>NC_056725.1:1139370338-1139677838 GCF_019279795.1 Protopterus annectens
TTATTGGTCACATTAAAGGATGGAAAAGTTTTGAAATTATTTATTGTGGTCTCATTTTTTTATATCACACAAACCTGGCATTTTAACAGTGCTTTTTATATCCACTGTATTTCAATCAGAGTTGCAAGGAAAAAAAATAAAACTGTGTGTTATTTACATTTGCCAAAGTTATCTTTTTAAATATTGATATATGGGGGTACATTCCCAATGCAACCTGTACTCCATTTGGCATAGATATCAGCATGCCTAGTGGCATTATGATGTGATTTCAGGGGGGTGTTCTTTCCATTAGGTAGGAATGAAGTCCTGAGCTGACATCCATCAATCGCTTTCGCTTGCCAAAGCCATTACATCAGTGTTTTGCAGAGAGGTAGAAAAAGCCTCGAAGTTCACTGGTATGTTGTGTGGTTGGTTGTTTGTCTGTGGGGAGTGGAGGTGTGCCTTTTTCAGTGTGGTGTGAATCTTTTGCATTGTGAAATGGAAAGATTAAGAGTAAAATTGTTTGAGTGCCTTGTTTGAAGTATGGTATCACTTCTACAGCTGCTGGTACTGTTTCAGTGCACGTGTGTCATGAAGTATGTATATGCATGTCTGATTTGGAGTAGTTGAAGAGGAGAACAGATGAGTAAGAGTAACAGATCGCTTATCAGCGTACCCAAGTGTCCCTTATTTTGGCATATACTCCTGCTCTGACATACTACAATCCATAATGCTTTTTGACAAAGGTATTGAATTGTCATGAAGAAATAATGGAATTCACTGCAATTAAAGACTTATTTTTTCCTTCGGAAAGGAAATTTTAATTCATGTAGTCTAATTTTGTGAGCTTAATAAGTCAGTACTATTGCTGTTTTCAAAAGTACCTGATTTGGAAGCTTTTTCCATGAGTGTTGATGACAGGATGAGAGAGATGCTACAAGTAAACAACTAAGACAAACTACATAAAGCAATAGTAACAGAAAGTATTGGGTCACATCAGAGGCTTGGGAGGTCAGTGTTGACAAAAATCGAGAACTGTTTCATTTTTACGTAAAGCTTGGAATTAAATACCATACTTCAGGTTATGCTGTAACAAAATAACTATGCAAGGATAACATCGTGAGCAACTAGAATGCAATTCAAATTAAATATTTTACTGTGCACATTTTAAGAAATGAATAGCTTGGCCTAAACTGTGGATTCATGTGTGTACTTTTTTTAAGAAATAATTTGAGAAGTTCTTTTTGGAAGTGAAGAGACATATGAGGAACCAACAGTTTTAATGGCACACCAGGCTGTGATTTGTTTGATGTCTGTTGTCATGCAAAGTTGAATAACTAGTTGAATCTAGCCAAGCTGGAGATGTGAGACTCTATTTCATTGAAGGAAGGGATATAGGAGGAGTAAGTTGGCCAAGAACTGAAACTTGCAAAACTGCTCTTTGTAAAAATTCTTTATCTCAGTAATTTGTGACAGTTTTGCAAGCTTTTTTTTAGAGAATGTGTAGTACATCAGTAAGAACGTTTGTAAATCTCAGTGCAGACTGGTCAGTAACACATGATCTGCAGGTACTCATACTTGACAGCTTTTTTTAGGTGTTCCATTCTAAGTGAATGGAAGTGTAGTCTGACAGCAAATGGTAGGGCTACTTATTCTCAGAGTATGCACTCTCATAGTGCATTATGGGACAGATTTAGCTTTCCAAAGGAATCAGGATGTCTGACTCCATGAGGGAAGACCAGGATAAAAAAATAAAATAAAATTAGGAATGAGTACATTATTTTGCTGCAGACAGCTTTTGGAGCTACAGCAATTCATGGCAAGATAAAATATATCTTTTTATGTCATTTGCCTGCTGTGGTCCTCGAGTATTTTATGTATCTGACTGCACCTTCACTGTTACTTAGCCAGTGTGTGGAATGGCTGATACTTGAAAATTCCGGGGAAGTGAGTGGTAGTGGTGGGAGTTTGGTTATTGTTAAATAAAGTTAGACCAGAACTTGCTGTGCTGCAAGAAATCAAACTGTCCCAGAAGCTTGAAGCCTAACTGTGGAAGTGGTAATCAGACTTGTTCATCCAAAGCACACTGTTTGTGTCCTAAAAGGAAAAGAGCCATACCTCTCAACCTGCGGACTTTGAAAATCTGTACAAAGGCACTATAAAAGTCAGTATATCTGGCCAAAAATTTTGGATAGGTAATTATCATAAAATTAACATGCCTAAAAGCAAAGCCTCTTCCGTTTCCAGTAGATCTGTGTACCGGCAGTCAGAATCACAGACTTAAAAAAACCGTGTATAAGGAAATGATGCAAAATATAAGCATATTTTACTATGAAACAGACAAAATGCTGCTGTAGTTATTGATATTTGCACTGTACATCATATGCCTTGAGAGAATTATTTATGTTAATTATACAAATGAGCATAATTTTTCATACTTCAGTAATTAAATCAGTAAAGAAAGCACACAGGGACTTCCAAGATGGCTGCACACTAATCAACAGGTTTATTGGAGCTTTCCCAGTGCGAAAACTGCAGTTTTGAAAAAAAAGCCACTAAAGCTAGCAAATTGGATAAAAGTCAGCTAATGGCTTGTAATTACACTGCGTAATGCCAGCAATGTAGAAAATTGGAGAAAGTAACAGAAAATGAAACTGAAAAAGAAGAAAAAAAAACTCTAGCTGGGAAGAATCTTGTAGCTGTTCAGCAAAATCAGTTCAAGTTTCAGCTGTGGTACAGGATACAACTTCCAGTAATTTAGAGGGAACATAAATCAGTTGCATTCAGAGATGTTTAAAATAAGTGAAACAGCAAAATAATAAATGTACAGTCAAATAATAAAAGGCTGAAAAAAATAGACGTTATAACTAGCCATTCAGATGAGCTGATAAAACTGCTAAAACCAGAGTCTGAAATGAAAAGGAAGGCTGAGAGTGAGGCTTCTCAAGAACAGCTGTTCCTAAAATGTGGAAGAATTAAAAGACGGAGCAAGTAGAGAAAACCTAAAATTTTCTGCTGTACCAGAGAAACTGGAAGGAGCAAACGGTAAGTAAATGTGTAAAGAAGTAACTGGACTGGTGTTCTAGAACAGGTTTTGTTTATTAAAAGGGCACATCATTGTATGTGTCAAACCTGGCCACGAGAAAGCAATCAAAACTTAGCTGAGTGAAAATGTAGTTGTACCATAAGAAAGAGTTGCTGCCAGCAAAAGTTTGGTAGAAAGGAAAAGTATTAAAAATTGGGGCCAGTGTGTTTGTAGAAAATGAGTATTCATTGTACACCAGGCAGAAGTGAAGCAGTTAATCCCAGTAATCAGGAAATGTCGAGAGACAGGTGTGAGATTCAAGCTGGTGTAACTAGCTAGCTTTAGTATATTTTGTGCTAGAGGATTAAAGTAATTATTGATGCAGAACAGGCTAAGGAGGAAATAAATAAGGCTTAGCCAACACAAAGTGATCCAATAAGCAGAAGGGGATTCTGCTTCTCATTCCTCTGCCATTAACAAAGTCAATAAAGAGTATTTGCCAGTGAAACTGTTTCCATTGTGTCAAATGAAAATGCTTGAGTGATTCAGAAAAAAAAAAACGGGGGGGGGGGGGGGCTGAAAAGAAGAATTAGGGGTACTTTGGATTTGAACCAGTGACTAATGTTGGGAGATGGAGATGACTAAGAAGACCAGCAATAATGTGAAATTTAATGAATAAAAGGGAAAATGTAAAGTATCATACAGTTTGACGTGAAATGTGGCTTTGCAAGAACTGTCTTGAGAAAGGATTGAATTTTGTTGACCGTGTTAAATGGGTAAACTTTAAAGCACGTGTCCCACTTTGTCATTAATGCCTAGTGGGACTGAAGAAGTAAATGTAAATACAACAACTTTTGTTATTAATATTTGTAAAAAAATGTAATGATATAAATTGAATGTTATATTTTAAGCCAATTTTTATAGTGTACAGTCACACTTATTTTAAATAGGAGGTGGGGAGGGTCTTATCAGATGTCCTTCCATATCACTGTTGCAGTATTCATTACATTGGGGATCCCCTGCCAAGGGCGACACAACGTCCGTCCAGTATACCAAAGCCTTTAGCTTGCTTTAAGGTATGCCGTGTATTACATGCATGTTTCTCATGTAGCGTAGGGCATAAAGGTACCGTCCAGATGTACCATCTTCAGAACTTCTCTGCCGCCAGTCCGAGCACCATCTTTTGATCATTGGTCTGAATGCCAACGTTCCATTCCTGTTTTTACCTAGCACTTTGCAAATGAGTGCCCCATTGGGTTCCTTTTACTTGTCTTTTTCTTTTTGTTGCTAGAGGGGTTTTCATGTCAACCAAAAAAGGTAAATGCTAGTGTGGGAGACAGATTCCCCAAAAAGATCTCCACGCCCAGTGTTTGTTTTGCCTTGGTGTCTCACATGACCATACGACCTGTTCCATCTGTCAAGCGTTTGTTCCTAAAATCTTCTTCCATAGTAGACTTTCTTCTTTGGCGCTGTGTCTTGAGAATCAGCATCTTAAACTTCTCTCAAAAGATACGATGGAGGGAACTTCATACCCCAAAGGACAACCGTCAGGGAAGAAGAAGGTTAAGAAGCCTAGGCCGGAATCTTCCTATGTTAAGCCTTTGCTGGACATCTCTCACAAAGTGACTGAATGCCCAGAAGTTCGCCCGGCTTTATCAGATTCCTTTGCCGTGACTAGGTTGGAAGCCAGTGGAGATCTGACTTTAAGCACGTCCGAAGAGGCTTTGCAGACATCTGTTTCGGACATTCAGGGGGAACCATGGTTTAACATTTCCGATGAGCCTAGGGGTGTTCCTCAGATTTTAGTCGGAGAAGTCCCTGCTACCACTTTTGAATGCCATTCCTGGGTCTGAGCCTTCTATATTTTATAAGGCAGACATCCCTTTGAAGAAAAAGCAAAAAAACTAAACACATTTCTCCTGCTCCTAAGGATTCACAAAGTGAGTGGCAAGCCTTCAGTATGGGTTTGTCTAGTGCTTTGATGACATTTAAACCTCCTCAGGGAGATGTTCTTCGTCTCACATTGCTGCAGTCATAACCTGTGGGTAGTCCGCTGTCCTCGATCGGCCCGAATACCAAAGAGCTGGGCTGGCGTCGGTCATTGTCGCCTAGAGCTGACGTCAGTACGTAGTAGTACTTAAGCGCATGACCGACGCCATATCCTCAGTCTTTCTTGCCGCGTGGTCCGAAGCAGAAGCAGCGTTTGCAAGTGCCGTTCGGCGTTCTGAAATTTTCATTTATCGAGTTTCAGACCGAAGACCAAGTTGGGCTAAGTACCCCGTTGGGGAAATCTTTGTCTTTTCTTGCCTCAGTTTTCCGGATGTCAGAAAAAGTTAATAATTGCATTTCTTGTGGGAAACAGATACCTCATAGGGATTATCATTCTTTCTGTATTCCTTGCTTGGGGCCTGAGCACGACGTGGTCGGGTGTCGCTTTTGTGCTAGATTTAATAAGCGCACCATTAAAAGGAGATTAGACTGTGCCAGGCTTGTTTTTGGTAAAAGGTGTAACTATAACATGCCGTCGGATCCTCCGACGCCCGCTACCGCTAAAAAGCGTAAAGATAGATCTTTGAAGTCTAAACCGGATGAGTCGTCCGTTGCGGACGCCGGTTCTACTGAGCCTCCGGTTGAATCTGTGGATCCTGCCGAGGGTTCGGCTGAATCCCAGGGGGAACCTTTACTTTTGCAGGAGTTGGCCTCTCAGGAGTTAGGCCCGGCTGAAGGTGCTTCTCAGGTGTCTGTAGTTCCATCTTTACAGAAGGTTATTAGGCCTTCTACTTCAGTGGCTAAAGGCCATGCTAAGGCCAAACCTTGTCTTGTTGGCCCTGGTCATAGTTCTAGCTCTCCAGCCCCTGTTCCTAAAAAAACATATGTTGAAAATGGCGGAGGACTTGATTACTTTGATCAGGGGTTCTATGCCCCCCCCCAGAGAAGAGGCCTAGGGTGGAGGCAGATTTAGAGGGAATGGATCATTCTTCAGACTACTCTGATTCCTCAGCTGAAGAAATTCAGGAATTCCCTTCTTATTCAGATTCGTATGCAGAGGATTCCTGTCCTTCTGCTTCTCCTCCAGAGGATTTTTCTTTTTCTGAGACTTTACATTCCATGAGGGAACATTTCAAGTGGGAAGGTCAGGATTTTTCAGATTCTCGGAAGAGGCTTAGGGAATTTTTGTTTCTGCCACAACATAGGCCCTTGGCTATTCCTCCTGTCTTAGATGTTGTTCAGGATGTTTTTTCTGAATCTTCCCTTAATCCTGATTCTTTGCCTCCTGCCCCTGTTAAACCAGACAGATATTATAGAGTTCCAGAAGCACATAAGTATTTGTACAAGAGTCCTAGAGCTGATCCGGAAACAATTATTCAAGGTCCGAAGGGTATTAGGGCTTCTGTGGCTAAGAATCCAGTTCCTTTGGATAAAGATTCTAGAGCTTTAGATAGGTGGGGGAAAAAAGTGTACACCTCCTCTACGTTAGCTATGAGGGCTTTGAATTGCCAATTTCATATGCTGAAGTATCAGACTTTTTTGTTAGCTCAATTGAAATCTAAGGTGGATGCTTTATCTGAGGGTATAGAGTGTAAGGAGCTCCAGGAGTTGGTTCATGCATCAGATCAAGTTGGCAAGCATTCTTTGCAGTGTGGTTTCGATGCTCTTCAGGCTACATCCAGGGTGGCTGCTACAGGTTCAGTTATTCGTAGACATGCCTGGCTTAAGGATCAAAATTTGTCAGAGCATGTTAAGGCTCGGATTTTGGATGCTCCTCTTCAATCTGAAGTACTTTTTGGTCCTCCTGTGGAATCAGTTTTGAAAAAGATGGAAGATAAGGCTAAGTCTATGCAGACGGTCAAAGATTTTATGCAGGTGCAGCCCCCTAAGTTTAGTAGGAATTGGCCTGCTAGAGGATGGTCTTATCCTTCGGATTATCAGTCTAAGGGCAGGTCTAGATGTGGTAGAGGCAGAGCTCACGCTCAGGGTTCTTTCAGACCTAGGACTTGGAGTTCTCCTGCACAGTCTTCTGGTGAGGGCAGGGGTCAGCCCTTTCGTAAACAGACCCAATGACCTGTATCTTCCGCTGCCAGACCCTTCTTTACTGGCAGCTCCTCTAGGAGGAAAGTTGGGACTTTTCAAACAAAACTGGCATTTGGTCACCCAGGACAAATGGGTGTTGGATATAATAAATCACGGGTACAAGTTTTATTTTCACACTTTTCCTCCTTTCAAAGGCATGCCGGATGTGTCTCCTCAGCAAAAGATGGAGGCTCAGGAGCAAATTTCTTTACTTTTGCAGATGGGGGCAATTCAGGTGGTCCCTCCGTCAGAAGTAGGCCTAGGTTTTTATTCCCGTCTATTCCTAGTGCCAAAGAAAGGAAACACTTGGAGGCCAATTCTGGATTTGTCCATTCTCAATACCTACCTAGACATTCCAAAGTTCAAGATGTTAACATTACAACAACTTCTGCCTATGCTAGGCAAAGATCACTGGATGGTAACCCTGGATCTCAAAGAGGCCTATCTTCACATCCCTATCAGACCCAGCTGCAGGAGATTCCTGAGATTTCTGGCTGGTACTTCTCATTATCAGTTCTCTGCATTGCCCTTTGGTTTATCTACTGCGCCCAGAGTATTCACAAAAGTTCTGGCTCCTGTAATTGCTTTCCTCAGACAGAGAGGAATACAAATTTATCCTTATCTGGACGATTGCCTGATTCTTGCTCAAAACAAAGACAAGTTACTACAACATCTCCAGTATGTAATTGCAGTTTTAAGGTGCCTAGGGTATTCTGTGAACGAAATAAAGTCCAGTCTAGTGCCCTCTCAGGACATGTGCTTTCTGGGTGTGAGACTGAATACAGCTTCTCAGATGGCATTTCTGACCCCGGACAAACAAAGAACTCTTCATCTATACTTCCAGCAGTTATCAGTAATGTCCAGGCTGACTGCAAGGACAGTCCTTCAAGCCTTGGGGTTCATGGCATCTTGCATTCTAGTACTTCCCAATGCCAAACTGCATATGAGGAAGCTACAATGGTATCTCAAAAGTGTGTGGACTCAACACTGCCACGGTTTGGACACTGTCATTCGAATTATACCTTGCATCCAGAAGGAATTCTTATGGTGGGCTCAGGAATGTCACCGAAACAAGGGACTCTCTGTGATCCGACCAGAGGCAAGTCAGATCCTAACGACGGATGCAATAACCACCAAAGAAAAGTACAAAACTCTATTTGTAATACCACGAAAGAAAAACTCCACTGCACGTCTGGATAAATATTTAATCCACTTGAAGGTAAAAAACACAAATAATTTTCTCTAGCGCCTCGGCAAAACTTGCCTTTACAGAGTAAAAATTCCACAAAGACTAATAACTCACTTTAAATACATTTCAAAAGACACACCCCTACTAACAATTAAGTAATTACTCTCAGTTAATTACAAATTAAATTAAAGAAACAAGTTGCAAATATTTAAAAAAACATATATACAATTATCATGAACTTATACCAAACTTTTCCAAGAACAATCATGGTTCAGTCCATTTGGACTTAATGTATTAAATTTTAGTATAAGACATAATTCCTTTCTCCTTAATATTTGTTTTACATGTTGTTCACTACAATATGCTTCATTCTTAACATTATCCAATACTGTGACTTTTAAATTGTCAGGTTTACTATTGTGATATTTGTAAAAGTGTACAGCTAAAGGACTACTTTCTTTCTGATTTTTAATGTCTCTGACATGTTCTTTTAATCTGCAGCCCAAGGTTCTTTTGGTTTCTCCAATATAAAATTTGCCACAAGGGCATTCTATACCATAAATAACCTGTTCTGATTTACAATTAAAAGTTCCCCTAGTTTCAAAAACAGTTCCATTAATAACTTTAAACTGTGGAACTATGTACTTACATATAGTACACTTTCCACATTTTCTTGTGCCTTGATGTTTCACTTGTTTGTACATTAACATCCTCGGTGTCTTAAATCGACTATGTACTATAAAATCCTTAATATTTCTTCCTCTATTATAGGAGAAACTAAGCCCATTATTTTTTAAGAATTCCAGTTCCTTTTTAAGAACATTCCAGCTAAACATTACTCGTCTCTTTACCTGTTCAGACAATAAAGAGAATGTTGAAACAAAATATACTATATCTTTTACTTCCTTATTATTACAACTATTACCCATACTATTATTATTACTACTATTCTTAATTCTTCTTAAACTATATTTTAAATCACTCTCAGAATATCCTCTATTCTTAAATTTATTGTAACTTAATAAATATTCTTTCTCCCTAATGTTAGGGTTACTACATAGACGCTTCACTCTATTAAACTCAGTGTAAGGAATGGATTTAATCACATGTGGTGGATGATAACTTGTCCCATACAACACTGAGCCCGAACCCTGAAACTTCCTATGTAATTGATATTCTATCAATTGATTATTCTGTCCTTTTAAGGTAATATCCAGATATTGTACTGTATTACCCTTTTGTAATCCATCAAATTTTATATTCATGTTGTTATTCTCTATTTCTTCCAAAAACTGATGAATATTATCCTGCCCACCCTTACATATAAACAATAAATCATCAATATAACGGAAATATCTATAGACATACTTATTATAGAATGAGTTTGTATATATATATTTATTCTCAAATATTCCCATAAAAATATTGGCATAACTGGGAGCAAAGACAGCCCCCATTGCTGTACCTTGCCTTTGTCTATAGATATCCCCGTTAAACTCAAATATATTATTATTTAAACACAGGTGTAACAATTCTAGCACATATTCAGTAACTGCTGTGTCACCTATACATTGCTTAATAGCAAACAATCCATCCTCATGTTTTATACTTGTGTATAGGCTCACTACATCTATCACCACAAAATACATACTTTCTTCCCATCTTGCCAAACTGCATATGAGGAAGCTACAATGGTATCTCAAAAGTGTGTGGACTCAACACTACCACGGTTTGGACACTGTCATTCGAATTATACCTTGCATCCAGAAGGAATTCTTGTGGTGGGCTCAGGAATGTCACCTAAACAAGGGACTCTCTGTGATCCGACCAGAGGCAAGTCAGATCCTAACGACGGATGCCTCGGACTTGGCTTGGGGAGCACACTTCAATGGGAAATGGATACAAGACACGTGGCCTCCCAAACTACTACATTTGCATATCAACATGAAGGAGATGTTAGCAGTCCAATTTGCCTTGATGGCCTTCAAGGACCTACTTCAGCCGGGACAGGTGTTGATTCAAACAGACAACACAACAGTCATGTGGTACATCAACAAGCAGGGGGGAACCCATTCCTACCCTCTTTGCAGACAAGCAATAATTTTGTGGGAGACTGCTCTGAGTTTGCACATCAATCTTCAAGCACGGTTTCTGCCAGGAGCACAGAACTCCCTAGCAGATGTATTGAGCAGGCAAATTGTGGATCCCCACGAGTGGAAACTGGACCCTCAGGTATTCAAGCAGTTGACCGTGGCTTGGGGAGCTCCAGACATAGATCTGTTCGCTTCTCCACTGAATTTCCAACTGCCAAAATTTTGCACAAAGATGTTCCACCCAAATGCTTGGAAAGTGGATGCTCTATCTTTCAGTTGGAACAACCTTCACGTTTATGCTTTTCCCCCTCTGCCTCTTCTTCCCAAGGTTCTCTTGAAAGTCAGGCGGGACAAGCCTTGCATGATTCTAATAGCACCAGATTGGCCACGTCAGCATTGGTATCCTCTGCTGAGGAGTTTAATTCAGGAGCCTCCTTGGCCTTTGCCACAGGTTCCTCATTTGTTATCCCAGTCAAACAATCATTTTCTTAATGTTCGGGTGCAATCCCTGCATCTAACAGCCTGGCGTATTCTGTAATGGAGCCGGTGGGGTCTCAGCTTCCTCAACAGGTTTTAGATGTCATTTTGGAAGCCAGGCTGCCTAGTACTAGAAAAGTTTATGCTGATAAATGGAAGAGATTTTTTCTTTGGAGCACAGCAAAGGGCTTTGATGTTTCAGTGCCTAATTTGAGTTTTGCACTACAGTATCTTACTGAATTACTGGACAAGGGTTTGTCATTCTCTTCTGTGAAGGTTCATGCTGCAGCCATTTCTGCTCACTATGATTGTGACCCTCCTTTATTTTCTCACCCTTTGTTCAAACAATTTCTTAGAGGGGCAAAGAATATAAGACCCCACGTAGAGCTCCTACTCCTTCCTGGGATCTCAATTTTGTGTTGGAGAAGCTTACTTTACCTCCTTTTGAACCTGCAGCTACGTCTGAATTGAAGTTTTTGTCTTGGAAGACTGCTTTTTTGTTGGCCATTACTTCTGCTAGGAGGGTATCTGAATTGCAGGCACTCATGGCAGTTGAACCCTTTCTGATATTCCATAAGGATAGAGTTTCTTTGAACTAACCCTACTTTTATGCCTAAAGTGATTTCTAATGTGGCCTTGAACCAGTCTATTCATTTGCCTACTTTTTATGCTGATCCCCAAAATAAGGGGGAAAAAGTCTTGCATTCTTTGGATATCCACAGGCAGCTACGTTATTATTTGAGCAGAACTAAAGAGTTCAGACAGACTCAACAGTTATTTGTTTCTTTTGCTTTGGGTTCACAAGGGAAACCTGTTTCAAAGCAGACTATTTCTAAGTGGATTGGTCAATGTATTGCTTTTTGTTATTCTCATCATGGGAAGAATGTTCCTGCTGGGATCAGACCTCATTCTACTAGGGCTACTGCCACATCTACTGCTTTTTTGAGGGGGGTAGCTACTAAGGATATTTTGGAGGCAGCTACTTGGAGTTCAGTACACACTTTTACTAAGCATTACCATCTCCCTCTTTATTCCAAGTCCAGGGCTGGGTTTGCCACTGCAGTTTTACAGGGCATGTTAGCAGCTCCTAATGCTATTTAGTTTGCCAGCCTCCCTTTTCCTTTGCTTTGGGATTCTACCCACAGGTTATGACTGCAGCAGTGTGGGATGAAGAACATAGTACAGTTTTGTACCTACCATAAATGTAGATGTTCGAGGATCTACATTGCTGCAGTCCAATTATCCCTCCCTCCTTCCCCTCTATAGTTTGTGGTTGCTGTGTTTTTTGGGATAATCTTTATTTCCACACTGGTAGTTGTTGGGCGTTTACTATTTTGGCTCTGGCCTTCTTTCATTCTTAGGCCTTCTGACATCTGGGGCAAGAAAGACTGAGGATATGGCGTCGGTCATGCGCTTAAGTACTACTACGTACTGGACCAGTCCTCAGGCGACAAACAATGACCCGCGCCAGCCCTCTTTTTGGTATTCGCCGATCGAGGAGGACAGACTACCCACAGGTTATGATTGCAGCAATGTAGATCCTCGAACATCTACATTTATGGTAGGTACAAAACTGTACTTTTCTATTCCAGCTCCCCTAGTCCTGTACTTCCTTTACAGGAACTTAAAAGTGTTTGTTTCTCTGGTTCCAAAATTTCAGAGAAACTACCCCAACTACCCAGGTTTTTTGTTTGCAGGGCACCTCCAATCTAAGCTCCTCAAAAAAATTGTGGGCTCCTCCTTCTCCTGCTCCTCAGACTCAGACTCAGTGGAAGTTTTTTTTTCTTTTTCTTCCAACCAGGTGCTGTTTGACTATCCTTTTCTCTTCCCAGCAACTTTTTTTTTCTGTTCTGCTTCCTCTTATCCTGGCTTTACTACTTTATTCCTCTGGTTGGTTCTGTCTTCTCACCAGGGTTATTTTTTTGAAAAAATAGAATTTTTTTTTTTTTTTTCCTCCCCCTCCCCCCTAACTACTCTCATTTTCCCCAGAGGTGCTTTAGGACTTTTTGATTCAGGGTACTATTCAAGAGGTGCCTGTGTCCCAAACGGGGAGGGGGGCTTCTCCAGGATGTTTCTAGTACCCAGAAAAGAGGGTACTTGGAGACTAATTCTAGACCTGTCTCTCATCTAAACACTTTTCTGAAGGTGCCCTCTTTTCTAATGTTGTCCCTTCAGACTTTATTCCCTGTTTTGGTTCCTCAGGCTTGTATGGTGTTTTTGGATCTCAAGGATGCTTATCTCCATATTCCGATGCATCCCCTTTTCAGGAAGTTTTTCTTTCTCTTTCTTCCTGGCATTTTCAGTTTTGTGCTTTGCCCTTCGGCCTTTATACTGCCCTAAGGGTATTCACCAAATGTCTGTCTCCTGTGATTGCTTTTTAAAGGATTCAGGGGATCCAAGTATTTTCTTACTTGGATGACCTTCTGTTTCAGGCATCCTCTACAGAGATCTTGTTGCAAAATCTCCATTTTGCCATTTCTCTTCTTCATAACCTGGTGTTTACAATAAATTTAAAAAAGTCTTTTCTGACTCCTCCTCAGGACCATATTTTTCTGTGTTGCAGTATTCAGATGGTGCCTTTGCTGGCATCCCTGTCTCCTCGCAAGGCATTGACCCTCATCTCCTTTTTTCAAACTCTTCTGTCTCTGGCCTCCATTACTGCCAGGGAGTTTCTGAGAGCTCTGGGTTTCATGGCATCCACCATCCCTGTGCTTCATTTGGCCAAACTTCACATGCGAAAGTTTCAGTGGTTCTTGAAGTCAGTTTGTCTTCTACATGCTCATCCCCTGCAATTTGTAGTTCCTCCCTAAATGTAGGGCTCCATTTTCATCCCCTTCTTCTCTCAGGGGCTGTTCACAGATGCTTCAGTTGGGGGATAGGGAGCAGCTTTTGACTGCCTAAAGGTGCAGGGGGGTTTGTTGCCTCAGCAGAGGTAGCACATAAGTGTCAAAGAAATGAGAGCTCTTTTGCTGGCTGTTCAGGCTTTTCATCCTCTTTTCTCCCCGGGTCTTCTTAAGGTTTTGACAGACACCACCACAGTAATGTGGTATGTGAACAAACATGGGGGTGCAAGATCTTATCTTCTTTGCCAGTTGGCTCTGCTGGTGTGGGATCTTGTTGTCCAGTATCAAGCACCAGTGAGAGGGTGCTGCACACTTTGGATGTGCATAGACAACTCAGATTTTATTTGGAAAGGACTAAGATTATTAGGAAATATAATCATCTGTTTGTTTCTTCAGGCAGTTTACATAAGCTCCAGTCAAAACATTGTGGCAGACATTTTGAACAGGTCCTTAATTCAATGTCACGACTGGATGCTTCACAGGGATGTGTTTTGGGACATTGGCCACCAATGAGGTTCTCTTTAAATAGATCTATTTGTCTTCCCTCTGAACAGACAGCTTCATCTTTTTGTGCCAAAGTCCCAAGTCCTCTGGTTTGGAAGGTGGTTGCCCTGTCTTTTTCTTGGAAGGGGATGTTTCTTTGTGTTCCCTCCCCTTGCCCTCCTTTCAAAAGTCCTGTTCAAAATTCAGCAGGATTCTCCCTTTTGGCTGAGACAGCATTGGTTCCTCTTCTGCATTTAGCCAAGGGCAATCATCACAATTTACCTTACAGGGTGGATCTACTCACACAAGACGAAGGGATCTCTCATCCATCTCCACCTCTCCACTCTTCAACCAACACTATGGGCGATAGGATTTTGATTCTACATAGACACCTTTTTTTCTGAGGATGTGCTTAGGGTCCTGCAGGAGGCCAGGAAACCCACTACTAGGAAATCCTACTAATCCAAATGGAAGAGAGGTTTTCTGTTTGGTGTCTTTCTTGTAACCTGGATCCACTTTCCATGGATGTTCCTTTGGTTCTCTCTTATGTGTGTGAATTACACAGTGCTGTGTTGGCCTATTCTTCTGTTAAGGCCCACTTAAAGGCATCCTTCATATTAGGCTTCCCAGGAAGCTTGTCCCTCCTCCCTGGGATCTTAATTTTGTTTTGGAAAAATTCACCCACGCTCGTTATGAGCCTGCTGCTTCAGCTTCTTTGCAACATTGCTCTTGGTAGACTACTTTTGTTGGCCCTTACTTTTGCCAGACGGGTGTCTGAGCTTTAAGCCCTTATGACTTGTCTTCCTTTTTGGTGCTTCATAAGGATAGGGTGTTCTTATGTACTAATCCTTTTATGCCCAGGGTGTTTAATGAGTTGTCCTTTATTCAGTGTATTCATTTACCCACTTACTTCCCCTCTCCACAATCTGCCATTGAGAGGGTGTTGCACACTTTGTTGTGCATAGACAACTCAGATTTTATTTGGATAAGACTAAGGTTATTAGGAATTTTTTTCAGCTGCTTGTTTCTTTTCATCCTAGGTCCTTAGGCCTAGCTGTATCCAAACAAACCATTTATTCTTGGATTTATAAAGCTGTTTCCTTTTGTTATTATTTTCATAAGAGCCTTCCTTTTCCTGTCAAGACTCATTCTTCGAGAGTTGTGGCTTTTCCTGGTGCTTTTTTAAGGGTTTAGATACTAACTCTGTTCTTGAGGCAGCTACTTGGATTTCTGTGCAAACATTTGCCAAACACTACAACTTGGATGGAATCTCCAGAGCTCGAGATGGTTTTGCTAGGGCCATCCTTCTTTCTTGGTTTCCTAGAGGGCTGTACTGGTCCTTCCTCCTCCCAAGTTTTTTCCTGAGCTTTGGCACTCTCCCTAATATAATGAACACTGCAACTGCAATATGGAAGGACATAGTACAGTTGTATAAACTCTTACCATAATGGTAGATGTCCTTCTCTTCACTGTTGCAGTTGGTCCCTTTCTCTTCTGGTTGTACTTGGACTGGCATTCCAACTGGGATTCTCAGTTTTGAGGATGTACATCCAAACGTCACTTTTATGCCCTATGCTACGTGAGGAGCATACGTGCGACCTATGGCATGCCTTAAAGCAACCTAAAGGCTTTGGTATATGGGCTGGCCATTGGGCTGCCTTTGGCAGGAAATCACTAATGTAATGAATGCTGCAGCAACGAAGGGAAGGACATCTACACAACTGTACTTTACTACTGTATATGCTAAAGATATTAGTAAGTTCTGAGTGACATTTATAAAGATTCTTTCATGCATGTATGCAATAGGGATGCTAAAGTAAATGACTGACCCTATTTTTTCCCTCCGCTTTTCTTTCTTCTTGTTCAGTTTTAAGAAATGTAGGCAGTGCACTGTAAAAAGAGAAGAAAGCCCAGACAAGTGATCATGATAGAAGAAAAATTTATATGCTTTTTTCTTATTTTTGCGTAGGAAATTGCTCTCATCTAGCTGTCTCACTTAGAAATGTACTCTGAACTAGCTGGAACCAAAGTTAGTCAACCTCTAAAATAAGCAAAATAAGTAAAATAAAAAGTCCACTTAGTTATTTATTTCTATTTAGTCTTCGGATAGTTGGCCCTGTTGATCCTGCTGGTGATTGTCTCTTCCCCTATCGGCTGTTTGGCTGGTCCTTTGTAGTCTTGTGTCTGAAAAAGATGGAATAGAATGAAGTTCAAGGCTTGGTGCTAAAACACAATCAGAGCTTCTTGTGTTCATTTGAAGAGCTTTATTGAAAAATTTTGAGGAAGCTTGTCAAACGCTGTTCACTGTTGACTGATACAAGGAGATTCACCTTAATTTATTGTTACAAAAAAATATGTGACGAAAAATCCGCCAGTCGTACGTGGGTGTCAGAAAATCTGCCAGTCGTGCGTGGGTGTCAGAAAATCTGCCAGTTGTGCATGGGTGTGTTTGAGTGGCATTAGCCTTTATTGGCTATCAGTTAGTGATGTATTGGGGATTCCCTTTTTTACAGAGTGTCTGTGTTAGTCTGTTTTGAGAGGATCAATGTCATTTAACTTACGATCAATAGTATTGTAAAAAAGCATTCTTAAAAGACAAAACATCAAAGGTAAATTACGAAAACACAGGGGTGTACAACTTAGTACTCCTAAAACCTTCTTTTCAGAAATACCCCAGTTTAAACTAAAATTTCTTAAAAATACAGTCTGTGTTAGGCTATCAAACAGCTCCCATAAAATCATCTCTCCATTAGAGGTTAAAAAGTAATCATCAAGAAAATCTGTGCTTAAAATTATGAGTGGGTAGCATGTCAAAAACTGTGTGGGAATCCGTTTCAATGGTCTAAATGATCTGTTGAAGGTCATTCTGCTTGTGGAGGGGGTTTTTTTCTTAAACATATAAAGTGAACTTTAAGTTGTGGGTTTTAAATAGTTTTAAAAGGTTCAGGGTTGGAGAGGTTCCATGGGGATGAATTAAGAACTGAGTTGAGACATATGCTTTTGCTGTCTTCTTCAGGGCAGCTTCCTGCACGGAGGTATCTAATTTAATTAATAAAAGAAAAAATAATCCCTGGTGACTGGTGTGTGAAATTTTATGTCAGCCATGGAGAAGGTCCACCTGTCCTTCCATGGGGTGTCTGAGTGGAGGCCTCCCACTAGAAACGGGAGAAAAGTGATCAAAAACAAATTGGGAAAAATAGGGATACAGAAGTTAAAGTAACAGCTTGGGGGGGTGGGGGGGTGGACTAGGTAGCCAGGTGGCATGGTTGATGTTTAAGAAATGTAAAAGGTATATCAAAACACCCACGGTATGAAATGAAATACTACAAATAGACCTGGTCAGTACTTGGGAGGTGGAAAACTTTTTTTTTTTTGAGGTCCTAAGGAAGGGGAACTTCCTTAGTGTGCTCGGCTATGGAACAAGTGTCCAAATTAAACCAATCTGGAGTAAAAGAGAAGCGGAAGATGGAGGGGAAAGAGGTGCCAGTCCAAACTGTCCATACCACTGAGCAGACTTGGGTGGGGCTTTTTCAGTTAGAGGGTTGTACGGTTTGTACCGTACACTGGTGTCTTCTGCAAGAAGAATGGCCATGAAAAAAAAATCTAGGGATGGGTCACATTACAAGAATCAAGTTTTGCGGTAATGAACTTAGGCAAGTTATGGCGATTTTTGTCAAACTGGGTTAAAACTTTGTATACTGATAGGTGGTGTTTAAAAACCTTAACGCTAAGCAAGCCTGGGTGGTATGAGGTGTGCATCAGATGGTGCACATGATGGGCCTAAGTAAACTAGGTCAAGAGAGACTGGTGAGACCCTCAATGGAGTCTGGGGATCCAGGGCACATCTAAGAGAGTGTAGAAAGATATGGGTTAGCTAGTGGGAAAATAAGGGGAGGTGTGGTAAGAAAATTAAGATCCAGAGAAAGCCATGCAGGAAAAATGGTGAAAACAGGATTAACAGGACCAACTATCTGAACACTAAATAGAAATAAATAATTAAGTGGGTTTTTTCTTTCACTTATTTTAAAGGTTGACCAACTTTGGTTCCAGCTAGTTGAGAGTAAATTTCTAAGTGAGAGAGCTAATTGAGAGCAATTTCCTAAGTGATATAGGGGACTTGCAGACATTGGACCCGACCCAGTTTGGCTTTGTCAAGGGAAGATCATGCCTTTTGAACTTGGTTGACTTCTTCGAAACAGTCACCAAGGCCATTGATGAGGGAAAGGCAGTCCATACAGCCTACCTTGACCTTGCAAAGGCTTTCAACACAATACCCCACTCGGGTATTGTAGAAAAACTTACCAGCTTAAATGTAAACCCATATGTCACAAGATGGGTTGCAAACTGGCTTAAGGACAGAACCCACAGGGTTAGAGTTGCTGGCGCTTTGTCAGACTCCAAGCCGGTCACAAGTGGTGTCCCACAGGGCTCGGTCCTTGGCCCCCTATTGTTTGGCATCTACTTCTCAGAAGTACAGGCCAACATGGGAGGACTTTGGCTGACAAAGTTTGCAGGCGACTGCAAACTGGGCCATAGTGGAAAGTGCATCGGACACGGATATCCTTCAGAAGGGACTCACGGAAACAGATAGCTGGTGCCAGAGCCATGGCCTGAAGTTAAACGCCAAAAATGTATAGTCATACCCTTCGGGAAAAACAAGGTAACCCCAAGCTACCATATAGGTGGCAATCCACTAAGCACAGAAGAGGTTATCAGGGACCTGGGGACCCAGGTTGACAGTGGCCTTTCTTTTGACACTCACATTGCTAAAGTGGTTAGAAAGACCTTCTACATTGCCCACCTGATCATGAAGGGATTCACATCCAGATCTAGTGAGGTCATTGTTCCCCTGTACTCTTCACTTATCAGACCAATGATCGAGTACAATGCCCCATTCGGGATGTATCTCACCCGACATCTGCAGCAATTGGAGAGACCCCAAAGTTCCTCACCAAAAGGATAAAGGGACTCCAAAATCTGTCATATGCTGCCAGATTGAAGAAACTCCAGCTCTATTCAGTCGCATACCGTCTGCTCAGAGGTGACATGTGCCTGACATACAAGGCCATGTCCAACCCGGAATTAATGGACATGCTCCACCTCAAAAATCCAAATCCACCAAAACCACTAGAGCAAGCGACTTAAACCTTAGCACGGATATAAATAGGACGTGCTGGAGGGATAGATTTATCACTCAGAGACTCCCTATGCTGTGGAATAAAATCCCGGTCCATGTGAGGCAGAGCACCTCGCTGACTCTGTTCAAGAGAAATCTAGACCTGTGGATGGGAGATCGTAGGTTTACCCCAGGAATCATCTCTGTGTCACTGCTGGACAGAGGCACAACAAACTAATGGGCACAGTATTTTTTCATATAAGGGGTGGCGTAAGCCACAATAATTTGGGCTAGGCTTATAAATGCCTTAGGGCAGATAGCCTAGTATAAACCTATGAACCTATGAGTGAGTTTGCTGGGTTTTGGTAGTTTTACCCTCCCTCAGGGAAGGGCAACACCCACTCACTCCTCTGGGACACTGCTTTGTTTGTTCTTGTTTTTTTTTTTATTTTTGCATAGGGGAAAGATTGGATTAAGGCCCTTGTCTGGATTTAATATCAAGTTTAAGGGAAAGCAAATAAGTAAAAGAACACTGAATGTAATGAAGTTTCCCTCTAGCACATAAATGTTTATAGTGCAATGTGTGTAGTGGAAGGCAGCTGTATATCTGGTTCTCATGTTTCTATGAAGGCAGTCTTATAAGGGGACAATAAAACCAGAATACTTTTTCATAAGCTCGAAGACAGCATTTTAGGCCAATCAGCCGTCAAGAAATGCTGATTCCTCCAAATATGGTATGTAAGCCTTTCTACCAGCCCATTTATTCTTAAAAGTTTCCAGGCTCTTAGATCGTTTAACATTTAAATGGGATGTCATTCCATAGTTTTGTATTTCTAACAGCAATATACTGAGACCTTGTAGGAGAATTTCCTATTTTCATTATAAACTGCATATTGTTATGCTTATGCACTTTAACACAGGTATTAATCTGTAAATTGAACAATATTTGCAGAACTGGATCATAAAAAGTTTGTATGCTAAGATTAATAAAGACTTAGACCAAGGTAAAATGTACACAGACCTTTACAGAAAACCTACCAGAGTAAACCTCATGCTACATAATAAGAGTCTCCATCCCACCAGGAGAAAATATAACAGTGTTAGGTCCCAGGGCTACAGGTTGGCCAAGATCACCACAACAATGAAACCCTTCCTTAAAAACCTAAATGATCTTGAAAATGACTTTTTGGTGAGGGGATATGAAAGCAGTATATTAAGAAGCATTCTGGAACCTATAATTGAATTAAACGCATAAATTCACCAGCACTTAACAGTTCTTATAGGAGGGTTTTAAAGAAACCTATGGGCAACAAATCTAAAGACAGTTGTATCTTGACTTTTACTGTTGACTATTACAGTATCATTAATATTTTTAGAGATAATTGGACCATAATTACTGAAAGCTGTATCTAATGGACAATCTTGGAGAATCTCCTTCCAGTGTGCATAGGAAAACCATTAAAGTCAGGAGTTGGGTTGAAGGTAGGCCCAGACCATTGGATACATGCACCAAAAAGTTTGGAGCCAACTGTGTTTTTTGTCAGCACATACAAGAAGGAGGTGTGTTTTTCTGCCATTATTTAAAGAAACTGATTAAAGCCAATGCAGGTGGTTTACAGGATAAACTACAATGACTGAAACATTTTATACATGGAAAATGCTCAACAGACTTGAAAGAAGGATTTCTGGCCATCTTTCCGAAATTAGAGCCAAGTGCAAGAATAATGCACTTGCTCGGCACCTGCAGCTTCACAAAAGACACACCGGCTTTAAATTTCAAATGATTGATAATGTGGACAGACCTTTTGGAACTGGAAGGAGACATCCCCTAATCTTTTAGAAAAACGTGAACTATGTGGCAGCTGAAACTGAACTCTTTTAGAAAACCGAACCTTAATTATTATTGCTTCATAAAAAGCATACTAGAACTCAGAAAACTGCCTCACTGTTTAAAAGACTATTAAAAGTCTGATATGAGACTGATTATTGCTGACATTACACACTAATATTATACATGCTAATAATGTTATAAACAAATTTCAAACACTAAATATTTTACAGTGAAAATAACTGACATTGGTACTGTTTTCTGATACTTTTACTCATTTAAACAAAATGCTTTTTAATTAGATGCCACACTTGAGCTGTTCCCCAGGACCTTAATGGTTTATTTCTAACATTTTTCACTATTTGTAACCTTTTTCACTGCATTTCTCCTTAGCAGTTATAGCTATGGTTTTCAACCTATGTAGGTGTTCACTTGTGGATTTATACACATGTTCATTTATATTATGTTTTTTACATGCACACCTGATGAAGTATTTATTTGATACGAAAGCAACCTTTGTTAAAAGTGTTTCAGTTTATAAGTTACTAATATTTATTCTGATAGATATTTAGTGGTAAATATTTTTGTTAGCTAATCATTTTGTTAGTGAGGTTGGTTTCTAATTAATGAAGCTTGGATTAGTAGGCTAGCCTTAATAAGATGTTCTTATATATTGTAATTTGTCTCTAGCTTTTAAGTTTCAGTTCTAAGGTAGCACAGTCTCAGTTTACACTATGGTGTTAAATGGGAAGGAGGACTTGGTTAAAGGAATGAGTTTAATGCTTTTATTGCTCTTAACAGAACCATCCTCTGTAACCCTTGCTCCAAATAACCTGATTATATATAAATTAATGAATGTCTTTAATGCTTTTCATTATACTCAACTAGAATCGCTGGTGTGTTTCAATAAAGGATATTCCATTTTTAACTCAACTGTGGACTACCTACTATTTTATTATTTTGTAGTACCTATTTTAAAGTTCTAATTTTATTAGTGAACTAGGAGCATAACATATTTCAAGGAGTGAACTTCACACCCTCCACACTGCGAAGTTTCTGCTTGGTTGTTTTTAAGATTAATTTAGCCTACATGTACATATAACAGACACTAAATTTTAATGTCTCAAATCGTGATCCATATCCCATGTTCTTTAACTTTGTAATTTTTTTTTCTAAATTTATCTGAACTCTCTCCTGCCTTCTCAGCTGTCCTGATATATAGGCACAGATGCAGTTATTATATTCCAAGAGAGGTGTCATAAGTTTTGAATACTAGTGTTAATACACTTTCATCCCTTGTTGATAGTTTTCTTAACAAATAGCCCATATGTTTAGTAGCTCTGGCTACTATGAGCTCAGAATGAGATTTAAAAGAAAAACAATGAAGTAACCAGTATTTCTAAGTCTTTATATTCCTTGAATTCCTCCAGATGAGAAGCCATCAAGTAAACCAGTTGATGTTATGTGATCCTATCTCGCCTACATTCTGACTGATGGGTTCGGAGCCGATCCTCGGCTCCGACTCGGCACGCTTATGCCAAAGAGCAAAGTCTCTTATTGGCTGAGCTTACTATATCCCAGGATGCACCACTACCAGTCCCCCAGATCTCGTTTGCCGCTATCAAGCAAAGACGTGGTCTCGAGCTGGCTGAGCTAAGTAGTGTTTTTCACTTACTTTCCTGTCAGGGATTTCCTAGAATTTCAACAAAAAGCTGTTTTAACGGCTATTTCGTCTTTTTGTGTATGACTGGATATTTTTGTGAATATTTGTGTGGTGATTGCGCCTTTTTTCTGACTAGAAGTTCCCTTTCAGTTGAAGGGCCTTCCCCTGTCAGTCACTTTGTCTTCAAGTTCCGTTTTTATTTAAGGGTTCTTGGATCCTTTCTAGTTTTTCTTCTTTGTGACAGTTCTTGGTTATAAAAAAAAAAAAAAGAGAGAGAAAACTTTTTTCTCTGTGATAGTTAGTGTGTTTTGTTTTTGGCTGTTACACTTGATTGGTTGCCATAATGTCACAGGCTCCTAGGCCTTCAGGTTTTAAGAAGTGCACTAAGTGCAGCTTCAAAATGTCTATTACAGATGACCACTCTCTCTGTGTGTACTGTTTGGGCGCCAAACATTTGCAGGAGTCCTGTAGCGTGTGTCACGTGTTTTCCTCGAGGGTCCTCCAAGAGAGGAAAAATAAACTTATTTTAAAAGGCCTTATTAAACCCTCATTTGAAGAGGCATTAGCGTCCTCTCCTTCTCCTGCTAAAAAGAAAAGGGCGTCGGCTCCGACCAGTCCGTCGGAACCGACCGCCAAAAGACATAGGCAGGCTTCTCCTTGGGCTCCACGGACTTCGGAGCCGAGGGCGGAACGGTCTGCCTCGATGCCTCCAGCCTCGACTCCTCTGGGTTCGGAGCCGACGGCTGGGGCATCGAGAGGCGGGTCACCTTCATCGGCTCCACTGATCTCGGAGCCGATGAAGGTTGTCCGCTCAGACACTTCCTCCTCGGCGCCGAAGCCCTCTTCGGCACCGATGGAAATTGGTTTGGACACTCCTTCGGCGCCGATAATTGTCGAGTCGATTCGGAGCCGGTCCCCTAGTCCTTTGGAGCCGTTGGAGAGGCCTACTCGGACCCATTCGGTCTCTTCCAGGTCATCAAGGATGTCAGATTCGGACATAGACAGGGTGCTCCAAAGACTTTTCCAGTCCCCAGTCTTTCAGAAATTTGTTTCGGCTCCGACCCAATTGGCTTCGGAGCCGATAGCCCATTCCATTGCCATTCCTCCTCCGACCGCTTCGGCTCCGTCGGAGCAGGTGCTGATGGAGCCAGTGGAGATCCTAGGGTCGGCTCCGACCCTTACTCCAACCCCGGCCTTCGGGTCCGAGTTTAGCACACGGACTTCTTCGGCCGGACCCGGGGGTGACGTTTCGGGACCAATGCTGTCGGTTCCAAGCCTCCCTCTCGGTGCTTCGGCCGCGGGACTTCCATCTGCTATCATGGCTCCGGAGACTGGACCCTCCCAGGATTCTGGGGGTCCGGCCTTCAGAGCTATGAGGAGTGCCTTGGCCAAGTCTTCTTCGGCCATCTCTACGGCTTTACCGGCACCTTCCCTGGGCATGGAGACTGGGTCTTTGGCAGTTCCCCTGTCTCTAGGCAGCGGAGCCCTGGGGCCTGAGGTTACCCCCACTGGGGGTTCCCCTCCTCCTGAGGGTCTTTCTTCGGAGGAGCCCCCAAGGAAGAGATCGTGCAAGAGGAAGCACGTGGACTCCCCCGATGAGTCTCTTACATCGGACACTGATCTTGATGATGCGGAGGGGTCCCCAAAGTCGTCCTCGGATGATGTCTCATTTGCAGACATTCTAGAGATCCTCAAGCAACAAGGCGGCTGGAATTCCAAACCCCCCTCCGCTGATGAGTCGGTGTTCCTCAAGGCCTTCGGGGCTCAGCCCTCCGCCTCCTGGGTGTCTCCGCCCTTCGACAAGCTCCTGGATTTGGTTTGTCGGAGGGCGTGGGAACATCCAGATACTGTGGAACCAGTGCCTTCTCGCCCTAACAAATTTTTGTCTGCCCCACCGAGAAGGAATTCTTAACTAAAGGCGTGGCTGTAGATGCCATGGTGGTGGCATCTGCTACCCAGCAGGACGTGGCAGAGGCTTCAACGTCCGTCCATCCTCCTAATAAGGAGTCTAGGAGCATGGACCAGTATGGGAAGCGCACCCTGACTTCAGCGGCCTTTACTCTGAGGTCCCTGAATTATTTGGCACATTTCACCAGACTACAGAGGGATCTGGTCAAGGAGCTCTCAGACTCCCTCTCGGGTAACCTACCTGAGCAGCTAGCCCAGTCGGTTAGCTCTCAGTTGGCTATCCTTACCTCGATTTCTAACTTCGTCCATGAGGCTCATTTCATATGCGGCCGAAGGCGGGCAGAGCGGCAGGCACAGGCGTGGCTCTCGGAGACAAGCCTGGCTCCGTTGTGTCATTTCGGAGGCCTTCAAGTCTTCCTTTGCCGATGCTCCCTTTGATGGGTCCTCTTTGTTTGGACCCAAGGTAAAGACACTCTTACCCGCTGTGAGCAGGAGGGAAAGACTTTATCTGCCGTAGGAGCACGTTATTCCACTCCCTTTCGGCCTTATCCCAAGGCAAATCGAGGAGGGAAGATGTGGTTCCGCAAATCACAGAAATTCTTTCCTCAACAGCAGGAAGATTCCCCTTCCAGAGGCAGAGGACAGGGAAATTTTTCTGGGAGACGCCGTCCCAGAGGCGGCAGAGGCCCCCGCAACACTGGAGACCGCGAGTCCTTTCGTGGCTCTTCAGCCTCCCACACTCCATGAGGGATTGCCCGGCTGTGCTACTCTGGAGCCAGTCGGGTGCCGTTTTGCCAAGCACCTAAAAGCCTGGGAGTCTATTACTCAGGACAGTTGGGTGCTTCGGATTATTGCCGGAGGTTACACCATTCCCTTCACACACTCACCCCCACCGTCCAAAAAAATCCTGGACCCACCACCCAGTCAAAGGGAAATTGCAGCCGTAGAAGCTTCAAAGCTGCTAGAAAAAGGAGTCATCCAACCGGTCCCCACAGACCAGATCGGATCCGGAAATTACTCAAGGTTCTTTTTAGTGCCAAAAAAGACAGGGGACCCGAGACCCATTTTGGATCTCAGCAAACTAAACCAGTCCGTCATGAAGTCCAAATTCCGAATGGTCACTTTACAATCCATTCTCCCATTGTTGGAGAAAGATGTTTGGATGTGCTCCATAGATCTCAAGGACGCCTATTATCACATACCGATACATCAGGCGTCCAGGAGGTATCTGCACTTCAGCCTGGGAGACAGTCATTTCCAATTTTGTGCTCTGCCCTTTGGTCTCACCACAGCCCCCAGGGTGTTCACCAAGTGTTTGGCAGTAGTGACTGCTCACCTGAGGAGTCTCGGATTCCAAGTGTTTCCCTATCTGGACGACTGGCTCCTGACTGCCACCACCAGGCATCTACTACTAGAGAACCTACAAGCCACCATCTCCTGGGTGCT
Organism: Protopterus annectens; assembly: GCF_019279795.1. NCBI lineage: Eukaryota > Metazoa > Chordata > Ceratodontiformes > Protopteridae > Protopterus > Protopterus annectens. The sequence continues at coordinate 1,139,396,460 of NC_056725.1, forward strand.
TCCTGGGAATTACATTCAACTGGTCAAAGTCTGTCTTCCTGCCTTCTCAGCGCATAAGATTCATAGGAGCAGAGATAGACTCAAAATTAATGCGAATCTACCTTCCTACCGAAAGGATACAAACATTACAAGATCAAGTCCGAGCCCTGCTTCTAAGATCCAAAGCCCCAGCCAGGATGGTCCTGCAACTTTTAGGTTCAATGTCTGCCACGGTTCTCCTAGTTCCTCTGGCAAGATTGCACATGAGGATTCTTCAGTGGCTGTTATCGACACAATGGTCTTTTCAGGATCTCCCCCTCAATCATCACATACTGATTACAGAAACGTGCAAACGGGACCTCCGCTGGTGGCTTCTGCCATCCAATCTGAATCAGGGAAGACCTTTTGTTATACCCCCTCCAGTGGCCACCTTGACAACAGATGCCTCCCAGACGGGGTGGGGGGGGGGCATTGTCTGGGCAGGTCAGTTCAGGGTTCTTGGCTTCCAAACGAAACATTTCTCCATATCAATGTGTTGGAAATGAGGGCTGTACTTCTATCCCTACAAGCCCTCCACAAGTTTCTCCCTCAAGGCATTATCGCCATCCACACAGACAACATGTCGGTGGTCTGGTATCTAAACAAACAAGGAGGGACCAGATCTTACCCCCTTTGCAGAGAGGCCATGAGGGTGTGGGAATGGGCAGTGGCTACCAAGCGCTTCCTGGTAGTGACCCACATTCCAGGAAAATCCAATGTATTGGCAGACAGACTGAGCAGGACTATTCTCTCTCCTCACGAGTGGTCTCTGAACTAAACAGTAGCAGCTCAGATTTTCAAAAGATGGGGGATTCCGTGCTGCGACCTGTTTGCAACACCACGAAACACGAAGTGCAAAAGGTTCTTTTCCTTGACCCCGCGTCAAGGGGAGGCAGCTACGGATGCTCTAGCCCAACCTTGGCCAACAGGACTGCTTTATGCTTTCCCTCCGATTCCACTCCTCCCCAAAGTCATCCAGAAAGCTTCCCAATTGGGGTCCACAATGATTCTAATTGCTCCATACTGGCCTTGTCAGGTATGGTTCCCCTACCTACAGAAATATACTCTGGACGGTCCTTGGTTCTTGGATCTAACTCCGGACCTTCTGGTTCATCAGTCGGGACAACAGCACCAGTCCCTTCACACTTTGAAATTAACAGCTTGGCTCCTCCACTTCCGACTTTAGTCAGAAATCACACCTTGGACCCGGAAGTTATTCACATTTTATCTTCAGCCCACAAACCCACCACTAAGAAATTGTATCACAGTAAGTGGAAGAGGTTTGCTATCTGGGCTCAACTCAGAGGCTTAGACCCTATTACTGCCCCGATACCAGAGGTCTTGAAATTTTTAACATCCTTGTTTAATCAAGGATCTTCAGTCTCTACTATTAAAGTCCAACTAGCAGCTATCTCCAAATTTCACGATTCCATAGACCCACCGTTGATGAGCAGCAGATTATGTAAAACTTTCATGAAAGGTGCTGTGCTTTTAAGACCCCCAGTTTTTCATCCTGCGCCTCCGTGGGATCTTGATTTGGTACTTCGTGCCTTAACATCTTCCCCTTTGAACCAGCTGCTACATGTGAGTTGAAATATCTGTCTTGGAAAACTGCCTTCTTAATTGCAATTACCTCTGCAAGAAGAGTTTCAGAACTTCAAGCCCTATCTATCAAACCACCGTGCTTGATTTTTCACAAGGATAGAGTATCACTTAGACCTAATCCATCTTTTGTCCCAAAAGTTTGCTCTAATCTCTGTCTCCAACAATCTTTAGAGCTACCAGTTTTCTTTCCAAAATTTTCAAACAAAGCAGAATACACCTTCCATACGTTGGATGTTCACAGGCAATTGCGCTTCTATCTAGATAGGACTCAGCAAATTCGGAAAACAGATCAATTGTTTGTGTCCTTTTCAGATAATAAACTGGGTAAAACCATCACTAAAGCTACTATTGCCAAATGGATCAGAGATTGCATAACTCAAGCTTATTCCTCTTCAAATAAGCAACTTACAACATCTGTCAAAGCTCACTCTACTAGAGCTATGGCTACCTCTATTGCATTCCATTCCAAGCTCGCTATTTCTGAAATTTGTGCTGCGGCTACTTGGTCCAACCCAAGCACACTTTCATTTCCCACTATAAATTGGATGTGGCATCTAAAGGACGAGCATCATTTGGTTCCACGGTACTCAGGAGTGTTTTCCAGTGAGCCACCCAGGATTTAGGTGCTAGGGACGCTGTCCCATCAGTCAGAATGTAGGCGAGATAGGATCACATAACATCTTTTAGTTATGTACTCACCATAACTTCAGATGTTTGGGATCCATCTCGCCTACATTCCTAATACCCACCCTCCTTCCCCTGCCTTGGAGATCAGAAGAGATTGAACGGTTTGGGTTCTACTGTTTTTATCTTGTATCATCTGTCAATGTTATATAAGCAGTGCATGCGTGTGTGCATGTATGCGGACAAACTAGATCTGGGGGACTGGTAGTGGTGCATCCTGGGATATAGTAAGCTCAGCCAATAAGAGACTTCGCTCTTTGGCATAAGCGTGCCGAGTCGGAGCCGAGGATCGGCTCCGAACCCATCAGTCAGAATGTAGGCGAGATGGATCCCAAACATCTGAAGTTATGGTGAGTACATAACTAAAAGTTTTATGTATTTTTCAAGTAAAACTATTACTTTGCACTTGTCTATACTAAGTGACAATCCTGTGTTCTTTGTCAAGTTGCTAACTAAGTTTAGATATTCATTTAGCTCATCTACGTCAGAAGTTTTTTGTAATGTAAATCCAATTTTGCAATCAGTGTACAGTGATGCGCAGTATTATTTGTTCTTAGGAAATGTTGATAACACCAGATTGAACAATGCAGGGCCTAACACAGATCCTCGAGGAATGACCACCTTTACATCTAGATAATTAGAATGAACACACTGAATCTTAACGCTCTGTTCTGTATCCAGCATCCAATTTTCACTCCACCTTGTAATGTGACTGTTTATTTCATAATCACTTAAAACACTTCATAATCACATGTGGTAGGCTATCAAAAGCCTTGGGTAAGTCAAATAATTGCACCAAGAGACAAACCCAGATCAGGAGTTTCTGTTATGTAATCATAAACATTAGCTAAGTTGCTCAGTGTTGTTCTTTAGTGAAACCATGCTTATCAGTATCTAGTGTATCCGTACTATTCTTGGAATTAGTCATAAGGTCCAATAAACATCTCTCAAAACACTTTCCATTCAGTGAAGTTAAACTAATTGGCTTGTAGTTTTGCAAGCAACTGGTCTCTCTTTTCTTTCTTATAAATAGGACATGCACATGACAGTTTCTACAATTCAGGGACCTTAACCTTTTCCAATCTAGTTGTAAGTGTAGTCTTCATAGTAACATTTTGCTTCTGGTGAGAGAAGAAGCAATGGAGTATTGTATCCCAGCGAGTGAAGCTGTGCTGAGACCAGCATTAGTAGTAGCCATTCATGCGACTTCCCTCTTTTCATCATTCTTGACAAGCTAATTCTTTATTTTTCAGCAAGTACTGCTTGATTTCTTTCTAACTTCAGAATATCTGCCTGAATACTTTATTCTTAAATTTTCAGGGTCTACATATTAGTTTCCCCTCAAGTGTTTGGCAGTGCTCTTTACAGACTCAGGACACCTTGAGTGACATTTTTCCTGTAAAAGGAATATATAAAGAAACAGCTCCAGTACTTAGTAATGATGACCATCCCTCCTTGCATGTCTAAAGGTCAGTTCCCTGTGCTTTCTCATATTAACCTGGTGAACTTGGGTATTCTGAGGCAGTGTAGCAACTGTCTCATGTACACAGACAACCCTCTCCTCTTACCTCCCAACATTCAGACTTGTGAGTGATGCACTTATATATCCAGATTGGAAGCCATGCACTCTCAAGCCAAGATCGGAATAGCTGGTCAAGAAGAGAAGGTCAACACCTGCACCACGCCACATGCAACACATAGCCCTCCAGAACACCCACCATCACAGCTCTCACATAAAAACACAAACCACACACCCACCTTTGTGGAGGCTCTCAATAGAAATCCACCCAAACAGCAGAGACCTCCAAGGCAGAAATGCACTCAACCACCACAACATAGCAAAAACCACAAGACACATAGCTCACCTACACAGTTTGCCCCTCAACCTAAACCCCTAAGGCAAAACAGTTTGCCCAATACACTAATCATAGGTAACTCGATAGTGAGGCACACTGATGTCCCACTCACTAGGTTGAATAAGGAGAAGGTAACAGTCAGCCGTCTATCAGGTGTCAGAATCTGACACATAACACATGCACTCATGTCATTCCACAACAAGTACAAGTATGACTCTGTCACTGTCCTTGTGGGTGTGACTGACCTGAGACGCACCTACGTGGACTACATGAAAAGAGAGATGGAGAAATGCTCTCTGATTATGTGGTCCAGGTAGGTATGACCCTACCTCTGAGCAGCATCCTACCATCGCCCAGAATGATACTGCAGTACAAGCAAAAAATGATTGACTTCAACAATTGGCTAAGTTCCTAGTGTCATTCTAAGGAGATCCAATGTCTGTCTGCTTGGGATGACATGATTGACAGACCTCGATGCTTTGCCAGAGATGGCCTGCATCTGTCACCCCTGGGTTTGTGGGTACTGGCTAAGGCTCTTGACACTCCTATAGTGCCTTTTTTTAGGTGATGTTCCAAAGACCAAATTACCACCGTAACAGCTATAAATAAATGCAGTCTGAGGGTCATGCTACTCAACGCTAGAAGTCTAAATCTCAAGATGCACTTACTCAAAGGACTCCTCAAAATGGAGAACATCGACATTTGTGCTGTAAGAGAAACCTAGTTTAAAGCAGCAGAAAGCACCCCTGCGCTATGAGGCTATAACTCATTCCACACTTTTTGATCCCAGAACATGAACCAAAGCTCCAAAGGTGGTGGTGTCTCCATATTCATAAAGGATATGCACACCTCTAGACTAGTAGCCCAGCATAACGCATCTGAGATACTTCAGGTACAACTAACATTGGGTAAGGTGGTGATTCAGGTCGTAGACTGCTATAGGTCCCCAACCATGCCCCAAGACTCTCACTCCATGTTCTTAAGCACCCTGGAAACTGTTGGGGTCCAACCAAACACTCTCTTACTAGGTGACGTCAACTACTCCTCCATCAGCTGGGAAAACTACTCATGCTCCAATACACTGGCCCAACACTTCCAGAAATTCATCCATTCCAATGCCCTGGACCAGCTCATTCTTACCCACACTAGAGAAAGCAGTATCCTTGACCTGGTTATTACTAACGTGGCCAACTGTTGCTCTACACCAGTAGTCAATTCCTCCCTGGTTAGATCCGACCACAAACTAATCACCATGGAAAAGCACATCTCACCCACATCCTCCGCAAAGGTAACCACCATGAAAAACTTCTCCAAAGCTGACTTTGGGCTCCTAAAAACAGAAGTGGCTAACTTCACGGCACCCATATCAATGGAAAATAGATGCATGACTGCTGCATCATACACCAGTGCACTGTGCGAACACGTACATAAATGCATGGAACTAGCCATACCCAACAGAACCAAGATGCTCTCCTCCAAAAAAAGGAAGCCAATCTGGCAGGCCCTGCCATTAATAAACTCTACAACAGAAGGAAGAAACTGTTGCATAAAAAGGTGAAGTCCCAAGACTGGAAAAACTCCCTTATCAGCCTCAACAAAAAGTTGAGATCCCTCAGCAAAACCTCTAAAGCCAGCTATGAAGGCAGAATTGAGGCAGACACTAAAAACAACCACAAAGCCTTCTATAGTTGTATCAAAAATCTCCACGGCAATGCCCAGGTTTGCTCTGAGTTATTGCACAGTGGTACCTCCTATACTGAGCCAACAGATATTGCCAATATACTGGCTGACCGATTCAGTGCCAACTTTACTCCACCCAAAAGACCAGTCACAATACCGGAGGAATGCCAGGCACCCAACATTACTGCAACACAGGTTAAAGCTGCATTGTCCAAGGCCAAGAATACAGCTTCCATGGGACCTGACAATATCCCTGGATGTGTCCTACATGAACTACAAAGTGAACTGGCACCACATCTGCGTGTCCTGTTCAATCACGGCCTCACCTCAGGCTTTGTCCCTACTGAAGGTGCACTGCTACAGTCATCCCTCCCCATAAAGGAGGAGTGACTACAGACTCTGGGAAATATCGCCCCATTATCCTGATGAGTCTGATATGTAAAGCTATGGAGCGCATCATCATGGACCTAATTAACAAGGATATAGGGAATCTCCAAACTCTAGATCCTACGCAATTTGATTTTGTGAAAGGTAGATCATGCCTACTCAACCTGGTTGACGATTTTGAGTCAGTCACCAGAGCTGTGGATGAGGGCAAGGCAGTGCATACAGCCTACCTTGATCTGGCCAAGGGCTTTGATACCATTCCCCACTCAGGAATTATTAATAAACTCTCCAAACTAGGCTTCAACCCCTGTATCTGTAGGTGGGTTGCAAACTGGATCACAGATAGAACCCACAGTGTGAAAGTAGCAGACTCCAAGTCAGACTGCCGACCAGTCACAAGTGGAGTCCCACAGGGATCGGTCCTGGGTCCTCTCCTGTTTGGCATCTACTTCTCAGAAGTCCAGGCCAACATGGAGGGACTCTGGCTGACCAAGTTCACAGACCACTGCAAGCTGGGAGCCATTAACTCCCCAAGTGATGTAGACATCCTACAGAAAGGCCTCACTGAGACCAATGACTGGTGTCGAAACCATGACCTTAACCTTAATGCCAAAAAATGCATCATCGTCCTCTTTGGGAAAAACTCTGGTCCCACTAATTACCACATTGATGGGAGCCTACTGAACACTGAAGATGTTATAAGTGGTCTGGGGCACAGGTTGACAGCAACCTCTCTTTCGACCACCACATTGCCACTGTGGCCAGAAAGTCCTTCTATGTGGCACATCTTATTACCAAGGGTTTTGCATCCGGAAGAAAGAGGTCATCATCTTTCTCTTCTCTTCCCTCATTAGGCCAATCATTAAGTATAATGCCCCATTTGGCATGTACCTTACTAGACACATGCAAAAGCTGGAAAGGCCACAAAAGTACCTCACGAAGAGGATCCTAGGCCTTAAACACATGTCGTACACAGACAGACTCAAAAAAACTCCAGCTATTCTCTGTCTCATTTCGTCTACTAAGAGGCGATCTCTGTTGGACTTGCAAAGCCATGTCTGACGCAGCTCTGTTAAAAATACTACATTTAAAGAAATCCCAGTCCCTCTGCACCACACGCCCCAAAGACCTCAACCACATTACCACAATCAACAGAACATGCTGGAGGGACAGGTTCATAACCCAGAAGGCTGCCCATGCTCTGGAATAGACTTCCCATACATGTCAAGCAGAGCACCTCACTGGCCTTCTTCAAGAGAAATCTTGATGAGTGGATGAGAATTAGAAAGTTCACCCTGGGAATCATGCCACTGGCTATACTTGATAGAGGCACTGAGAACTAATGTTGGGCTGCACAATGCCAGGGCACTTTTATGGTCTAGGCTTGTAAAGGCTCCAGGGCCATTAGCCTAGTACACATCTATGAACAGACTGGCTGGAATCAGGTCCGGGCCCATGGATGTCACATCTTTTAATTTTAAAAAGTCAGCTAGTATGACTGATTCAGATACATTTGGAGAACTTGTCACTAAATTGCATTGCCAGTCACCTGTAGTATAAAAAAGATGAAATTTATTACTTATCCTACTAACTAAATCTAGTGGCTTTGTTACCAATCAATAGCTGAAATACTGAACTGTCTCTCTTGCCTGAGTTATTTATATATTTATAAAATTCTTTCTTGTTCATGCAATTGCAGATCAGCTTACTTTCATAACATGTCTTGGCATCCTTTAATTTTATTTTTTTAAAAAAAACTACTGTTCTTGTTAAGTATCTTCCTATTGATGTCAGTTGGAAAGTTCCTAAACGTTTTATAACTTCTCTTTTTTTTCTTAAATTGTTTAATTAAGGACTTAGTCAGTAAGGAAATGATGTATTGTGATTCTTCCTCTTTTCTCATTAAGGAATAAACACAAGCCTGCAGATATTCTTCAGTAATTTAATATCCATAGCAGCTGTCTAAATACTGTGCCTGGGTTTAACCAGTCAATCTTCATTAACTGCAAAGGTAAATTTTGTAAGGCACATTTATCACATTTCATATTTCAGTAATTGTAATATGAAATGGATTGCTGCGTCTAATACACGCGATACAGAACAGTTGTCAGATGTACCTAGTGGAGAAAGTAAATTTAAAGAAGCTATCTTTTCGGCTGTAATAGTGATAATAAGATCCAGTGTGTTATTTCATGTAGTATTAAATTAACTAGTTGAGTCATCCTATGAAATTACAAAATATTAATAAATTCCTTGCCAAGGTACAAGATGCCACTTGGTATATTGCAGTCAATTCTGGGGTAGTTAAAATCCGCAATAGGTAATATTTCACCAGTTTTATCTAGACAGTTGTCCAGATTCTGCAGATACTGCCAGTAGGAATCATTGTCCATACTTGGGGAGTGGTATATAAGAACTGTCTAAACGTTTGTAGAATTACTATTAAGAATTTAAACAATTTAAAGTTTCATACACCTGCTCAGACTTGCGGAGACAAGATGTTCTAGATTTATGTACCCAGAGTGCAGTACCACCTCTACTAAGATTTTCACATATACATTCATAGTTAACAAAGTCCTCTGAACTCTCTCTAGCCTTCACAGATGTCCTCTTGCATAGGCACAGAATAAATTATATTGCAGGATAAATTTTATATAAGTTTGGAATACTAGTGTTTCATCCATTTTTGATAGTTTTATTATCAAATAGCTCATACAAACGTATGCTTTATGCAGCTCTGGCTACTTTGACCTCAGAATGATTTTGTACTGATACTTGGCAATTAATGTCAACAGTTCATCAAACTATTTCCCAGGCTTTTAGTGTTACAAAGGAAGCAGTTCCATAGATTTTTCAGAAATTGCCTCATATGTCATGCTTTGTTTTTTGCCACAAAATTTTTCCAGCTGTGAAGTAATTTTACTGGCCATAAAACTTGATTCATGCTCATTCAGATGAGTGTTATCCCATTTAAACAGCCTCTGATGACAACAACTTTCTTCCAGTATTTAATTAAGTGAATATTTTACACTTAGTCAGTTTTAAACATGTGAGCATTTGTACACATGTAGTCATTCAAATAGGGTAAATGAATGATGTCACGCAACATAACTGTACTCCCTTTTTTTTCCAAAACATCTATTATATTCAACAAGTATTCTTTCATATATGTTAGTGTTGTAAACCATGAATCATTAAATCCAGCATGTGGTACATACAAGTCATACTTTGGCTTGATTAAGCTTAATCTTGATTTTTTTTTTTAACAAGAAATATTTTATTAGACTGTCATGTATGATGTAGGCAATCGTACATTTATATAAATGAAAAAAAAACATACTGATGCAATCTCTGTTGCAAACATTACACATTGCAAACCATGCTGACACAACTGTAGCTGCAAATGTTACACATCACTTATAATATATCCAGTCATCGTCAGTCAGCCATTACATAGCTCATTCAGTTCCTGCTTTTTTTAAACCCTATTCCTCCTCTGCAAGTATTGATCCCCACACTTCCCATTTTTCCTATGAAATATGCTCCTATCCTTTTCTAAAGATTCTAATTCCAATTGTTTTATCTCTGTTACTATCTGTGCTAATTTTAGTAAAGTTGGTTTAGACTTTGATTTCCATTTTCTAGAATTGTTTTTTGGCAGCCATCATAATTAGACTCAGCAAGGTCTTACTATTTTTAGGCAGTTCTGATTCTGTATCATAGCTCAAAAAAATAATTTCCTTAGTTGCACCAATTTGTTCACCCAGCATCTCTGACAGAGCAGTCTATAGGGAATCTTTAAACTCTGCCAACTCATTACACTCCCAGAAAATATGTTCCCAGTTACGTCTTTCTTCCCCATCACACCTCCAACATTTGCTGTCTACCTGAAGATAAATTCTTTCGAGTCTACCTGGGGTATAAAGATACCTATGTAAACACTTCCAAACAAAGATTCTAAATCTTCTAGACTTTGTTGCATATTTGGGAGACAGGCATATATCTCCTCATTGTTTCTTTGTCAATTGCTTATCTATTCTCTCTTTCCAATCCTTTCTAACCTTCTCTGATTGATTCTTATAATTATTGTGCAATGTTTTATATGCTCTACTAGTTATACCTTTCTTAACAGCAACCTCTGTTTCTAGAGTCTGCTAAAAACTCCACCAGTGCTGGTCTTTCACTTAGGACTCCCCCTATTTCTTTCTCTTTGCCTATACTCTATCAATCCTTGATAGGGAAGGCAATCTCTAACCTGCAGTCCAAATAGGTTATTGGCAATTTCCCATTCTATTACCTCTCCCTCTGTAGTTATTTGCTCCCAATACCTTGGTTATTTGCCAGTTGTGTACAATAAGTTATAGCACTCTCTTGCCTATTGTCTGTTTACCTAATTGCAGTCATTATCGGCAGAATTTCCTTTCCCCATTCTGTGTTGGGTTAGTTCTTAGAATACTTTCTGCTACTTTATGAATGTAATATTCTGTATAGTTATTATTGTTCTCCAGGTCTGCATCTAAAATCCCAGTCTCTCCTTGTTTCTTGTGCCCCCCCCCCCCCACACTGTTTCATGATCATCTCTCTTTACTTTGAATTATAGTTTTCTACTTGTGCTATGTATAGGAGCCTTAACTGTCTTGCTCTGAAATACCCCTTCAGATCAGGTAATCCCTTTTCCCTCCTTCTATTGGAAGAATAAGCTTATCCCACTTGACTCTTGCTGTCTTTACCCTCCCAGATAAAATCCTTCAGCTCTTTATTAATTGTTATCCACAACTTCTCTTCTGGTTGATAAAACTATGTCTGACCTGTGTAACTAAAGGGACTAAAGACATTTTAACTGCTTGTATCTTAATATCAGTATCCATATAACAAAGCTTTTGTTTTCTCTGTTTTTGGATTATCTTTTCTTTAGTCTCTTCCCACATATCCTTAGCTGCCACACCAAAATCATTTTTAATCCATACTCCTAAATACTTCATTTTATCTTATCCCCATAAGTATGGATATTGCTAGACCAATTTGTATGAGGGATACATGGATTACCGCTATTGTCTTTGCTTAGCTTCATTATTTTTGTGTCCCGGAAAGATTTGAAACTGGCTCAATGTGTTCCACAGCACTGGAGTGTCTCTTTTTGATTTTGTCAGGTATAAAATAAAGTCATCTGTAAATAGAGACTGCTTTTCTTTACTACCATACCAATTATATCCTTGAATTTCTGAGTCCTTTATATTTTTTTCCAGTGGTTCCAAATATAATGCAAATAAAAAAGGGGAGAGAGGACACCCCTCCCTGGTTCCTCTGCTCAAGCAGAGATTATCAGAGAGGACCCCACCCACTTTAATTTTCACCTCTGATCCATCATATATCCTCCTAATCAACCTTGTAATTTTATCAGGGAGTGCAAATGCTTCCATTTCTCTGCTCATAAAGTCCCAGCTTACTCTGTCAAATGGTTTCTCTGCATCAAGAACCACCAAAAGACAGTGGTATTTTCTTACATTCTGCTTCCCTCTGAATCATCAGTGTTCTGTTAATGTTGTCAAATGTTTGCCTCCCCTATACGAAACCACATTGATCCATATCTATCACTTTTGGCATCACTTTTACCTTGATTTTAGCCAGTAATTACATAAACACTATATAATCATGGTTTAGTATTCAAATGGGCCTGTATGAAACTGGATCTGATGGATCTTTCCCCTCTTTTGGTATTACAGCTACCACCACTTTCTTCCAGGATGTTGTTACTTCTCCTCTTAAAATACTGTTAAACAAAACCTTACAGATTTTTATCATTTATTTCCCATCTAGCTTCCAAATTTCCACAGGAATATTATGTATTCCTTGGGACTTTCCTATAAATTGGTTGTACATCACCATTTTTATCTCATCTCCCCTATCCTAACTATTAGTAATCAAGCCCTACTCTACCTCTAAGCTTGGCATATTTAGTTCTTCCATAAACATTTCCATTTATACCTTTTTTGATTTCAGTATTTCTCTACTTTATACAGACTTTAGTAGAATTTCCGAAATATTTTTAATACTTCTGCAGGATCCGTTGTTATCTTGTTACAGACTCCCTAAGCTTGGTTGGTGACAGCCCTTTCTGTTGCCCGAGTCGTTGTGCTAAAAGTTTTTGTGGTCTAGAGTTTTTATCAAAAAAAAAAAAAAAAAAAAAAAAAAAAACAGTTGCTTAACAGTAATCTTTCTAAACTCATGCATATTTTCGAGGTAGTCCCTGCATTCTGCAGTTCCTTATGTTCTTGTTCTGTGAGATTCCCCCTATTTTGCAATACTTTAAAGGGACAATCTGAGTCTAAAATCTGACCTAAAGGAACATGACCCGATACCTCCCAGTTGTCACCACCCACGTACCACATCATCATCAAACCTACTCCTGGTTTCAGTGTACTTTATACAGCTTTGTTTTCATTCCCTCTGTTGAACACAATTAACAGTAGTCAGTTCCTCTTAAAGCTTTCAGTCCCCAATCACTGGGAAGCAATAAGGTTATTACATTTTCGTGTGTGTTTGTGGTGGGGGTGCTTAGGCAAGACTCTAAAATGTTTACTTTTTAACTCATCAAAAAGCTTGCTGTAATTGCACAGCCCTTTGTTTCCCTTATTTATTCTGCATAGCATAATTCCGAGTAGTATAGACTAGAGTACAGTTTAGTGAATTCATACTAAATCTTAGCCTCTTGACATATTCCCCTTACTCTGTAGTAAAGCAATCTCGGAATTAGGATGTAAAACTGTCACAAGTTGCTGTAATGTACAGCCCCCACCATGACAGTAAGTTTTGGACTTCGTTTAAAATTAATGTATTGCTTGTGCCATACATGTGTTTTTACAGCAGGTCAGAAAACCATTACACTTGGCTAGTATTCAGAGATTACAAAACAAAACATGAAAAAAGAAGACTGCTTCTACTACTATTCGAAACTTGCGTCATTTTGATGCAGTCATGCATAACATCATAGCACTTAGCCCCCATTCAGAAATCTGCACAAAATAAAATATGAAATGAACAAAAAACTCTGGTTAACTAAGTTTTAACTTTGCATTGCTCATATGTTTTCCTGCATGGTAATAAAATTCTTAAAAGGCTATTTTTCTCTGAGGATAAAAAGCACAGGTGAAACTAATGAATGACTTGGTGAGAGGTGTAAGTACACCTGCAATTTGAGATGGTATTTGACTAAGACCATTGAAACGTCCTGTAAGTACCCCTTCCCCAACCCCCACAGCCAAAGCTGGGGCATGCTCAGAAAGCTAGACTAAAAATGTAAACAAAGACCAGGATCAAAACAAAAAATCTCTGGGACTGTCACTTTAACATTTGTCAGACCCTCTGAGTAATTCTTGGTACTTCTTAACCATGTCTCCCTTTCTTTTATTTCCACCCTATTTTTAAATTCCGCTTTAATTTTATTCCACTCTCTAGCTATATTTTCAGAAGGAATTTCTGTATTCTGTAAAAGTCCTTAATAATTTCTACTACCCATTCTTTAAATTCCTCTCTTTTCAACAGATAGGTGGGAAAGCACCAGTGTCGCATTTTTATTTAATTACCCTGTGTTTTTATTTTAGTTACTATTGGCACATGATCTGAAGTAGATATTGGGTATGTATCAAGACCTTCAATAAAATGTACATGTTCCTGTGAAATTTAAAGTCTGTCTAGCCTAGTCCAGTTTTTGTATCTTGGGGAGTAATATGTAAATTCACTCCAAACTTCTCGTACTGAATTCACATCTTCCATGTCAAATATTTTCGTAAATTTCTTTAACAATTTACCTCCTTTTGTTATATTTTCCATTCTGCCCCCTCAATACATCTTACTATTGCAAATCAAATTACATTCCATACCTGTAAGTAATATTCCTTGTTGAAAGCTGATCATTTCTCCCAGAAATTTCTTAAGCTCCATTATAGCAGTTTTCGGTGGAATATAAATTCATTCTAGTGTAATCCTCATTTGCCAGTAGCCCCTTAGTACTACAAATATACCATTATTGTCTTTTTCCCCTTCTATTATTGGAGCTCCTCTTGCAATTAATGTAAGTACTCCTTCCTTTGCCCCAGGTATTCCACTGAATAATCACCCAGAAAACCTTTCTTTATCAAATTCACATGATCAGTTATTTCCAAGTGTGTCTCCTGTAGGATGGCTATCTGCACTCTGCATGTGTAATATAGTTCACTACACTTTCTTTTTTGTATTTATCTGTGAGACCATTAATGTTTAAAGACATTATAGAAAGCATAATATTCTTGAGAGATTATTATTCCCACCATTTATTTATAACAGCTTTTTTGTTTTTTGTTAAATGTCTAGTTTCATCTTTTGTGTTACATGCATGTACTGTTTGGCAGGTTAATCTTTTATACAGATGATTCTTGTCATCTCCATTTGAGCATGTGTCATATCTTACAGAACTTTTTAATGTTATGTTGTCCTGTCTTGCCTTCATTCTTTGCTGGTTCGGTTCAGAACTGAGAATCGGTTCCAACTCGGCCTATACTAAAGCTCGAGAGCTTCCACTGGCTCGAGGCTATACCCTATCCCATCATGCTTAGGGAGATTACCCATATCTCCTTTGTCACTAAACTAGATTGGGTTCTTCCTACTAGGCTCTAGGCTTAGTGGAATCATTATTCTTTTTTATACTGTTGTTTTCCATCTAAATATTTAGTGCGTTTGTTGGTTGTTGTTGTCAGTCCCCTAGATCAGACAAGTCTTCTAAGAGATTTTCTTCCACCGCTCTAGACTCAGAACCATCAGAGAAGCAGGTGAAGGATTCATCAACAGACCCAAAGGTTTTCTGGCCCGAAAAAGGTACTTCTTCGGCTCCACTGGTTATTTTGGAGCCGACAGAGTATCACATGACGAGCCGGTCCCCAGTCCTGGAACCAGTCTCCTCAGTCTTGTATTCACCTATCTTGCAATCCATCAAATCCTCAACCCTATCCTCTCAGTCCTTCAGGAGTCTCTCAGACGATGTGGAACGGGTGGTCAAGAGGCTGTTACAGACGCTGGCGCTGGCCAAGATTCTGTCGAGCTTGCACTGCATTTTGCTGAACAGCTATAGTATTTTTCTAAGTCAGTGTTTTTCCTTCAGGTCCTCAGTATCTTTTTCCTGGCATCCAGGCAGTGCACTTCCAGTTACTTAAATTAACACTGAAGTCTAGGTTCAATGGCTTTCTCTGCCGAGTCTCTCTTTTCATACTGGAATTTTGCTTTCATGTTGAGTTTATCAAGTAGTCTTAACCCAGGTAAAACAAAAACAGTATTATTATTTATTATTATTATTATTTTATTATTAATTATTTGTTTATAGGGAAAGTCCGACTTGGAACGAAGTCAGTTTCAGCGGAGGCCCAGGGAGAAATGCTCCAAATGCGTGTTTTTGTAATGTGGGAGGAAACCGGAGCACCCGAAGGAAACCCACATGGATGCAGGGAGGACATGCAGACTCCACATAGAAGGCACCACAGCCAAGAATCGAACTGGAGAACCTCTTGCTGTGAGCCAACAACACTACCGCTGCACCACTGCGCCGTCAGAGTATGAAAAGCCTTTTTCCATTTGGAAAGCTCCTTGACTATAGGCCTTAAAAAGAATCGCCCAAAAATAAAACTTCAGTGTTACCTTCATTTGCATTTGTTGTCCCAATATTCTCCTTGCCAAATCTCGCCGTTTATTCTCACTGATGGGTTCGGAGCCGATCCTCAGCTCCGACACGGCCAATAGCAAAGCTCAAGGTTTGCCAGTAGCTCGAGACTAAGCCCCTTATCCCACAATGCACTGCTGGAATTACCTCGGATCTAGTTTGCCATGGCAAGCGAGATCTCGATGATCCTGCTAGCTCAGACCATTTTTGGAAAAAAAAACAACTTCAAGTCTATATAAGTTTTCCTTTTTGTTTAAAAAATAGTGTGTTAGTATTAGGTCTTTTCATAATATAATCTATAGTTATAAATAGTTATAAATAGTTTAAAAGTTAGTGCCTTGTTGGCTTCTTCGTTTGTGTGGGCCTTTAGCACTATTTACTCTTATTAATCTTTATAATAGGCTTTTTTTTTTTCTCTGTGGGCCTCTTTAGCCTTATTTTTCTAATCTATAATTACATTGTTATAGATAGTGCCCGGATTGGGCTTAGTTGTTTGTGGATTTTTACTAGTGAGTAAGGACTTTTATTACCTTTTGCAGTTTACTGTTTGTTTTATTTAAATATGTCTGATGAAAAGGAGAAATCCCGTCCTAAATCAGGATTTAAAAAATGCTCAGATTGTGGGCAGAAAATGTCCGTCACTGATGGACACATTCAATGTGTTTACTGTCTGGGGGCTAACCACCTCCAAGACACCTGCAGCATTTGTCACTCCTTTTCTTCAAGAGTCCTCTTGGAGAGGAGGAGGAAACTTATAGACGGGGGATTGCTACAGCAATCTTTTTCTGAAGTGTTAAGTTGCCATGAGGGTCCTAGTACGTCCTCCAAATCCTCAAAATCCAAATCTTCAGACAAAGTGACAAAAAAGGCAAAAATTTCAGGAGGAGGGGTCATCTGTTCCACAGACATCGGAACCAAGTGTACCTTTGATTCGGAGCCAGCTCTCAGTATTGGAGCCGGTCTCTGAAGTTCCTTCTTCCCCTCTGCTCCAATCAGCATCTTCGGTGCATTTAGCTAAGTCCTCAGTCAGCCTTTCAGATTTGGACATGGATCGGCTAGTGCAGAAGCTTTTACAGGCACCAGGACTTGCCAAATTGTTGTCAGCCCCGACCAGCTCGTCGGTGCTGAAGACCATGGAGCCGGATTTGTCTACTCCTCTGAGCAGTACTGGACTCTCGGAGCCAAAGGAAACTGAACCCTTGGTTGTCGAACCCTTGGAGCTGATACCCGTACCGGTGTTATCGGCTCCATCTACTCGGATGTCCTCAGCGCTGACTGAGGATTCTAGGAACCGACGCTCTCCCGTTGGGTCCGGGGAGGATAGTCGAACCGATTTGTCGTTGCTGACTCTTCCTCTCGGGGCTTCGGCTCAGATGAGCTCAGCTCCTACCTCAGGCTCGGAGCCCAGGGTTTCAGTGCGGGAAGATCAGACGTTATGCATGGGTCCATCCACTCCTTGTCATCGGAGCCATGGTGCCTTCAAAGCTTTGAGGAGAGCTTTGTCTCCAAAGACAACGGCAGCATCGATTCAGCTTTCCCATTCCCCTCAAGCTCCTGTGTCTGCTTCTTCATCTACCGGTCCCTCTAAGCATAGAGACTCCGAGCCTCAAGTGCCCCCACAGGGCGTCCCCTACTCTTCTGAGACCTCTCCATATCCCCCTACTGAGGAGGTGCACAGGAAGAGATTGTGCAAGAGGAGGCACTTAGACTCCCCACAGGAGTCCTTGACATCTGACATGGACTTAGATGAGTCAGAAGTGTCCCCTCGATCCCCCCCTGAGGATATCTCCTTTGCAGAGATACTAGAGATCCTTAGTCAGAGGGGCGATTGGCAGTCCAAGACCCCTATTGAGGATGAGTCTGTGCTCTCTAAGGCTTTTGGGTCACAACCTTCCACTTCTTGAGTGTCTCTGCCTTAAGACGAGCTCATGAAACTAATTTCTCGTAAGGCGTGGGAGTCACCAGAGGCCATGGAACCTGTTCCTCGTAAACCCAATAAAATTATGTCTGCCCCAGTGGACAAGCAATTTTTGACAAAGGGAGTGCCTATTGATGCCATGGTGGTAGCTGCAGCCACCAAAAAGGAAGTATCTGAGACATCCACCTTTATCCATCCCCCTAACAGAGATTCTAGGATCATGGATAGATATGGCAAGCGCATGTTTAGTTCAGTGACTTTTTCTCTGTGATCACTGAACTACTTAACCCATTTTACGAGACTACAGAGAGATCTCCTGAAAGAGCTAGGAGATGCTCTCCATGGTATGGTAGCTGCGGGGGTGGCCGACAAAGTCAATGCCCAGCTGGCTACCCTAAACTCAGTGGTAAACTCATCCATGAGTCTCATATCCTATGCAGCTGATGGTTCGAATAGAGCAGCTAGTTCGGGCATTGCTCTTCGAAGACAAGCCTGGATGCGTCTCTGTTCCTTTGCGGAACCCTTTAAGTCTTCCTTTATTAATACCCCATTCGATGGCTCATCACTGTTTGGGCCCAAAGTAAAGGAAACTTTAACCAGGTGTGAGCAGGAAGGCAAGACCTTATCTGCCATTGTAGTCTGATTTTCGACCCCTACTCGGCCCTACCCCAAGGGCGCTAGGGGAGGGAAAATGTGGTTTCGAAAAGCACAGGCAGCCTTTCAGGACACACATGGGGAAACCCCCTCTAAAAGCAGAGGAGAGGGTTATAACAGAAGACGCCGCCCCCGCGGCAGAGGGGGTCTGCAGCAACAGGGTGACAGGGGTCAGTTCTCCGGTCAGCCCTACCAGCACCCCTGAAAGGGGGCCCGACTGTTCGGCTCTGGAGGTAGTCGGGGGTCGCTTGTCTTTGTACCCAGAAGCCTGGCTAAACATAATATCAGATACTTGGGTACAAAGCATCGTTTCCAGAGGATATTTCATTCCGTTATCTTCCCCTCCCATTCCTGTAAAGAGAATCACAGATGTTCCACCCAATCTCAGGGAACAAGCAATCGTAGAGGTCCACAGATTGCTAGAAAAAAAGAGTCATCCAACCAGTCCCAGCAGACCAAGTTGGATTCGGAACTTACTCACGATTCTTTTTGGTACCAAAGAAAACAGGAGACTGGAGACCTATCTTGGACATCAGCAGACTCAACCAGTTTGTAAAGAAAGAGAAGTTCCGAATGGTCACGCTTCAGTCCATTCTTCCCTTCTTAGGGAAAGGCGATTGGATGTGCTCCATAGATCTCAAGGACACGTACTATCACATAAAGATGAACAGACGCTCCAGAGATCATCTGCACTTCCAGCTGGGAGCCAATCATTACCAGTTTCAAGCCCTGCCCTTTGGTCTCACTACAGCCCCCAGAGTGTTCACCAAATGCATGGCAGTGGTCACGGCTCACCTGAGACGTCTAGGATTCCAGGTGTTTCCATACCTAGACTACTGGCTCCTAACCGCTGCCACCAGGCATCAATCGACTCAGGCAACACAGTACACTCTGACACTCTGCCATCAATTGGGCATTACAATCAACTTCGAAAAGTCTGCCTTATCGCCATCGCCGCATACCGTTTTTATAGGAGAAGAATTAGATACCTCAACTACCACTCTCTCTTCTCTGCCAAAACGTCAGCTTACTGGTGTCAAAGAACAGAGCTACAGCAGCAGAGGTATTGAAAGTACTAGGTTTGATGGCGGCAGCAATCCTGGCTGTACCACTCGCAAGGATGCATGTGCGAATTCTTCAATGGCTCCTCTTCGCTCAGTGGTCTTACCAGAAACTACCGATGCACCACATGATTTGCATCACGGATTCTTGCAGGAGAGACCTTCGGTGGTGGTTGACGTCTCTTCATGTCACAATCGGAAGACCCTTTGTTCTTCCCCCCCCGTAGCCACTGTGACCACGGACGTTTCCCTGATAGGGTGGGGGGGGCATTTTCAGGGAAAGACTGCCCAAGGCACATGGACAGATCAAGAATCACATCTGTAGATCAGTGTTCTAGAGTTGAGAGCGGTACTTCTGGCGTTGCAGTACTTTCAAGACTCTCTTCCTCTGGGAACTATTGCAATTCAGACGGACAACATGTCAGTAGTCTGGTACTTGAACAAACAAGGCGGAACCAAGTCTAACCCCCTTTGTCGAGAAGCCCTCAGGGTCTTGCAATGGGCTGTGTCATCCCAGCGTTTTCTATTAGCAACCTGTTTGAGAAACCACTCGTGAGGGAGCAATATCACGCTGCGCAGTTGATTTTCCACAAATGGGGGCCAGCCTTGCTGTGACCTTTTTGCCAGCCACATCAATTCAAAATGCAGATGCTACTTTGCCTTAATACCACCTTCCGGTCATCCCCAGAGAGATGCACTTCTACACGATTGGCCCCTGGGTCTCCTTTATGCATTTCCACCCGTCCCATTAATACCCAGATTTTTACAGAAAGCAAAATCGCTGGAAAGGACTGTTATACTCATAGCCCCCTACTGGCCTCGACAGATTTGGTTTCCGTTTCTGCACCATCATCCTGTTGGAAGGTCCATGGATCCTGGACCCAGTTCCGGACATTCTGACGCACCCGTCAGGGGACCGTCATTCTTCACTGCAGTCCCTGAAACTGACTGCATGGCTAATCCACTTTCCCTAATTGCCAGGCTTCATTCAATTTCAGAAGATACAAGACAAATTCTCTTGTCTTCTCACAAGCCGTCTACCAGGAAATTTATATGGCAGTAGATGGAAAAGGTTCTCAATTTGGGCCAACACGCAGAACATTGACCCTTTCCAAGCTGCTATCTTCTGTTTTAGAATTTTTGACAAAAATTTTTAAGGAAGGAGCAGCAGCTGCTACAGTTCGAGTTCATTTAGCTGACATCTCAAATTTTCAGCTTGGTTTTGGTGGCTCAAATGTTATGGGCCATAAATTATCTAAGACTTTTCTTAAAGGCGTTCTTCATATGAGACCTCCGATCAAAATTCCCTATTCTCTCTGGAATTTAAACCTTATGCTGTTTCAAATTATTCTTCCTCCTTTTGAACCAGCATCTTCTTGTGATCTCAAATTTTTATCCTGGAAAACAATATTTCTTGTGGCCATTACTTCTGCCCACAGAGTGTCAGAACTTCAAGCATTATCTATCAGACCACCTTACATGATTTTCCATGCTGATAGAGTATCTCTCAGAACAAACCCCTCATTTTTACCTAAAGTCTGTTCTGAATCAAATATCAATCAGGTCATTGAGCTGCCAGTCTTTTTTTCCCAACCACTCTAGCAAATTGGAATACATGCTGCACAAACTTAATGTTCACAGACAGCTCAGATTTTATCTTGACAGAACTAAGGATATTCGAAAGTCCATCTAAGAAGCAAGAAAAGGCAATCCAGTAGCTAAAACAACCTTATCTAAATGGTTATCCGATTGCATATCCTTTGTTTATGAAAATGCGAGCTTGCCATTAACACACAAACCTAAGGCTCATTCTACCAGAGCCGTCTCTACGTCTTCTGCTTTTCAAGCTAAATTGCCCCTTGACAATATTTGCGCTGCAGCCACTTGGTCTAAGCCTCATACCTTTATCACGCATTACAAAGTGGATAAGGCTTCAAGGGACAAGTCTTCCTTTGGTTCTGCGGTACTGAGGAACATACTTCCATGAGCCACCCAGGATTCAGGGTGCTAGGGACGCTACCCATCAGTGAGAATAAACGGCGAGATTTAACAACTTCACATATATAAGTTATGTACTTACCATAACGTTCCATGTGAGTTGTTTATCTCGCCTTTATTCTCTCGTCTCTCCCTCCTTCCCCCTCCTGGCTGACTGTTGACTTAGAGGCTAGTACCATCCTGGTTATTCAATATTTCTTCTTCCCCTTTGGGAAGTGTTCTTGGTAGAAATACATAAAAGGGTATGTATATGTTTGTGTGTGTGTGTGTGTGTGTGTGTGTGTGTGTGTGTGTGTGTGTGTGTGTGTGTGTGTGTGTGTATATATATATATATATATATATATATATATATATATATAAAATATATATATATATATATATATATATATATATATATATATATATATATATATATATATATATATATATATATATGTAAATACTGTTACTCGCAGCAAACAAGATCTGAGGTAATTCCAACAGTGCATTGTGGGATAAGGGGCTTGGTCTCGAGCTACTGGCAAAATCTGAGCTTTGCTATCGGCCGTGTCGGAGCCGAGGATCGGCTCCGAACCCATCAGTGAGAATAAAGGCGAGATAAACAACTCACATGGAACGTTATGGTAAGTACATAACTTCTATTTGTCTGTTTTGGTTTGTTTTTATTTGAAATCCTTAGTCACATTCTTATCTACAGTACAATTTGTCTCTAATACAGGGTCCATAAAATCCTGATCCTGGTCTACTACCCCCCAGACCATTAATAACTGACTGAGTCTCATTTATTATAGTGACTTTTGGATATAAGCAAGTGTGGTATTCTTTAGGTATTAATGAGTCTCCTCCCTCCAGATTGCCACCTGTTTTATTAATGTATTTGCCAGCCTCATTATCTAATGTTAGAGTTACTTCTCCCAATTTTATTATGGCTAGCCCCAAATAGCTCTTTCACAGAATCATTCCTTATTATTATATCATGACCGATGATGTTTTGCAATGTACTCATTTTGAAGTACTTAACTTAGAATCATTTTTTTTTCTTTTCTTCTCTCTGTTCTCTACAGTAAGGAGTTGTGATTCTAGTTCTTGTCCTAGCACTTCTGTTTTATTTATTTCTGTGTGATCCTTAAATGTCTCCATGATGGTTCCTTCTGTGGAAGTCTCTCTTTCCTTAGATCAATCCTTTATGTATTCAACAATTATAAATCAATTACATTCCAATAAATCATTGTCCACTTTGCCGTGGACAGTCTTTGAGAACTTGGTCAGTTTAATTAATTTAGCTCAATAGTTGTATAAACCAGCTGTGAAATACACTGTAATGTTAACATTCTGTAATGTTCTCAGATTTCAGTAGATCTTCTAACGTATAAATTCAAAGATTTCCTTATTGATTTGATTGCTAAAAAAAATGCACAAGCAGCCAACAACCCACTAGTGCTTCCAGCCCTTAAAAGGACACACTGAGAACTAATGTACACAGTCCCTTAGTTCCACATTAAAAAACAGAAAGCATACAACTCTGCCAAAATCAGAACTAATGCACAGAATCCCTTATTTGTAAAGTAAAAAGAAAAGATTTGAAGATGACACACAGCCCTACGAAACCCACGCATCTGCTCATTTCCTTTCTCTTTTAAAGGGAAGTGTCTCATCCTACACACAAGTCCCTCCCTTTACTGCAATTACAAAATGCATACAAGGTAACCGACAACCCACTAGTGCTTTCAGCCCTTAAAAGGACTTGGGAAGAACTAATGCACAGAATACCTTGGTTGCAAAATTAAAAACATAAAGCACACAACTCTGACAACCACTCACTTCTTGTTTGCTTTCCCTTGTAGAGGGAATTATGTTCTCCTACACAAAATCCTCTCACCTTACTGTAGTTAGAAAGAGGAAAAAAGTATACAAGGCAGCCAACAGTCTACTGTGCTGCTAGTCCTTAAGGGGACTGAAGGAGAACTATTGCACAGAATCCCTTAATTGCAAAGTAAAAAACAGAAAGCATACAGCTGTGCCAAAAAACTTTCTTTGGCTAGGAGATATTGTTTTCTGAAAGCATTCAAGTTTTTTTCTTCATCTGGGAGATGAATGAAGGTAAGACAAAAATACACAGAACTTAGTGGAAGTAGAAGCACAGACTGTACCCTGCATCTTAGCATGGATAACTTTCATTATAGGTTAATTCAAGCCTGTGAATGCGTCTGTCAGTTTGGGACAGTTGTTCTTGTTAGGAGGGTTAAACTTCATTATTTGAAGATGTACATAGTTTTGTGTGCGAGTATTAATTTAATAGGTTTTGGGGGTATTCTGGAGGTGTTTATTTTTTTGTATGAGTTTTTTTTCATCAAAACAAAATGTTTTCTGTAAGATGTAACCTAGGTTCAAATGGAAATGTCAAGAAACAAGCGTATAAAAGGTCAAACTGCCAAACAGTGTATGCATGTAACACAAAAGCTGAAATTAACAGGTGGGAATAATAACCTCTTATCATAATGACACTTTCCATATTATTTTTAAACAGAAATGGTCTTACAGATGCATACAAAAAAGAAAGAGTAGTGAACTATATTAAAAATGCAGAGTGCAAATAGCTGTGCTATAAGAGACAGATTTGGAAATAGCATATGAATTTGATAAACAAAGAGTTTTTGGATGGTTATATAGTGGAATGAGTATCTGGGACAAAGAAAACGGGGAGTACTTGTATTAATTGCGAGGGAGGAGCCCCTATAGTGATAGAAGAAAAGATAGTGGTAGACTTGCTATACTAAAGGGCTGCTGGCATGTATTTATTTTCCACCAAAACTGCTACAGTGGAGCTTAAGAAAATTCTGGAAGAAATAATCAGCTTTCGGCAGGGAATATTACTTACAGGTGGAGACTGGAATTTGATATGCAACAATGAGGATGTATCGGGGGGGCTAGAAGGGAAACTATAAGAAAAGAGGATAGATTTTTGAAGAGATGTATGAAAATATTTGATACTGAATATGTGAATTCAGTAGTTGGAGTTCAGAGAGAATTTGCATATTATTCCCCAAGGTACAAAAACTAGGCTAGGCTAGACAGAAATTATATTTCACAAGAAAATATGCATTTAATTTAAAGTTTAGATGCACACCCAGTAACTACTTAAGATGACTGGCCAATAATGACTAAAATAAAAATGTAAGATCATGAAATAAAAATGAAACTATTACGCTTCCCCACCTATCTGTTAAAATGAGAGGAATTTAGAGAATGGGTAGTGGATATTATTCAGAAGCTATTAGAGAAAATAGAAATTTCTTTGGAAAATGTAGCTAGGGAGTGGGAAAAAAGTGGAGTTTAAAAAATAGGGTGGAAATAAGAGAGATGTGGTTAAGAAGTAACATTTAGAGGGACTGAGAAAGGATAAATTATTTCAGAAGATGAGGAATCTCACAGAAGAAGAAGAGGCATGATTGTAGAGTGCTAAAGAGAAAATAAGGGAGTACCCTGTTAACATGGTTGAGTTTAGAAAGATTGCTGTTAAGCAACTGTTTTTTGATAGTTCTCTCCAGTGCACAAAAACTTTTATAACAGTGGTCCAGGCAACAAAAGATACAAGGGGTTGTTGCCAAGCTTAGGGAGCCTATAACCAGAGATCCAGTAGCGGTATTGCATATATTTCAGAAATGCTATGAAAATCTGTATAAAGCAGAAAAATGTGGAAATAAAAAAAAAAGTAGAAATGGAAATGTTTATGGAAGACCTAAATATGTCAAGGTTAGAGGACTATGAGGCTCAATTACTAGCAGTATAGGATGAGATGATATAAATGGAATAGATGGTATTCCTGTGGAAGTTTGGATGTTAGAAGGGAAGAAAGTAATAAAGATCTGAACACTGTTGTTTTAACAGTATTTCACTAGGAGAAGAAGCACCAACATCCTGGAAAAAAGCTGTGGTGGCTGTAATACTTAAAGATGGTAAAGACCCATCAGATCCAGCTTCATATAGCCCATTTCGGTTATAAACCACAATTATAAAGTGTTTATGTCTGCAGTGGCTAAAGAATGGCAAAGGTGATGCCAGAATTCCTAGATGTGGATCAGTGTGGTTTTGTGAAGGGGGGGGGCAAACATTTGGCAACAGTAATAGAACAATGGTGATCCAGAGGGAAGCTGAATGTAAAAAAATACCACTTTTGTTAGTGGGTCTTGATGAAGAGAGAGGATTTGATAGAGTAAGCTGACATTTTATGAGTAAGGTAATGGAAGCATTTGCATTTCATTATAAAATGAAAGTTGATTAGCAGGATATATGAGGGATCGGTGGGGGGGTCCTTTCTGATGATTTCTGTTTGAGCAGAGGAACTGGGCAGGGGTGTCCTCTTTCCCCTTTGTTATTTGCATTATATTTAGAACCATTGGCAAAGAAAATAAGGGACTCAGAAATTCAAGGATTTTATTGGTATGGCAGTTAAGAAAGGTTGGCTTTATTTGCTGATGATATTATTTTATACCTGATAACACCAGAAAAGGACATTTCAGTGTTGTGGATCATTCTGAGACAGTTTCAAACCATTTCAGGATATAAAAAAATGATGAAGATAAAATAAAGGCAATAGCTGTAATCTGTCTATCTGCACAAGAATTGGTTCAGCAATACCCATATTTATGGGGACATAATAAAATGAAGTACTTTGAAGTTTGGATTAAAAAAAGATTCTGTTATGGCAGCTAAAGATATGTGGGAAGAACCTAAAAAGAAGATAATACAAAACTGAGAAATTGAAAGCTCTGTTTTGTGGATATGGCTAGCAAGATACAAGTAGTGAAAATGCTTTTCATTCCTTTAGATTTATATACCGGGCAGGCATAAATAGATGAGAAATGTGGATTCATTCTTTTTAATAGATGTAGATTAATGTTTCATATTTAAATGTGTTTAGTTGTGATTTCAATATATGGCCTGAAGAAGCAATCCTGTTGATTGCGAAAGTGTTTACCATTCTGTATTAAAGCTAATATATTTTTACTGAAGCTTTTTAGAGTTTGTTAGGCAAGTATTTAAGTAAAATGTACATCTGCTGTGGTTTTGTGCTTGGTTTGTCTTGCATTTGATTTCTGTTTCCATGCACAGCTTTATCATCAGTGTTGGCCATTTGTTTCCTTCAGAAAAGTTGGAAATGCACAGTCATGTAATATCTTTCATAATGGCTCCTTTGTCCATATTATCATGGAATGTAAATGACCTTACAGGTATAGACAAAAAATAAATAAATAAAAAAACTATTGAATTATTTTAAGAAGTATAGGGTTGCAGGAGACACATTTGAAATGAACTGAACACGTGAATTTGACAGGGTTGCTATTAAAAAACTATGTTTTGCAACAACTCCAGGTCATGGCAACTTAGGCAACAAAAGGTAGAAAGGAGTATAGTTCATCATACTGGCCACTGCTGCAGTAGCCTTAGCTGTATGGGTCATATCCTGTCAAGGATATAATGGCCAGACAGCTTTCAAAGCTTCAAGGCACATTCCATGCACCCAAACTGTCATGCAGGTTGAGTTGAGTTGACTAAAAGACAAGTCTGGGTGTGAAGCCCTTCAGAGCTTTACTGCCACTGAAGAGTACATTCCTCTAAGGCATTTGAGGATCCATGGTCAGCTTGTGCTTTCCTTTGCTGGGCAGGTAAGTTCCCTTTGGGGGGATCCATTTCTTTTAAATTTATTGCTATTTTATTACTTTAGGGAAAATTATTTAGGTGTTGTGTTTCACTGGACTGTTTAGAGACTGTAATGTACTTTTAAATGGAATACTCATTTTTTTCTACAATTTAAAAGTAATGTTACCCTACTGAAAAAAAAATTCTGTGGAAAAATTGTGTTTATTTTTCCTCTGTGGGGCTGCCATAGTATTTGAAAGTGCTTTTTGCTGTTTTAGTTTTCTGACAAAAATAAATAACTTTTGTGGGCTGGTAGTTTTACATGCATTTACTGTTTGTCTTCCCTGGGAAGGAGGCACTACTTTCGGCCTGACCATGGAATAGATAGGTCGGTCTTTCTTCCAACCACAAAAAAAAGTTAAGCAAACAGCCATTGCCACCACATCAGGCTAGCAATTTGCCTCATCCACAGGTGGGTGACTCTGCTGTGGGCTTTTATTGTAACTCAGACTACTCATTGTTTACACTGGATCCCTCTGGTGCAGCACCTACAGCCACTATTGACCAGGGGTTAGTCACATCATCTGTGGCTGTTGGGAGTCCCCTTAGTGTGTAAGGGATAGCCACTCTTGTCAGTCCTTGGAGTGGGAATAGAGAGAGTTTTCCTGTTATGCCAGGATGCTGTGCCCATTCCTAGGGAAGCAGCTGTTACCATTAGTAATCCAGTGGGCCCATTTTTACTGTCAAAAAGAAACAGAAAGCCTAGGGGTGAAAAGTGTACACTTCTGCATCTTTGGTTTTCAAAATTTTGAATTGTCTGGCAAATTGTGAAAGTATGAGGAATGTTTTATCTGCAATTTTTCTTGTGAGGAAAAATCTGCTTTAAATAACTTTGATCTGATGATGTCAATTTTCATTCATTCCTTAAGTAATGGGTTTGGATCCGATTCTTGGATCTGACTCGGCTGTTATACTAGCTCGTGGCCTCCAACAAACCCTCGAGCTCTTTCCCTACCCATAATGTACCACCCCTAACATCTCTTAGATCTTGTTTACCACATTTACGTTTTGATGTGGTGTCACCTTCAGCTGGCAAATGGGAGAAGTCTTTTTTGATATTTCTTATTTAAAAAAAATCCTTATTTACGACTATAATCTTTAAGTTTATTTTTAAGTTGTTACTTCTGTCCTTTTTCATACAATTTTGAGTGTAAGCTTTCCTGCTATCATTGATAGGCCTAACTTTCCTTCCCTACTCTCTTTACACTTAGTGTTTACCTCTTCCTTTACCATAGTTGATATTTTTCCTTTCTTCAAGTTTGTTGTATTTCTTCAATACCATTGTTGGTATTTAGCTTTTCCTCCTTTTTCTGTTTTTAAAAAAGCTTAGTTTAGTACTTTTCTGTTACGATAAACTTTTCTTTCAAAATGTCTGAAAAAGGTCTTACAGGATTTAAATGTGATAAGTGTGGGCACAAGTTGCCTTATTCCATTACCCACAATCTTTGTGTATATTGCTTGGGTCTGGATCATTTACAACTGGATTGCAGTATCTGCCTTGGGTTAAACTCCTGAGCACTAGCTGACAGGAAGAATAAATTGATTTTAAAAGACTTGCTGCTGACTTCCTTTTCCGAAGCCATTACTAGGATTCAATTCTGCAAACACAAATCTAGAGACCCTACGAAAAGGTGCAAGTCTTCTGTCTCTCCAGCCTCGTCCTCTTCAGAACCTAGAAAGAAGAAAAAGAAACTGAATCAGAAATTACTTACTGTCTGACCCTCTTTGGATCTGATCAGGCCTGTTCCAGATTCTACACCCTTGGATCCAAAACCTTTACCAAGAGCAACATATTCTCCTAGTGTGGATCCAGTCCCATCCAGAGTGCCCTCTCCCTTTTTAGAGAGGCTGTCCCAATTCCCATCCCTAGTATCTTCTGATTCCTCCAGGAGTCTCACGGAAGCAGATCTGGAGAGGAGGATGATGAAATTCTTCATGGAGCAAATTCAGATGGGAGTCCTCCTGGTTCCTACCCCTTTGGGTTAGGAAGTCCGACCGTCTACTACCCCACCCATTACAGCTCCTTCTCTAATCCAGTCTGATGTTTTAGAGTCTTCGGATTGAGCTTTCCTGGTCCATCTGGTTCAGATCTGAAGCATGCACAGTCTTTGGATCTGAATATTGCTTTGAGTGCATCAGCTCTGACATCTTCAGAGCAGGATGGCTCTTAAGCCGAAGCATCCCTGTCGGATCTGGGAGTTCAGAGTCGACTCCAAGGTTTTTGGAACGCTCTCTTCCTCTCGGAGCCTCTGCACTGGCCAGCTTGGCACTGACTTCTGCCTCGGGTGGATTGTCCTTGGGTCGAAGGGAGGTGATGAACCAGAAACTATATTTTTTTGGCTCCATTGTCTTTCTTCTTCCCAGAGTGATCTGACTTTGAGGTTGTGAAGAGATTATGTCTTGCTCAAGCAGGGCAGATGGGTCCTTCCCCCTCTTATTCACCCTTTACTTCTCAGATGATTTTGAACCATGATTTTCAACATTCCAGCCCACAGGGACAGCCAGCTGAAAGCTTCCAGACTACCTAGCAGGGTATCCCAACCTCTTCTGAAACTTCACTGGGCCACCCCACTAAGGAGGTCCCTAGGAAGAGAAAGTTCAAAAGGAGGCACTTGGACTCTCCTCAAGAATCAGTCAGTGAGAATACTGATTTCAGTGAAGGAGAGAGGTCTCCTAAATCACCACCCAATTGTGTCTTATTTGGAGCCATTCTTGAGATCCATAAGCAGAAGGGTAGCTGGTCTTCCAAGACCCTTCTCCGGAGGAATCAGTATTTCTGGAAGCCTTTGGGACTGGCCCATCTACCTCCTGAGTTACTCCACGCACCGATGAGCTCATTGATTTGATCTTTAGGCTGGCATGGATGGAACCTGATATGGTTAAGCCAACCCCCAAGAGAGCAGACCTGTTTCTGGTTCCATCAGTAGGCAGTGAATTTTGTGGTTAAGAGGTTTCTGTAGATGCCATGGTCATGGCTGTAACTACAAAAAAGGAACTCGCAGAACAGAGTTCCACTGTCAGTCTTCTTAATATAGAGTCTATGATGACAGACAGATTTAGGAAGTGTCTTTATGCTTCAGTAGTGACTTTTGCACTCAGATTGCTGAACTGTTTGGCACATTTTATGAGGCTTTAAAGAGATTTGATTTAAGAGCTATCAAAATCTCTTTCTGGAACTGAAACTGCTGAGGCTGAATCATCAGTAGTCTCTCAGTTGGCCACCCTACAAGCTATGTCTAATTTGTCCATGAGGCTTATCTTGCACACTGAAGTAGGTGCCTCAAGTGCCACAGGTTCAAGTTTTTCCATTAGTAGGCATGCCTGGATGTGCATGTGTGATTTTGCGGAGCCTTTTAAGTCCTTGTTTTCAGTGCTCCCTTTGATGGCACTTTTGTTTGGCCCCACAGTGAAGGACACTCTTTAGGTGTGAGAAAGATGGAAAGACCCTCTCTGCAGTGGGCATGGGATGTTCCCCATGTTTCACTGTTGCAGTAAGCCATGAGGCTTATCTCGCACACTGAAGTAGGTGCCTCAAGGGCCGCAAGTTCAGGTTTTTCCATTAGTAGGCATGCTTGGATGTGCATGTGTGATTTTGCAGAGCCCTTTAAGTGCTTATTCTTCAGTGCTTCCTTTGATGGCACTTTTGTTTGGCCCCACAGTGAAGGACACACTCTTCAGGTGTGAGAAAGATGGAAAGACCCTCTCTGCAGTGGGCATGGGATGTTCGTGTTTCACTGTTGCGGTCCTAACCAATGGGTTATCCGGCACTCGGTAGCCCTCAATCGGCCAGAATACCAAAGGTAAGTAAAAATGAAGTCGGTTGTCGTCGGTTGTAAAGGACGTCAGGGTGTCAAATACAAAAGGAGGCAGCCAACGTCACTTCCTCAGTCTCTCTTGCCGCGGAGCCCGAAGCAGAAGCATTTCTTGCACGAGTGCCGGTCGGCAGTTTACCTTTTGTGTTTCCGACTATGAAGTTGAAGTCAACTACAGCTAAGTACCCCATTGGGGATCCTCTTTTCTTGCCTTAACGAATATCAGAAAAGGTTAATAATTGTCTTACCTGTGGAAAGCAGATTCCCATTAGATATTTTCATTGCTATTGTATTATTTGTTTATGCCTTGACTACGACGTTCCTAACTGTGATCTTTGTGCTTCCTTTAATCGGCATACTATTCGTCTTCTGGTTAAGCATTTTGGAGTTTAGCCTAAGTTTGTCGGTATGGCGTCCGCTGGTCTTCAGGCTTTGGATATCCCCAAGTAGCGTAAGGATAAGGATCACGACAGGCTTCCGAAGGTCAAGTCCTCGGATGATGTTAGGTTGGTCGTCAGTCATGCGGTAGCCATTGAGGCACCTTTGCAGCCAGCAGATTTTCAACCGCAGGCCTCGTTTGAGACCATTTCTGAGGTTCCCAGGCCTTTGGTGTTCATTTTGCCTTCTGACCTTCCGCCTGTTGCCTCTTCAGCTGGATCCGGAGCCACGTAGCTGACTCTGGTGTTCAAGACCTCAGTTCTTCGTTCAGACAGCAAGCTCATACCAATGACTTTGGCTGCAACTTCGGTGGTTGCCAGGCCTCCTGAGTCCTTTAGACTTGCAGGTAAGTCTTCCATTCGTAAGCCTGTGAAGAAGCAGGCTCCAGTTTCCTCTCATTCTCTGCATTCTCAAATGGTTAAAATGGCTGATGACCTTTTGACTCTTATTAGGGGTTCACAGCCTCTTCCTTCAAAAAGGGGTAGGGATGTTTCTCCTGAGGCTTTATCCTTTTCAGGTTTGGATACTTCTAGTATTTCTGTGGATGAAGAAGTTTCTCAAGCTTTCTCTCCTTTTGTTGATTTAGACGCAGAGGAGTCCATCCCTTCTGTTTCTCCTCCAGAAGATTTCCCTTTTGCTGATAATTTAAATACTCTCGGGAAACATTTTAAATGGGAAAGTCAGGATTACCCCCTGTCTAAGAAAAGGATTAGGGTGTTTTTGTATTTGCCTCAGCATAAGCCTTTGGCTATTCCTCCTGTGTTGGAAGTGGTTATTAATGTTTTTTTGGAAAACTCCTTGACTCCAAATTTGGTTCC
This sequence comes from Protopterus annectens, assembly GCF_019279795.1. NCBI lineage: Eukaryota > Metazoa > Chordata > Ceratodontiformes > Protopteridae > Protopterus > Protopterus annectens. Next base: position 1,139,428,774 of record NC_056725.1, read on the forward strand.
TCCTGCTCCCAGGAAACCTGACGGGTACTATAGAGTTCCTGATTCTCATTTGTTTCTTTTCAGGAATAAGTTGGCTGATCCAGAGGTTATTTCTCAAGGCCCTAAAGGAGTTAAGGCCACTGTTACTAAAAATCCTGTTCCTTCTGACAGGGAATCCAGGAACCTAGATAGGTGGGGTAAAAAAGTTTATACCTCTGCCCCTCTTGCTATTACGTCTACTAATTGTCTTTGGAAGCTATTAAATCTAGGATAGCAGGTGTGCCTCAGTTGACAGAGAGTAAGGATATGCAGGATTTGCTGAATTCTGCCATTCTAGTCAATAAGCATTCTTTATATTGTGGTTTTGACATTCTAGCAGCCGCCTGTAGGGTTACAGCCACTGGCTCTGTTATTAGAAGGCACGCTTGGCACAGGGAGCAGCCCCTACCAGAGCATGTTAAGGCTAAGCTTTTAGATGTACCTTTGCATAAGGACAGTCATTTTGGCAGCAAAGCAGAGGAAGTGCTCAAGAAAATGGAAGACAAGGCCAAGTCTATGCAGACAGTTAAAAACTTTCTGCAAGTTCAGCCTCCTCGCTTTAGCAGGAATTACCCTTTTAAGAGTTGGACCTTCCCTGATACTAGCAGACAGAGCCATTCTAGGACTAGAGGTTACAAATCTTCTAGGGGGCTACCCCTCAAAGCTCTAAGCGTTGACAGGCTTCCTCTTCCAAGGCGGGAAGTTCTAAACCCGCATCTCAATCTAAACATTCTCAAGGACTCTGAACAACTTCTGCCTGTCCTTGCCTGCCCGAAGAGTCCTTTAGGGGGAAGGTTGGCCCTGTTTGCAAATGTTTGGGCCACCATCATGGACGACAAATGGATACTCAGAACTGTATCCCTAGGGCACAAGTTTTCTTTCCACACCTTTCCAGTACCCAAAGGATTCCCGGACACTCCTCCAAACCAAAGGGCAGAAATAGAAAAGCAAATTTTGTCTCTGTTACATCTGGGAGCAATAGAATCAGTTCCTGCTCATCAGGTAGGCCAGGGATTGTACTCCAGACTTTTTCTAGTTCCAAAAAAAGAAGGCACTTGGCATCCTATCCTGGATCTATCCATCCTGAACACTTTCTTGATAATTCCAAAGTTCAAAATGCTCACTCTGCATCAGTTGCTGCCAGTGTTAGAAAATTATTTCTGGGTGGTAACATTGGATCTCAAAGAAGCTTATCTGCACATCCCTATCAGGGAAAGTTGCAGGCAATACCTTTGTTTCAGGGTGGGCAAGCAACATTATCCATTCTCTGCGCTGCCCTTTGGCTTATCTACTGCTGCCAGAGTTTTCACAAAGTGCCTGGCTCCAGTCATTGCTTTTTGCAGGCAAAAGAAAATTCAGATTTATCCATACTTGGATGACTGTCTAATTCAAGCAAATTCTTAGGAACAGCTGCTAAAGGATCTAGAATTTGTAAAGACTCTTCTCTCTTCTCTGGGTTACACTCTCAATATGGAAAAGTCAAAAATGGTGCCATCCAAAGAGTTAACATTCCTGAGAGTGAGTCTGAACACAGCCACACAGATGATATATCTCACCCAGGAGAAGCAGAGAACTCTTTCAATTTACTTCAAGGATTTGGCAAGCCTGTCCCAGCTCCCTGTAAGGAAATACCTGCAAGCTCTGAGATTCATGCCCTCTTGCATTCTCATGATTCCATATGCAAAATTGCATATGAGGAAATTGCAATGGTACCTCAAGAACACTTGGTGTCAACATACACAGGACCTGGATGTGATAATTCCTCTGCTTCCATGTCTGCGGACAGAGTTTCTTTGGTGGACAACAGCCTGTCTATAGAACAAAGGTATGCCTTTTCACCCACCCCTGGCCACTCAAATTCTTACTGCAGATGCATCAGACTATGCCTGGGGAGCTCACCTGGATGTCAGATGCATACAGGGAAGTTGGAATGCCTAGCAGATGCACCTGCACATAAATTTAAAGGAGTTGATGGCAGTCCAGCAGGCTTTACTAGCTTTCAAACATCTTCTTTCTCCAGGGACCCTTCTTGTCAGGACAGACAACACCACAGTCATGTGGTACATCAACAAGCAGGGAAGGACTCATTCGTACCTCCTGTGCAGACAGAGCATGAGTCATTGGTCCATAGCAGCATCCCTGGGCCTGCATCTCCTAGCTCAGTTTCTTTCAGGAAGGCTCAGTGTTTTGGCAGACCAGTTGAGCAGACAGACCCTCGATCCTCACGAGTGGCAGCTGAACAGAGCAGTTTTTACAGCATCATTCAGCGTTGGGGCACTCCTCAAGTGGATCTCTTCTCCCCTCCAGACAACCATCTTCTACCTCTTTTTTGCACCAGACAGCATCACGGCAGATCCTGGAGAGTGGATGCTCTGTCCTTCCCTTGGACTCTGCTGTCAGTTTATGCCTTCCCTCCTATTCCTCTTCTTCCCAGAGTATTATTGAAGATCAGGGACAAACGACCATGGACTATTCTCATACCTCCGGACTGGCCCAGGCAGCATTGGTATCCACTGCTTCGCAGTCTCTCCCAATTTCCTCCTTGGCATCTTCCTCTGAGGCCAGATCTTTTGGTTAAGGAATGGGGAAATGTTCTACAGCCTCATCTTCAGTCTCTCCATTTGGCAACTTGGCTCATTGTATGACTCCATCCTGTTCTTCTTCGCTGTCCCAGCAGGTGGTTGACGTGCTGAAGGAGGCCTAGAACTAGGAAGTCTTATGCTGGAAAATGGGAGAGATTCTCTCTTTGGATGCAGGCTAGAGGGGAATCTTCTTCTCAACCTACCCGTCCTCTGATCCTGGAATACCTGGCTGATTTGCTTCAGGGTGGTCTTTCTTTTTCCTCTTTCAAGATCCATGCTTCAGCCATTTCTGCTCATTGTTCTTTTGAACAACCCATTTTCTCTCATCCTGTGATGAAAATGTTTCTCAGAGGTGCTTGCAACTTAAAACCACCCAGAAGGGCGCCTACTCCAGCCTGGGATCTTAATTTTGTTCTAGCAAAACTCACTCTTCCTCCTTTTGAGCTAGCTGCCACTGCATATTTAAAGTTTCTGTCGTGGAAGACTGCCTTCCTCTTGGCTATAACTTCAGCAAGGATGGTTTCAGAGCTGCAGGCTTTGATGGCTGTGGAGCCTTTTATTTTCCATGCAGATAGGGTCTCTCTGAGAACCAACCCCTCCTTTATGCCTAAGGTGGTTTCTAGCCTAACTCTTAATCAGTCCATACACCTTCCTACCTTCTTTCCTAATCCTCAAAATAGAGGTAAGAGGATCCTACATTCTCTTGATGTGCACAGACAGCTCAGGTTTTACCTGGACAGGACTAAAGACCTTCGGAAATCAGCTCAGCTATTGGTCAGCTTTGCCCCTGGAGCCCAGGGCAAGGCTATTTCTAAGCAAACAATTTGTAAATGGATTGCTCATTGTATTACTTTTTGTTATTCCTTTCATGGCAAGGTTCCTCCTCAAGGGGTTAGGACCCACTCAACTAGAGCAGCTTCCACTTCTGCAGCCTTTTTAAGGGGTGTCCCTACTAAAGACATTTTAGAAGCTGCCACATGGTCTTCTGTTCACACTTTCACAAAGCATTATAATTTGCCTTTGTTTTCAAAAGCCTGGGCAGGCTTTGCCACTGCTGTTCTGCAGGGCATTATATCCAATCCTTGATTCTGTTGGTTCCTCCTCCCTTTTCTCTGGGCTTTGGTAATCAACCCATTGGTTAGGACTGCAACAGTGAAACACGAAGAACATAGTACAGTGTTGTACACTTACCATAAATGTAGATGTTCGAGTGTATTCACTGTTGCAGTCATGCTTTCCCTTCCTCCTTCCCCCTTTTTTCTCTTTTCCTAAGGTACAGGCTAAATTTAGTTTAAGCCTTGTTTTCTGGGGGCTTCTGACTGTTATGGCGAGAAAGACTGAGGAAGTGATGTCTGCTGCCTCCTTTTGTATCAGACGCCCTGACGTCCTTTACAACCGATGGCAGCCAACATAATTTTTACTTACCTTTGGTATTCTGGCCGATCGAGGGCTACAGGGAGCCGGATAACTCATTGGTTAGGACTGCAACAGTGAATACACTCGGACATCTACATTTATGGTAAGTGTACACAACTGTACTTTTTTCAACCCCTCAAAAGACCTTTTTCAGGAATCAGTGGGTTGGTTAAAAAATGTGGTTCAGAAAGTCCCAGACTCCTTTCCAGGACACACACACAGGTAGTTTCCCCAGAGGCAGAGGGGGGAGTGATAATAGAAGGCGACGCCTCCATGGCAGTGGAGGCCTGCAAAACTGGGTGTCTAGAGATTCCTTTTCCAACAAACCCTTTCAGCTCTCCCTGAATGGAGGCCCGATTGCCTACTTCTGGAGGCAGTAAGAGGTCACTTATCTCTGCACCAGAGAGCCTGGCTAGATATAACAAAAGACAGTTGGTTGCAGAGAATTATTTTCAGAGGTTATATAATTCCATTTTCCCTACCTTCTCCATTGTTAAGAAAATTTCCTGATGTTCCACCCAGTCAGAGGAAAGCAGCAGCAGCACTAGAAATACAAAAGTTGCTAGAAAAAAATCCAGGAGGTCCCACCAGACTAAATAAAATCCGGAACTTACTCAAGATTCTTTTTAGTGCCAAAGAAAACAGGGGACTGGAGACCAGTTTTGGATATCAGTGTACTGAACAAGCCAGTTCGACACACAAAGCTCTGGATGGTCACGTTTCAGACCAAGGATGACTGGATGTGCTGAATAGATCTTCAGGATGAGTACTATCCCATAAAGATAAACAGAAGATCCAAAAGTTACTTAATGCTTCTGCTGGGTGCCAGTCACTGTCAGTTCAGAGTATTGCCCCTTGGCCTCACCACAGCCCCCAGGGTATTCACCAAGTGCATGGCAGTGGTAGCGGCCACTTGAAACTGCCAGGATTCTGGATATTTTTGTATTTAGATGACTGGCTCATTACTGCTCCGACCAGGCATCAACTGATAGGACAAGATCAGATCCTACAGACTTGTTCACATCTCCGAATAACCATAAATTACAAGTCTCATTTACAAATAATAAAGACTTTAGAATTCATAGGAGCAGTGTTCAACACAGTATATATGGTACCAGAATTTCAGTCCTATTGCTTCTGCAAGCCTTGGGATCAATGTCAGCTGCAATAATTTTAGTACCTTTAGCAAGATTCCACATAAGAATTCTACAATGAATGGTAGCAGCACAATGCTCAATGCTTTCTGTTAAACTAAGTCAGGGAAGATCAGAATAACTCGGATATGCAAACAATACCTTTGCTGGTGGATACAGTCACAATAGGTGTTACAAGGTCGTACTTTCATCCTTCCTCATCTCAAGCCCATAGTGACCACTGACACTTTCCAGATTGGGTGGGTGGGGTTTCCTGGAGAAAACAGTCCAAGGCACTTGGTCCTCCAAAGAGATCAACTTGCATATCAATGTTCTGGAGATGAGAGCGGTACTTTTGGTGTTGCAGGCATTCCAAGACTCTCTCCCTCTCAGGACAATTGTAGTCCAGGCAGACAACATGTCAGAAAGGGGAAATCGATCTTATCCCCTCTGTCAAGAAGCCCTCATTGTGTGGCAATGGGACGTTATCTTCCAACTGCTTTCTAATAGCAACACATATTTTGGGCAAGTCCATTGTGATCACAGACAAAGTGAGCAGGTCCATCTTACTACCTCATGACTGGTCTCTCAACAATGAAGTGACAGAAATGGTTTTCAGTCAGTGTGGCCAGCCTTGCTGCAATCATTTTACATCTCACCTAAACAAGTGCAGCAGCTTCTTTGCCCTGATCCACCCCACCGGGGGAATCACCGAGGGATGCCCTACTCCACAATTCTGACTTCCCTAATTCCCAATTTCCTTCAGAAAGCAGCTCGGTTAAAGAGCAAAGTCATCCTCATTACACCTTACTGGCTGCAACAGATTTGGTTTCCCTTCCTTTGGCCTCGTCTACTAAATTCACCTGGTTTCTGGATTCAGTTCTAGACCTCCTGTCTTACCCGACAGGTGTGGTTTTCCAGTTTCTTTAATAGCCATGCAACCAATGCTCTCTTCCCCTGTCCGTTCCATACTTTTATCTTCCCATAAACCTTCTACTAGGAAACTCTCTACAGGAGTAAATGGAAAAAGTTCATTTACTGGGCAGAGCAAAATCAGATCGACCCCTTCATAGCTCCACTTCAGTCTGTTCTAGAAATTTTAACAAGTTTATTTAATAAGGTGCTAGTTCATCAACTATTAAAATTCAACTCGCAGCAATCTTTGACTTTCATGTGGGATTTCAGAATTCTTCACTGGCTTCCTGTAAACTGTGCAAGGCCTTTTTGAGAGGTGCTCTTCTATAAGACCTCATTGCAAAGATCCCATGCTCCATGGGATCTAAATTTGGTACTGCAAACCTCCCGTTGAAACTGCAGGTAAATGTGATTTTAAATCTTTGACCTAGAAAACTATCTTTTTAGTTGCAATTACATCTGCTAGAAGAATTTCAGAAATTCAAACACTGTCTTCTAAGCTTCCATATTTAATTTTTCATAAGGATAGAGTTATATTATGTACCAATGCTTCCTTCCTAAGGTAACATCAGAATCCAACATCAACCAATCCATTAATATGCTAGTATTATTTCCCAAACTTACAAATAAAGGGGAATATATGCTGCACTTACTGGATGTTCATAGACAATTCTTTCTACACAGGACAAAAGAGATGAGAAAGAGGGATCAACTATGTTTCCTTTGCACATAATTAATTGGGCGAATGAGTTACAAAGTTAACTCTAGCTAGATGGTTGACAGATTTAGTTTATTATAGACATATGAAATGCAATCTCCCCTTACCAAAGGCATGATTCAACCAGGTCTATGGCAGCTTCTGATGTATTCCAGTCTAAAGCTTCTGTATATATATGTGTATATATATATATATATATATATATATATATATATATATATATATATATATATATATATATATATATATGCAGCTGCAACTTGGTCAAATCCTCCTACTTTTATCACTCGTTACAAACTAGATCTGGTCTCGAGGGGAAGAGCAGCCTTAGGCTCAACCGAGCTGAAGAATATCCTTCCTTAAAATTCACCCAGGAATTTAGGTAGCTGGGGACTATGTCCCTTTAGTTGATGAATGAATGAAAATTGACTTCAAATAAAAAAGTTGTGTACTCACTATAACGTTCCATTTGTGTTGTCCATTTTCTTTCTTCCTCAACTCCCCACCCACCAACTCCCACCATTTTTAATAACCGACTTCAGGAGGAATGAGAGACTTCAAGGACACCAGTGTCCTTTGTGTTGAACTTCAGTTGTGGTATATCATTATAGTCTTCCTCAAAAGCAGCAAACAAGATCTGAGAGATGTTAGAGGTGATGCATTATGGGTAGGGAAGGAGTTCAAGAATTTGTTGGTGGCCACAAGCTAGTATAATGGCTGAGTCAGATCTGAAGATTGGATCAGGACCCATTAGTTGTGGAAGAATGAAAATGGACAACACAGATGGAACGTTATGGTGAGTACATAACTTCTTTTCTTCTTTTGCCCAGGTCACTTTTTGTTGTTTGCAGTGTGTGTGTATGACTCTGGTACTTCTTCCAGGGCTTTGGCCACTGGTACTGTTTTAAGTAAGTTTGCTTCACTGCATTCTCAGAATCTTCCAGATGTTGAGAATTTAAATTCTCCCTTCGATAGAGATTTATTGTTTGGCTCCTCTGCTGCAGAGGTGATCAAAATGTATGATGAAAGGAGCAAGCTGATCCAGGGAGTCTGTTAAGATTTTACAGCACTCTTTTTACAGATTTCCAAAGGTTTTCTTTCTCCTCTTCCATTTGTGGCAGACAACAGAATAAACAGAATTCATGTAAACAGTAGTTTAAGAAGGAATGGCAAGAGAGTACCAAAATGAAGTCTCTAACCTCCCACAACCAAGAACAGTCCAATATGTTTGAATGACTGTCCAAGAGACCTTGTGACCCACTTCCACTTTGGCCCTGTTTTTCTTCCAGAAAGTCTTCTTCTCCATTTTTCTTTTTGGCAACAGATTGCTTCAGACAAATGGGTTCTGAATTTTATTCTAGTTTTACAGATGGCAGTGGGAGGAAGTTCCTCCTTTCCAGGAAGTCATTCCTCCCCCTCTGGATCAAACTCTCTTGTTTCTAACTGTTTCTCATCATATGGTCTCCCAAGGACTGACATATCCAGTTCCTTCTTCCCAAGTGGGGTGGGGGGTTTATTCAAAGTTGTTCCTAGTGCCAAAGAAAGGAAATGTTTTTGAAGACCAGTACTAGATCTTTCTTTTCTAAACCTCTTCATGACAGTGCCCTAATTCAAAACTGATATAGTTTTATAGCTTGTTACTCTTCTTCCTCTTTCAAGTTTCCTGATAACACTAGACTTATAAATTGCTTATCATTGCATATCTACTCATCCAGACATCAGACCTTTCTTAAGGCCCTCTACATTACAAGAAACATTTTTATTAAATTATCATGTATGACATAGGCAGTCATACATTTATATAAATGAAAACAAACCATATTGATACAATTTTAGTTGCAAACATTATATATCACTTATCTGTCCAGTCATTGTCAGTCAAACATTACACATCTCATTCAAATCCTACCTTCTTTTAAACCTCGTTTCTCCTCTGCATGTATTATTCCCACAATTCCCATTTTTTTTGTATGTATGTAATTTGTCCCTACCCTTTTCCAAAGATCCCAGTTCCAGTTGTTTTTTTTCTCTGTTACTATAGTCACTACTTCTAGTCCAGTTGATTTAGACTTTGATTTCCATTTTCTACTAATTGTTTTTTTGGCAGCCACCATAATTAGACTCAGCAAGGCCTTACTATGTCTAGGTATTCCGATTCTGTAGCATATCTTAAAAAAATCATTTCTTAGTTACACCAATTTGCTCACACAATGTCTCTGACAGAGTAGTCTGCATGGAATCTTTAAAGTCTGCCACATTATTACACTCCCAGAAAATATGTTCCCATTTACCTCTTTCTTCCCCATCACATCTCTGGAGTTTATTTGGGGTATAAAATGGCTATGTGTACACTTCCAAGCAAAGATTTTAAATCTTCTAGACTTTGTTGCAAATTTGGGAGGCATACATATATCCCCATATTGTTTCTTTGTTAATTGCTTATCCAGTCTCTCTTCTCATTTCTTTCTAACCTCCTCTGATTCTTATAGTTATCATGCAATGTATTTTTATGCTTTACTAATTATTCCCTTTTTTTAACAGCTTGTCCTAGATGCTACTAAAAACTCTACCAGTGCTGGTCTTTCACTTATGATTCCCCTGATGTTCTTCATCTCACATTGCTGCAGTCCTTACATATGGGTAGTCCGCTGTCCTCGGTTGGCCCGAATACCAAAGTATTAGGCTGACGTCGGTCATGGGCGCTCAGATCTGACATCAGAGCATCAGGGTATAAAAGCGCATGACCGACGTCATATCCTCAGTCTTTTTTGCCGCATGGTCCGATGCAGAAGCAGCGTTGCAAGTGCCGTTCGGCGTTCTGAAATTTTTCGTATTCGGAGTTTCAGACCGATACCAAGTTGGGCTAAGTACCCCGTTGGGGAATATTTTTGTTTTTTCTTGCCTCAGTTATTTCCGGATGTCAGAAAAAGTGAATAATTGTATTTCTTGTGGGAAACAGATACCGCATAGGGATTATCACTCTCTTTGTATTCCTTGTTTGGGACCGGAGCACGACGTAGTCGGGTGTCGGTTTTGTGCTAGGTTTAATAAGCGCACCATTAAACGAAGGTTAGATTGCGCTAGGTTAGTCTTTGGTAAGCGGTGTAATTATAATATGCCGTCGGATCCTCCGACGCCCGCTTCCACGAAGAAGCGCAAAGACAAATCTTTGAAGCCTAGGCAGGATGATTCGTCCGTTTCGGACGCCGGTCCTTTAGAAGCTACAGTGGAACAGGTGGATCCGGCTGAAGTTTCTGTTGAGTCTCAGGGGGAAACTTTGATTTTACAAGATGTGGCCTCACAGGAGTCAGGTCAGGCTGAAGGGGCCTCTCAGGTTACTGTTCTCCCTTCTATGCCTAAGGTGGTTAGGCCTTCTACTTCTATTTCTAAGGCTCCTTCTAAGGGCAGGTCTGTTTTGCCTTCCTCTGGTGTCAGTCCTGGTGCTGCAGGGTCTGTGCCTAAAAGCACATGCTTAAAATGGCAGAAGATTTGATTACTTTAATTAGAGGTTCTATGCCCCCTCCTGATAAGAGGCCCAGGGTGGAGCCAGAGTTGGAAAGTTTGGATCAGGCCTCAGATGATTCAGAGTCTTCTGCTGAAGACATTCAAGATTTTCTCCCTTATTCTGATTCTGATGCAGAGGATTCCACTCCTTCTGCTTCTCCTCCAGAGGATTTTTCATTTTCAGAAACTCTACATTCCATGAGGGAGCATTTTAAGTGGGAAGGACAGGATTTCTCTGATTCACGGAAGAGGCTTAGGGAGTTCTTGTTTTTACCACAGCATAGACCCTTGGCTATACCTCCTGTTTTGGATGTTTTTTCGGAGGCTTCCCTTAATCCAGATTCTTTGCCTCCTGCGCCAGTAAAACCGGACAGGTATTATAGGGTGCCTGAGGCTCATAAATATCTGTATAAGAGTCCTAGGGTGGACCCAGAAACTATTAGTCAGGGGCCTAAGGGTGTTAGAGCCTTGGTTGTAAAGAATCCGGTTCCTCTAGATAAGGAAGCTAGAGCTTTGGACAGATGGGGTAAGAAGGTGTATACCTCTTCTATTTTAGCAATGAGGGCTTTAAATTGCCAGTTTCATATGTTGAAGTATCAGAATTTCCTCCTTTCTCAGCTAAAATCTAAAGTGGATGCTTTGGCAGAGGGCATAGAGTGTAAAGAATTGCAGGATTTGGTACATGTCTCTGAACAAGTGGGGAAGCATTCTTTGCAGTGTGGTTTTGATGCTTTACAGGCTTCTTCTAGGGTGGCTGCCACTGGTTCAGTTCTTCGTACGCACGCCTGGCTTAAGGATCAGAATTTATCCGAGCATGTTAAAACTAGAATTCTGGATGCCCCTTTACAGTCTGAAGTTTTGTTTGGTCCCCCTGTGGAGTCTGTTTTGAAGAAAATGGAAGACAAGGCTAAGTCTATGCAGACTGTTAAAGATTTTTTGCAGGTGCAACCTCCAAAGTTTAGTAGAAATTGGCCTACTAAGGGGTGGACGTACCCTTCTTCTGATTCTCAGTCTAGGGGTAGATCTAGACGTGGTAGGGGCAGAGCTCAGAGTACCTTCAGGCCCAGAACATGGAGTTCGCCTGCACAATCTGCTGGTGAGGGCAGGGGCCAGTCCTTTCGTAAACAGGCCCAATGACCTGCATTTTCAGCTGCCAGATTCTTCTTGCCTGGCAGCTCCTTTGGGAGGAAAGCTAGCACTTTTCAAGCTAAACTGGCTTTTAGTCACCCAGGACAAATGGGTATTGGACATTATAAACCGAGGCTACAAGTTCTATTTCCATACATTGCCTCCTTTCAAAGGCATGCCAGACGTTCCTCCTCGGCAAAGGATAGAGGCTCACAAACAGATTTCCTTACTTCTTCAAATGGGAGCTATACAGCCAGTTCCTTTGTCAGAAGTGGGCCTAGGATTTTATTCTCGCCTGTTTCTAGTACCAAAGAAAGGGAACACGTGGAGACCGATTTTGGATTTATCTATCCTCAACACTTATTTGGACATTCCAAAGTTCAAAATGCTGACGTTACAACAGCTTTTACCTCTGCTGGGAAAAGAACACTGGATGGGTAACTGTGGATCTAAAAGAGGCTTATCTTCATGTTCCTATCAGGCCCAGTTGCAGGAGGTACCTGCGTTTTCGGGCTGGAAATTTACATTATCAGTTCTCTGCATTGCCCTTTGGCTTATCTACTGCGCCCAGAGTGTTCACAAAGGTTCTGGCTCCAGTGATAGCCTTTTTCAGGTTAAGAGGAATACAGATTTATCCTTATTTGGACGATTGCCTGATTATTGCACAAGACAAAGACGAACTTCTTCATCATCTACAGTATGTGATGGTAGTGTTAAGATGCCTAGGGTATTCTGTGAACGAAACAAAGTCCAGTCTAGTACCCTCTCAGGACATGTGCTTTCTGGGTGTGAGACTGAATACAGCTTCCCAGATGGCCTTTTTGACCCCGGACAAACAAAGAAGCCTTTCTCTTTATTTCCATCGAATGTCTCTACAGTCCAGGCTGACTGCAAGGACAGTCCTTCAAGCCTTGGGGTTCATGGCATCTTGTATTCTGGTGCTTCCCAATGCCAAACTGCATATGAGGAAGCTTCAATGGTATCTCAAAAATGTATGGACACAACACTGCCAAGATCTAGACACTGTCATTCAGATAATACCTTGCATTCAGAAGGAATTTTTGTGGTGGGCTCAGGAATGTCACCTAAACAAGGGACTCTCTGTGACCCGACCAGAGGCGAGTCAAATTCTAACGACAGATGCCTCGGACAAGGCTTGGGGAGCACACCTCAATGGAAAATGGGTGCAAGACAAGTGGCCTGTCAGACTTCAACATTTGCATATCAACTTGAAGGAGATGTTAGCAGTCCAATTTGCATTGATGGCTTTCAAGGATTTACTTCACCCATGGCAGGTGTTGATTCATACAGACAACACTACTGTCATGTGGTACATCAACAAGCAAGGGGGAACTCATTCGTACCCTCTTTGCAGGCAAGCAATGATTTTGTGGAAGACTGCTCTCAGTTTACACCTCAATCTTCAGGCAAGGTTTCTACCAGGAGCACAGAACTCCTTAGCAGATGTGTTGAGCAGACAAATAGTGGATCCTCACGAGTGGAAATTGGATCCTCATGTATTTCAAAAGTTGACAGTGTTATGGGGAACTCCAGACATAGATCTGTTCGCTTCTCCACTAAATTACCAGTTGCCAAAGTTTTGCACAAAAATGTTTCATCCCACAGCTTGGAAGGTGGACGCTGTATCATTCAGTTGGAACAATCTTCATGTATATGCCTTTCCACCTCTGCCTCTTCTACCCAAGGTACTCTTGAAGGCCAGACAAGACAAGCCATCCATGATTCTGATAGCGCCGGATTGGCCTCGACAGCACTGGTACCCACTACTGAGGAGTTTAGTACGAGAGCCTCCATGGCCTCTGCCTTTGATTCCGCACCTTTTGTCTCAGGAGGGCAATCACTTCCTCAATGTCAGGATTCAGTCTCTGCATCTAACAGCCTGGCATATTCTGTTTTAGACTCTGGAGGGTCTCAGCTTCCACAACAAGTTTTGAATGTTATTTTGGAGGCCAGGAGGCCTAGTACAAGGAAAGTCTACGCTGATAAATGGAGGAGATTTTTTATTTGGAGCAAAGGGAAGGACTTTGATGTTTCCAAGCCTGATTTTACTGTTTCTCTTCAATATCTTACTGAGTTATTGGACAAGGGTTTGTCCTTCTCCTCCATAAAGGTTCATGCTGCAGCCATTTCTGCTCACTATGACTGTGACCCTCCTTTATTTTCTCATCCTTTGTTTAAGCAATTTCTTAGAGGGGCTAAGAACATAAGACCCCCACGGAGGGCTCCTACTCCTGCTTGGGATCTCAATTTTGTGTTGGAAAAACTTACTCTACAACCTTTTGAGCCTGCAGCTACTGCCGAGTTAAAGTATTTGTCATGGAAGACTGCTTTTTTGTTGGCCATTACCTCTGCAAGAAGGGTTTCTGAATTACAGGCCCTTATGGCAGTGGAACCTTTCCTGATTTTTCATAAGGATAGGGTATCTTTGCGTACTAATCCTTCCTTTATGCCTAAAGTGGTGTCTAGTGTGGCCTTAAACCAAACGATTCATTTGCCTACTTTTTATGCAGACCCCCAAAATAAAGGGGAGAAGATTTTGCATACTTTGGATATTCACAGGCAGTTGCGTTATTATTTGAGCAGAACCAAGGGGTTCAGGCAGTCTCAGCAGTTGTTTGTTTCTTTTGCTTTGGGTTCTCAGGGAAAACCTGTTTCAAAACAAACTATTTCTAAATGGATTGGTTTTTGTATTTCTTTCTGTTATTCCCATCATGGTAAGGAGATTCCGGCTGGAATCAGACCTCATTCCACTAGAGCTACTGCCACTTCTACTGCCTTTCTAAGGGGGGTAGCTACAAAAGATATTTTGGAAGCAGCTACTTGGAGTTCAGTACATACTTTTTCTAAACATTACCACCTTCCTCTTTATTCTAAGTCTAGGGCTGGATTTGCCACTGCTATATTACAGGGCATTTTAGCAGCCCCTAATGCTTTATAATTTTGCCATCCTCCCTTTCCTCTGCTTTGGGATTCTACCCATATGTAAGGACTGCAGCAATGTGAGATGAAGAACATAGTACAGTTTTGTACCTACCATAAATGTAGATGTTCGAAGATCCACATTGCTGCAGTCCAATTTACCCTCCCTCCTTCCCCACTGTAGCTTGGCATGGTTATATGGTTTGGGTGGTGGTTGTTGTTGGGCATGTTTTTGGGAGGTATTCTGTTTTTGGCTGTGGCCTTTCTTTTTAGGGCCTTCTGACATCTGGGGCAAGAAAAGACTGAGGATATGACGTCGGTCATGCTCTTTTATACCCTGACGCTCTGATGTCAGATCTGAGCGCCCATGACCGACGTCAGCCTAATATTTTGGTATTCGGGCAGACCGAGGACAGCGGACTACCCATATGTAAGGACTGCAGCAATGTGGATCTTCGAACATCTACATTTATGGTAGGTACAAAACTGTACTTTTCTTTCTCTTTGCCTATACCCCTATACCTATCCTTCATAGGGAAGGCAATCTCTAGTCTGCTGTCTAAATAAATTCTTGACCTCTTCCCATTCTGTTACATTTCCCTCTCTAATTATTTGCTCCCAATACCTTGGTTCTTTTGCCGTTTTTTTTTCCACAATAAATTCCATACCCTTTTTGGCTGTTGTCTATATTCCTAATTTTAGTCATCCTTATCAGCAGAATCTTCTTTCTCCATTCCTGTGTTGGCTTAGTTCTCAGAATACTTTCTACTGTTTTGTGAATATAATATTACGTATGGTTATTGTTATTCTTCTTAAAGATCTCTATCCAAAATCCCAGTCTCTCCTTGTTTCTTGAGCTTCCCCCTGTTTCACCATCATCCATTTCCACTTAGAGTTATTGGTTTCTGCTTGTGATAAGTGTAGGAGCTTTAACTGTGCTGCCCTGAAATACCTCTTCAGATTGGGTAATCCCAGACCACTTTGTTCTGTTGGAAGAATTGGCTTATCCCACTTGACTCTTGCCATCTTCCCCTCCCAGATAAAATCCTGCAGCTCTTTATTAATTGCATTCCACAACTTCTCGTCTGGTTGATGAAAATACGCCTGAGTTGTGTATAAAACTAAAGGCACTAAAGTTTTTGTGCTCTGGAGTTATCAAAAAGCAGTTGCTTCTATCTTGCTATGCATATCCCTAAAACAAAGTTTCCATTTTCTCAGTTTTTATGTTATCTTTTTAGTCTCTTCCTACAAAGTAATTAAAACGTAAGAAAAACAAAACTAACAATTTAAGTTGTAAGATACTTAGTACAAAAAGAGAGAAGGAGGAAATATGCAACATGAATATTGAGAAAGCAGTAGCAATATGTTTGAGAAATTTGGTTAGCATTAAGTTATATACAAGGAATACAGCAATGTCTAAAATAAAAAAATAATTTCTAATATGTAATATACAATTTAGAATAACATCAGGACATGGCTCATCAAAGATGCATTTTAGTAGAATAGCTACCAACTGCAGAGAGAGTAATATGTGTAGACAGTTTAGATAGTAGATATCAGGCAGATATGTTAATTGAGAGAAGAAGAAAAATTCATTAGGTTATTTCCTGACAAGTACAGATCTATGCATGTTGTAAATGAGTTTTTAGCTGCTTCTTGAATTCGCCACTTTTGGTAGTGGAGCGAAGGGACAGTGGAAGTTTGTTCCATGAGTATGCAGTTGAATTACTGTAAAGTATTTTTCCAATATTTTTTTAGATTGGTTCATCTATATCAATTTTGGGATTACCTTTGCCATTCTTTTAACCATTATAGGCATAAACACTGTATAATCGTAGTTTAAGATTGAAATGGGCCTGTATGAAGCTGGATCTGTCGAGTCTTTACCCTCTTTATGTATTACAGCCACCACTGCTTTATTCCAGGATGTTGGTGCTTCTCCTTTTAAAATACTGTTAAACAAAACCTTCCAGATCTTTATCAGTTTTTTCCCTCCTAGCTTCCAAACATCTACAGGAATACCATCTTTTCCTAGGGCGTTTCCTGTGGATTGGTTATATATCACAATTTTTATTTCATCTCCTCCTATCCTGTTAGTAATTGAGTCTCATTTTTCTTTAACCTTGGCATATTTAATTCTTCTGTAAGCATTTTCAATTTGTACCTTTTCTTGATTTCCATATTTCTCTGCTTTATACAGACTTTCATAAAATTGTTATAACATTTCTAGTAGTTCTACAGGATCTCTTGCTGTCTTCCTTGTTATAGGCTCCCTAAGCTTGGCGACAACCCTTTCTACTTTCTGTTGGCTGAGACATTGTGCTAAAAGATTTTGTGCTTTGGAGTTCTTATCAAAAAGCTGCTGCTTAACAGCAGTCTTTCTAAACTCATACATATTGTCGAGGTAATCCCTTACTGTCTGTTTAGCATTTTCCAATTGCTCCTGTTTTTGTTCTGAGAGATTGCCCCTGTTCTGCAATAGTTTAAACTTCAGTCCCTCTAAATATTTTTGCTACTTCTTAACCATATCTCTCTCTTATTTCCACCCTATTCTTAAACTCCACTTTAGTTTTATTCCACTCTCTAGCTATAGTTTCAGAAGAAATTTCTATCTTGTCTAATAACTCCCAAATAATTTCCACTACCCATTCCTTGAATTCCTCTCTTTTCAATAGATGGGTGGGAACGCGCCATTGTCTCACTTTTATTTCATTGTTATTGGCATGTATCAAAACATTCGATTAAATGCACATGTTCCTGTGAAATATATTTTCTGTCTAGTCTAGACCAATTTTTGTATCTTGTATGTAAATTCACTCCGAACCCCTACTATGAAATTTGCATCTTTCATGCCAGCTATTTTCATAAATTCCTTCAAAAATCTACCCTCCTTAGTTATATTTTTTCTTCTGGCCCCCACAATCTTTGGGGTCTATATTATAATCTTGAAGGTTTAAAACTTAGAATCACTAAAGATCGAACTTTAGTGATCGAAGTCTTAAACCATCGAAACCAAAAAAAAATACCAAATTTAAAAAAACAAACAACTAAATAGTGTGTAGGCAGGGAGACAAGCCCCCCTGCACCCCCCACACCCCACCTACTTAAATATACCAACTCCGAGAATGCACTACATTGAAGTAAACGGAAATCTCCCCCCTACAGAGATTTTCTGTTTAAACGTTCACTGTAGTGCACTTTTGGTATTCTCATGTCGACAATATCATATTCTTTACTGTCAGACTTCGAGATTTTAATATAGCCACAATTTGTGTTACTTCTTAACCTTATCTCTCTTTTCTTCAGAAAATTAATGTGGAGTTTAAAAATAAGGTGGAAATAAATTTCCATCTTCTCTCATAATTCCAAATAATTTCCTCTACCCATTCCTTAAAGTCCTCTCTCTTCAACAGATGGGTGGCAAAGTGCCAGTGTCTCATTTTTATTTCATCACCCTGCATTTTTGTTTTTGTTATTATTGGCATGTGTCAAAACTTTCAATTCAATGCACATGTTCCTATGAAATATATTTTCTCTCTAGTCTAGACCACTTTTTGTATCGTGGAGAATACTATGCAAATTCACTCTGAGCTCCTGCTCCTGAATTCACATTTCGATGCAAAGTATTTTCATAAATTTATTTTCAGAAATGTACCTTTCTTTGTTAGCTTTTCCATTCTGGGCTCCTAGTTATTGTTACTTCTTAACCATATCCCATTTTCTTTTATTTCCACCCCATTTTTAAACTCCACTTTAATTTTATCTCACTGTCTAGCTATATTTTCAGAAGAATTTTTTTTCTTCCCTAGTAACTCTCGAATAATTTTTACTATCCATTCCTTACATTCCTGTCAAACAGATAGGTGAGAAGCACCATTGTGTCATTTTTATTTCATTACCATGCATTTATATATTGGGTATTATTGGGGTGTGATTTGAAATAGTTTTTGGATATAGATGAAAACTTTCAGTTAAATGCACGTTTCTGTGAAATATTATTTCTATCTAGCCTAGCTCAGGTCTTTTTTTTACCTTGGGGGAATGATATGTAAATTCTCTCCGAACTCCTACTACTAAATTCACATCTTCTGTATCAAATATTTTCATACATTTCTTCAAAAATCTACCCTCTTTTGTTACAGTTTCCCCCCTAGGCCCCTAGATACATCCTCACTGTTACAAATCAAAATCCAGTCCCCACTTATAAGTAACATTCCCTGCTGAAAGCTGATTATTTCTGCTAGCATTTTCTTATGTTCATTGTAGCTGTTTTTGGTGGAATACAAATCCATGGCAGCATAATCCTCCTCCCTTGCCAGTTTTCCCTTAGTACTAAGAATCTACCATTATTATTTTTCCCTCTTCTGTTACTGTTGGAACTCCTCTCACAGGTAATGTAAGTGCTCCCCTTTTCCTTATTCCACTGAATAACCATTCTGAAATCCTTTCTTTATCGAATTCACATGCTCAGCTCTTTCCAAATGTGTCTCCTGAAGCATAGCTGTTTGCACTCTACATTTCTGAATGTAATTCACTACTTTTTCTTTTTTGTATTTATCTGTGAGGCCACTCACATTTAAAGAAAATACAGACAGTATTGTCATTATGGCAACTTATTATTCCTGTTATGTAGAACAGTTTTTTTTAAATGTCTAGTTTCAGCTTTTCTGTTACATGCACGCACTATTGTTTGGCAGGTCGATCTTTTATACAGTTGTTTCTTGTCATATCCATTTGAACTTGTGTCACATCTTACAAGTCTTTTTCTTTTAATGAAATACTCAAGCAAGCACAAAACTGTATACATTTTCAAATAATGTAGTTTAACACTCTTAATAGGAGCAATTGTCCCAGATTGACAGCCACACTGGCAGGTTTGAATTAACCTCTATAAAGATTATCCCATGCTAAGATGCATGGTACAGCCTGTGCTGCTTCTGCTTTTTATTTCGGCTGTTCCCATTAGGGGTCGCCACAGCAGATCATCTGTTTCCATTTCTTCCTGTCCTTTGCATCTTGCTCTTTCACACCAACCACCTGCATGTCCTCTCTCACCACATCCATAAACCTTATCTTAGGCCTTCCTCTTTTTCTCTTACCTGGCAGCTTCATCCTTGGCATCCTTTTCCCAATATACCCAGCATCCCTCCTCAGCACATACGCAAACCAATGCAATCTTGCTTCTCTGGCTTTGTCTCCAAACCATCCAACCTGGGCTGACTCTCTAATATACTTATTCCTAATCCTGTCTACCCTTGTTACACCCAGTGCAAATCTTAACATCTTTAACTCTGCCACATCCAGCTGTGACTCCTACCTTTTTGTCAGTACTAAAACACAAAAGACCAAACGGCTGTAGAGTCTGCACACAAAATTTAATATAAAACCAGAATAAAAAAGACTTTAAGCGCTTTTCGTCTACTCACTTTTTGTCAGTGCCACTGTCTCCAACCCATATAACATAGCTGGTCTCACTACCCTCTTGTAGACTTTTCCTTTCACTCTTACTGGTACTCGTCTGTCACAAATCAGTCCTGACACTCTTTTCCACCCTGCCTGTACTCCCAAGTATTTAAACTCATCCACCTTCGCCAACTTTACTCCCTGCATTCTCACCATTCCTCTGTCCTCCCTCTCATTCACACACATATAGTCTGCCTTAGTCATGCTGACATTCATTCCTCTCCTCACTAGAGCACATCCCCACCTCTCCATGGTCTCCTCAACCTGTTCCCTACTCTCACTACATATCACAATGTCATCTGCAAACATCATAGTCCATGGGATGGGGACTCCTGTCTGATCTCCTCTGTCAACCTGTCCATCACCACTGCAAATAAGAAAGGGCCCAGAGCTGATCCTTGATGTAATCCCACCTCCACCTTAAACGTATCTGTCACTCCCACTGCAGATCTCACCACTGTCACACTACCCTTGTACATATCCTGTTTTAAAAATAAAAAATAATAATATATAGATATGTATACAAGTACTAATATGTATATACAGATATACAAATATTAAAAAAAAAAAATATATATATATATATATATATATATATATATATATATATATATATATATATATATATATATATATATATATATAAAAATCCTTACTTAAATAAAATAAAATACTGTAAATCCTAGACCCATATAATCTATACAATTGGAACCAATTCACATGAATAATGTTTAGTCAAGGAGAGCTGTAGGAAAATATACTGAGACTGATATACTAACTGTGAATGTTCCTACGTTTCTTTAGTGCCGGCTTGATTGAGGCTCTCTCATTTGCAGAGTATGCATTCCCTAGTAATACGACCAGCAGATAAAGGTGGTCAAGTTGTCTTGATGGACAGTGAGCATTATTTGAATGCGATGAACACCCTTTTATCTGATGTTTTCTATAAGTGTGTGGGTGAGCAAACAGTTAATGACACCATCTCATATGTTTCCAATACTTTGTTAGACATGTTTAAAGGGAACATTATAGATCAGGAGCTCTATGACTATTTGCTGATTAGAACACCATTGGTGCCTATTATTCAGGGGCTCCCTAAAATACATAAGAACAAGAATGACCCACCTATGAGACCTATTGTTGCGGGGCAAGGCTGGGTAACCGAACATTTATCGGTTTATGTGGAAAAACACCTACGCCCTGTGCTTAATGAAGCTCCAACAGTACTTAGGGACTCCAAACAATTCCTATTGGACTTGTATGGATGTTTGAGTCATTCAAGTGACGTAGATGATTTAGTGTTTGCTACATTTGATATTCAATCTCTTTTTACCGTACTACCAAATGAAATAGGTATCATCTATATTACGGACTATCTTTTAGATCATAGTAATTATTCGAGAATACAAGTTGATTTGATTGCCAACTTCCTAGAACTTATTTTAGAGAACAATATCTTCATATTTAAGGATAGGTTTTTTTCAACAACAAGGAGGTGTTGCTATGGGAACTTCATTCGCCAATAGCTATGCAAATATGTTTTTGGCGCATTGGGAACATGACGTCCTTTTTAAAATCCATGAGTTTGAACAGAAGGTGATCTTCTATTGACGTTTTGTCGATGATGTTTTTATCTTATGGAAGGGTAGTATAGATGAACTTCATCTTTTCCTTGATAGGATTAATCAGTTGACCACCTATTTGAAGTTCACCATGGAATATTCCCTACACAGGATAAATTTTTGGATTTGTATGTAGAGAAACTTGGAAATGGTCTTATTAACACTGGTGTGTTCCGTAAGGAGTGCCATCACAATACCCTTTTATTACGTACCAGCATGCATCCTGGGTACATCTTCAATAATATAATTATAGGGCAAGCAATGAGAACTTCGAGATTGAATGCCACCGTATTAGGTTTTAATAAAGAGGTGGCAGACTTGAAGCATAGACTGCTAACACGTGGGTATGGTTCTCGTGAGATTGATGACAACCTTATGAATATTAGAGAACTTAGGTCGGGGCGAGCAGCACCCTATTTTGGACCTACTGTGACCTCTGATGTAAGCAGTTCTACTGACCGACAGGTCAATGTCAAGATCTCCCTACCATACACCACTGACTATCCAGCCATTAGAGATATTATATCTAAGCACTGGTCCATCCTCTGTACAGATGAGAGTATCCAGAGGGTGGCCGGGACTAAACCAAAGTTTCTTTTTAAGAACAGGCTTAATCTAAGAAGGATGCTCTGCTATCCTAGGTCTTCTATAGCTACTGAGGTTGATAGCTCCACCAAACCATGTGGAGTATGTAATCATTGTGATTTAATAGACACTGATACCCAGTTTTTACATCCCGACCTAGGTACTATCTTTTATACTAATGTGAAAGCCAATTGTAATACAACTGATCTGGTCTACCTTGCAGTGTGTCAAGTATGTAGAGCTTTCTATGTTGGAAAAACGAACCGGAGACTTAAGGACAGGATACGTGAACATCAGTACCACATAAGGAAAGGCTCTACTTTTAATGCCTTGGCCAAACATGTTATATCATGTGGTAATGATCACGTTTTTGGCTTTAGGGTCCTTGAGCTGATTCATTCGAGTATTAGACGAGGTGATATTACTAACCACACTGAAGATAGGGAGAGTAGGTGGGTCATTAGGTTAAGAGCTGATAGGGGTGCCGGCTTGAATGAGAGAGCCTCAATCAAGCCGGCTCTAAAGAAACGTAGGAACATTCACAGTTCGTATATCAGTCTCAGTATATTTTCCTACAGCTCTCCTTGACTAAACATTATTCATGCGAATTGGTTCCAGTTGTATAGATTATATGGGTCTAGGATTTACAGTATCTTATTTAAGTAAGGATTTTTTATATATATATATATATATATATATATATATATATATATATATATATATATTATATTTGTATATCTGTATATACATATTAGTACTTGTATACATATCTATATATTATTATTTTTTATTTTTATCTGACTGTTAACAAATGTTAATGGTTTATTTTTATTCAGATAGATTTTGTGCTGCTTGACATTCTGTTTTTTAGAGTATTTTATGGTGAGCATTAAGTTAATTGATTAATTAGATTGTACTACTTGTTCAATTACTGCTATGCTTTAAAATGTTCTTGTATACTCTGGTCATTGTGATCTGAAGAAGCTCTAAGAGAGTGAAAGCGCTTATCTGACCTGCAGTGTGTTATTTTTATATTAAATATTTTGATTTTCCACTTCGCTCACGCTTAATCATTTTTGTTATAAAGGTGAATACATGTTTCATCTCTTATATGTGCATAGACAGCTCAGCTTTTATCTCCATAGAACAAAGACTTTTAGAAAAACTGATCAGGTGTTATTTCCTTTGCCTCCAGTAAGTTGGGAAAACCAGTTTACTAAGTTACCTTGGGAAAATTGTTAACAGATTGCATATAATTTGTTTATAGTCAACGAGGTCGGTCTTTATTCAGACCACCAAAAGCTCACTCCACTAGATCCATGGCTACTTCATCTGCTTTCTGGTCCAGAGCTTTTACTGTTGATATTTGTGCTATAGCCAGTTGGTCCAATGCCCATACCTTTATTGCTCATTGCAAGTTGGATTTGATCTCCAGAGGCAGAGCTTCCTTTGGATGTTCATCGTGTTTCACTGTTGCAGTCATTACACTTGGGGTATCCCGCTGGCAGGCTACCCGCAGTCAGCCAGAGTTCCAAAGTCTAGGTCCGGCATCGGTTGCTGTCGCCTCTTCCCTGACGTCAGTGCGCCAGGGATATAAAAGATGCAACCGACGCCATTTTCTCCAGTCTTTATTGCCACGCGGTGCCCGAAGCAAAAGCAGTTCACAAGTGCCAGTCGGCCGACTCCTGAGATTTTCAAAATAGAGTTTCAGAACCGAAGTCTTCAATAAAGCTAAGTACCCCGTTGGGGAAACTTTTTCTTGCATCAGACCGATGTCAGTAAAAGTTAACAATTGTATTTCTTGTGGGAAGCAAATACCTCATAAGGACTTTCACTCTTACTGTATTCCTTGCCTAGGCCCTGACCACGACGTTACTAGTTGTCAGTTTTGTGCTAGATTCAACAAACGCACTATTAAGCGTTGGTTTGATTTTGCTTTACATTACTTTGGCTGAAGATTTAACTACATTATGCCGTCGGAACAACCGACGACCGGAATTCATAAAAAACGCAAAGACAAGCAAAAGGACAGGCATCCAAAGTCCAAAACCGACGACGAAGCCTCTTCCAGGCCAGTCGCCGGTTTGCCGGTTCTCAGTGAGGTGCTTTCACAGCCCCTGACACCTGCTACCTCAGAGCCACAGGCCGTATCTGACTCCCACGTGGAGACACCTAGGCCTCTGGAAACTCAAGGTATTGGGCCTACGGAAACTATTCCCTCAGATGGGTCTGGAGCCGCTGAGCAGGCATCAGCTTCTGAGGGTGTTTTCAGACCTTCACAGCTTACTATTAAGTCCACTGCAGCAGCCAAGGCAAAGTCAAAAACACCATTAAAGACAAGGAAACAAGTACAGCATTCTCCTGGACAATCATCCATGCCAAAGAAACAGATGCTTAAAATGGCCGAAGACTTAATTACCTTGATTAGGGGTTCCCATCCCCCTCCTGATAAAAGGCCTAGGCAAGACACTGACTATGATTCCTTTGACCAGGTTTCTATTTCCTCTGATTCCTCTTCAGATCAGGGATATTCTCTCCCTCCCTATGAGGACTCTGATGCAGAAGAATCTATACTTTCAGCCTCTCCACCTGAGGATTATTCTTTTGGGGAAACCCTGCACACCATGAGGGAGCATTTCCATTGGGAGAGCCAGGATTATTCAGAATCCAAGAAAAGGCTCAGAGACTTTCTTTTATTGCCTCAGCACAGGCCCCTGGCTGTCCCCCCTGTGCTTGATATTGTTGATGATGTTTTCTCTGAATCCAGTCTGTCTCCTGATTCTTTGCCCCCTGCACCAGTCAAGCCAAACAGGTACTACAGGGTCCCTGACTCTCATAAATTTCTTTATAAGAACCCTGCTGCTGACCCAGAAACAATTTCTCAGGGTCCCAAAGGGGTTAAGGCTTCCACTGCTAAAAACCCTGTCCCCTCTGATAGGGATTCTAGAGCTCTGGATAGATGGGGGAAAAAAGTATACACTTCTGCTACTTTAGCTGTAAGGGCTTTAAACTGCCAGTTTTATGCTTAAATATCAACAGTACCTCATATCTTTGTTAAAACAGAAAATGCTTACAAACTCAGAAAATCCTGACAGTAAGGAAATGCAGGATTTATTGCATGCAGCTGAACAAGTGGGAAAGCATACTCTGCAATGTGGTTTTGATTCATTAGAGGCTTCTTGTAGAGCCGCAGTTACAGGCTCTGTCATTCGAAGGCATGCTTGGTTGAAAGAACAAAGTTTACCTGAACATGTTAAAGTAAAATTATTGGATGCTCCACTACAGCATGATACTTTGGTGTTAAGGCAGAAGAGGTGTTAAAGAAAATGGAGGATAAAGCAAAATCAATGCAGACAGTAAAGGATTTCTTACAGGTTCAACCACCTAGGTTTAGCAGAAACTGGCCTTCAAAAAACTGGTCCTTTCCGGTGTCAGACAGGCCACAAAGAGGCAGATTCAGATGCCCAAGAGGCAGATCTCAGCCCCAAGGCTCCTACAGACCTAAACAGTGGGGTGCTTCAGCCCCCAAAGGAGGAGAAGGCAAATCACAACCTTATAGGAAACAGTCCCAATGACTTCCCTCTACAAATGCCAAGCACTTGCCTTTTGGCAGCACCCCTAGGGGGAAAGCTATCACTTTTCTCACAAAATTGGCACATAATCACCCAGGACAAATGGGTACTGAATATTGTTTCTCAGGGTTACAGGTTCCACTTTCACACCCTTCCAAAATCAAAAGGTATGCCGGACCTGCCACAAAACCAATGGGCAGAGGCACAAACAAATTGCTGCTCTCATGGACATGGGAGCTATTCAAAGAGTACTACAGCAAGAACAGGGACAAGGATTTTACTCAAGACTTTTCCTGGTACCCAGAAAGGACAAAGCCTGGAGACCAATACTGGACTTGTCAATCCTAAATACTTTCCTGGATGTTCCAAAATTCAAAATGTTAACACTGCAGCAACTTCTACCCATGCTGGGCAAGAAGGCTTGGCTAGTTACTTTGGACCTCAAGGAGGCATACCTGCATGTCCCAATCAGACAATCTTGCAGAAGATACTTCAGATTCATAGCTGGCTCAGTGCACTACCAATTCTCTGCACTGCCCTTTGGCTTATCTACTGCGCCCAGGGTCTTAACAAAATGCCTGGCACCAGTAATTGCATTTTGCAGACAAACAGGAATTCAAATATATCCCTACTTGGATGACTGCCTTATTCAAGCAGAGAGCAAGGACATTCTTCTAAAACTTCTGGTGTTTGTAAAAAGATTTCTAATTTGCCTAGGGTACACAGTAAACAAAAAGAAATCAAAACTAGTGCCCTCTCAAGAGATAATATTTCTGGGTGCAAGCTTAAATACAACTACCCAGATGGCTTATCTCACGCCAGACAAGCAAAGACAACTGACTCATTACTTTCAAATGATGGCAACAAAGACCCAGCTCCCTGCAAGAAAAATTCTGCAGGCCCTGGGCTTCATGGCATCCTGCATTCTACTAATTCCATATGCAAGACTGCATATGAGGAAACTACAATGGTATCTAAAAAGTGTTTGGACTCAACATTGCCACAGCCTGGAAACAATAATTACTTTAATTCCCTGCCTACAACAGGAGTTTCGATGGTGGTCCCAGGCCTGTCACCACAACAAGGGACAGCCTTTCACCTTACCCACAACCAGGCAGGCAATAACAACGGATGCATCGGATTATGCCTGGGGGGCACACATGGCAGGAAAATGTATTCAAGGCATGTGGTCCAAGGAGCAAATGCATCTTCACATCAATCAAAAAGATGCTAGCTGTACAGAATGCCCTGACAGCTTTCAAGGACCTACTACATCCAGGACAACTATTACTAAAGACAGACAATACCACAGTTATGTGGTACATAAACAAGCAAGGGGGGCACACATTCCTACCCCCTCTGCAGGCAAACCATGACTTTGTGGAACACAGCACTGACCTATCAAGTACATCTGCAGGCACAATTCCTGCCAGAAACGAAAAATACACTGGCAGACGAACTAAGCAGAAATCTCATGGATCCTCATGAATGGAAACTAAATCCACAGGTCTTCAGCATGATAACAAGGAAATGGGGATGCCCATACATAGATCTTTTTGCCTCCCCTCACAACTGCCAACTACAGAAATTCTGCACAAGAACTTATCACTCACAAGCATGGAAAGTGGATGCTCTATCATTCAGCTGGAAAACCCTGACAGTTTATGCCTTCCCTCCACTGCCTCTTCTTCCCAAGGTGCTCCTAAAAGTCAGACAAGAGAGGCCAAAAATGATCTTGATTGCCCCAGACTGGCCACACCAGCACTGGTACCCAATCCTAAAGAGCTTGTCTCAAGGCCCAGCCTGGCCTTTACCTCAAATTCCTCATCTTCTGACTCAACAAAACAATCAGATTCTGCACAGTCAACTCAGAACCTTAAATCTGGCTGCATGGCAGATAATATAGCCACTCAGACCACACCTCTCTCTAAAGCTGTTACGGATGTCATTTTAGAAGCCAGGATGCCCAGCACGAGGAAATCTTATGCAGAAAAATGGAAGAGATTCTGTGCTTGGAACCAGGCACAAGGATTCGAACCACTTGTTCCAAATATACCTCAGATTTTACAATACCTAACTGAGATGCTGGACAAAGGCCTATCCTTCTCATCTATTAAGATCCATGCCTCTGCCATTTCAGCTCATTACAATACGGAACCTCCTATTTTTTCACATCCACTACTAAGGCAGTATCTCAGAGGGGCAAAAAACATAAGACCCCCAAGGAGAGCACCAGGACCTACTTGGGACCTCAATTTTGTTTTAGAAAAACTCACAATGCCTCCTTTTGAGCCAGCCAGCACAGCTGTAAAATTCTTATCATGGAAAACTGCTCTGCTCCTAGCAATAACTTCAGCAAGAAGAGTCTTAGAGTTACAGGCATTAATGGCAGTGGAACCTTTCATCATTTTTCACCAGGACAGGGTCTCTCTAAGGACAAACCCAACATTTATGCCAAAGGTGGTTTCCAATGTGGCTCTTAACCAAACCATTCATTTGCCAACTTTCTATCCAAATCCCCAGAATAAAGGAGAGAGACTTCTGCACGCTTTGGACATACACAGACAGCTACGATTCTACTTGGACAAAACAAAAGCTTTCAGAAAAACTGAGCAACTGTTTGTAGCTTATGCTGCAGGATCACTTGTGCTGCAGGATCACAAGGAAAACCTATATCAAAGCAGACGATTTCAAAATGGATAGGACACTGCATTCGCTTCTGTTATGCACAACATGGCAAAACAGTGCCTAAGGGCATTAGGCCACATTCTACCAGAGCAGCAGCCTTTCTCAGAGGAGTACCAACCAAAGACATTTTAGAAGCTGCAACCTGGAGTTCAGTGCACACTTTCACCAAGCACTACCACTTAGCTCTCTACTCTAAATCCAGAGCAGGCTTTGCCACTGCAGTTCTGCAGGGCCTGGTATCCTCTCCTAATCCTATTTAGGCCCAGCCACCCAACCTCAGCTTTGGGATTCAACCCAAGTGTAATGACTGCAACAGTGAAACACGATGAACATAGTACAGTTGTGTACCTACCATAAATGTAGATGTTCGAGTGTATTCACTGTTGCAGTCCAGGTTACCCACCATCCCCCTTTTCATTGCTGGGACTTTTCTGTACTTCTCGACTCTATACAACCTATGTGGTGTATTTGCTTGTAGATGAAGGAAATGTTTATTTTAGTACAAGCATGCTTTTTGGCATACTTTTTTACAGCCTTCCTATTTGGAGCACCTGACATCTGGGGCAAGAAAAACTGAAGAAAATGGCGTCAGTTGCATCTTTTATACCCCTGGCGCACTGACATCAGGGAAGAGGTGACAGCAACCGATGCCGGACCTAGACTTTGGAACTCTGGCTGACTGCGGGTAGCCTGCCAGCAGGATAACCCAAATGTAATGACTGCAACAGTGAATACACTCGAACATCTATATTTATGGTAGGTACACAACTGTACTTTCTGCAGAACTCTTTAATATCATTCAGCCACTGAAGGTTCTTATAGCTGGGAACTGTGTTCCATACATTGAGGGATGAATGAAAATGTCAACATCAGATATAAAAGTTATGTACTCACCATAACTATGCATCTGTATTGTCCATTTTCTTTCTTCCTCAACTCCCCTCCCTCCTTTTCTGTGACCTGATATTGATATTGGAACCACTGTTCCAGTGTAAGCCCATTTCTATTTGAGTTATAGTGAGTCCTTATGTTTGTGGGGCAGGAAACTTAATCTGAGGTATTACAGGGCTGTGACACATTATGGGTAAAAGGAGGAGCTTGAGAGTTGGATCCAAAAATTTTAAGTAAATATGGCAGAGCCGAATCCAAGACCCTCATACATTGAAGAAGAATGAAACTGGACAACACAGATGCATAGTTCTGGTGAGTTCATAACTTTTATTTTTCTTGGATCTCTAGTGGCTGATAATGAAACAGCATGGATCACCTTGTTTGGACTCGTGACTTAACTGCATTACCAGATAGTCTGGTTCTGCTGTGCATTTCCACTTGTTCCATTGTGAATTGCTAAATGGCACCTCCATTCTTGTGTAACAAAAAGCATTAAATGAGCTACTTTTGCCTTTGAATTTAGAGGTTTTAATTACTGGAATTATAGAGCAGCCTGTGGAGGCAACCAACTTCGTTAAGTTTTGTGAGATTGCCAGAAGGTAAAATTCTTTTAAATCAAAATGAACTGATGTCTGTGACATTGGTGCTGCCAGGAGTTAAAACCCCTCTCATCGCCTTGCTGAAACTGGATGAAAAGTGTTGAATTGTTTGGCTGTTTAGTTTGGATAGGTAGCTGCTTCTTTATTTTTGACAAATGTTCATAATGAATCCTTCACCTTAGGCATGCTTTATAGACAATCCTACAAGCTTATTGTATCATTGAAAAGGTGATAGAGTGGTATAGAAGAGTCTGATGTAACTGCAGGGGAATATGATAAATCACAAGTAACTGCCCTCGGTGGTATTTCACAGATTATGATAAAATACCTTCTGTATCAAATCAGGCTCATCTGTTGAGGTTATTTTCATAAAAGAAATGGTGAACCTTATTAAGGTACACTTTAACAGAGGTCGCAGGCAGGTATCTTCACCACAGAAAAAGGGGTATTTTGAAAACATTAAAGCTTAACAGCCGCAGCCATGGGTCATTCCTCCTTTTCTTAATTCTAGCCCCCAAATTATCTGGCAAATTATGTAAGGTCTGGAAGAGAACCCAGAGCTGTTTGGGATTAATAAGGTAGATTGTAGGACAGTATACATGATAGAAGAGCCAGTTAAAAGACTAGTTTACTTGTGGGCTGTACTGTCAGATAGGGGCTCTGAGAGCTTAGGCATAGCAAGATGATGTGTATTTTTGGCAGTTTAGTGGTTAAGACTTTAAGTTATCAAACCCAGTTTTAATTTTTATGGAGTAGAGGCCCTCAATCTGATGCAGGAGATAACTGATCATTTCCCTGACAGCACCAAAGTAAAACAAACACAAACAGGTCATCCCACAAGCTGTATGTGTGTGGGGGGTCTTGGGGATGCACACATTGTCGCGCACAATTTTGTTGCAGTTGATGAATCCTTGAGTTTGTGGCAGTTTCAATGTCAGTTTGTAGTCCGGCCTGGCTAAGACCCTAAATTCACTTTGCAGAGGACTCAGAGTTTCACATTTCCAGATATCTCATCTCTTATGGAGACTAGTACTTATCCTTACGATGCTGTCTCACCAAAAAAGGAAGATTATGGGTTGATCCAGTGGTGTAGAGGGATGAAGACCTGACTACAGATCAGCAGACCCAGGTTCGATTATTGGCTTGGGCTACTGACAGAGCGTCAAGGAGGGATGAGTATTACCATCTGGTTCTTTTGGCATCTCCTGCTATTGTGGAGGCTGGGGACATCGCTATTGGGAGGTGTGGTCCAAAATGTGGGATAAGGTGGGGATACAACTGAGCTGCTGTGGATGTAGGACAAAATTCTACAGTTCCTCATTGCACACTGGTTCCTTTGGACACTTCCTGGGGAGATGTGAGGGAGGGGTAAAAGTAACAAGGTAGGTCAAATGAAACCCCGTTGGTGGATGTTGATGGCCAGACTCTCATGATACCCTTAAGATTTGCAGTGAACCCAGCCCTATTGGTGAAAGTCCAGAGGGGTTATGAGGTGTCTGGCAGATCTGGGAATGGACATGGAGCACTGGGTAGGAGACATGGGATGATAATGTGGGTAGAAAAAACACACACACACAAAAAGGAAAGAATCTTTAAACCACTTAGCATTTTTTAAATTTGCAGCATGGTTTGACTTGGCCCTGATTCCTAATCCTTGCCAGTTTTCATATTTAATAGTAAATTAAGAAACAAGCCACAGGAAATTTTTATTTGAAGAAGTTGCACATATCCTAAGTTTGTGCTAAAGTTAAGCCAAATTCTGTTGAAATTCATAATATTGTATAGTTTTTATATTCCTTTCACAATCTGGGGTTTGCTTACTCGTCTTGTAAAGGTGCACATGGTGGCAACTTCAGCTTGAGGATCTTAACTGCACCATCATATCTTTAGTGCCTCCTCCCCAGTTTGGCTATGGTATTCTACCCATATGTTATGACTGCTGATCCTTGATGAAGAAGGACATAGTAGTTTTTGTACCTACCAAGATGTTTTCATATAATGCTCTTTCCCTATTAGCTTCTTTACCTGCAGCAAAACAGTTTGCGAAATGGGCCCTTTACCTAGCACCTGGATCCTGTTTGAGATTCTACATTATGCTGGCGAATCTAACTTTAAAGCCTTTTGAAATAGCAATTTCAGACAATATTAAGGGTCTAGCTTTGCACATTGTGTGTTGATGAAACTGATCTCTGCAAGACGAATGTCCTTTCCAGGTGTTCATAAGTATAAATCTGTATACAGTCTTGTGTTTGTGCCTAAAATGACCTTATTTATTTTACATTTGTTAACCAGGATAGTCTAAGTCTATTATCACTGGAGGCCTGGGGTTGAAAAGCTCCAGTGTAATTATTAATGATAATGTGAAACCATTTGGGTAGTAAAAAGATGAGAAGAAAAACATAAGCAGTAGAAAAAAATGCACACCGGTATGAAAAATATGTTGAGTATGTGTATATATATATATATATATATATATATATATGTGTGTGTGTGTATGTGTGTGTATGTATATATATATATATATATATATATATATATATATATATATATATATATATATATATAGTGTATGTGTGGAAATATACATACATATATAGACAGACGCACACACAGAAGAATAATGAAACTGAGGGGAAGAAGGCAGTGCCATGAGAGAAGGAGAGAGAAGCACAAAATGAAGTAAAAGTAATGGGGAAGTGCTATCGTGTTTTACAAAGAGAATAGCATAGAAAGACATTTGATCCATTGTTGTCTATCTTCCTCCGATTCAACTTTGGGTTGTTGGATCCAACGTGATCCAACCTCAGCACTGACTAGGAATTCTTTGCTCTTAAGCCCCGATGACTCCTACCCTTAATCCTCAACACTCCAGTGCAACACCTCGGATCTCTTTGCTGCGTAAGATTTCAGACACATCTTCAAGACCTCCATTTTTCATGTTGGTTTGCCAAGTCTTTGTATACTTTCTGCTCCTTCCCTTTGAAGTTTAGATAATATGTTCTTGTCTATAGTTAGTTAAAGTTCTAACTTAATAACTGATAGGTGTTTAGTTAAGTTAGGTTGCTACTAGGCTTTTGGAATTCATATATTGTCTTATTAGTATTTAAATAGTATTTTTTTTCTACTAGTTTGTCCTTGTTGTGTGCCTAGTTAGTTTAGTGGTAGGTTCCGATGTGTCAGTGTCCCAAGGCTTTAAAAAATGTTCAGAGTGCAGTCATAAGCTGCCTACCACAAGATCCTCACAAGAAACGTACCTACTGCCTGGGAGGCGGAGCACTTCCAGACTTTTTGCCAGGCTTGTGCATCTTTCAGCACTAGGGCTCTTCAACAGAGGAAAGAGAAATTAATAGTTAAGGGGCTTTTGCCTGCTGAACCATCTTCCTCCACCTCCACTTCTCCAGCAGCTAAGGAGCAGAAGAGTAGAGAATCTGATGAGTTTAAATCCAAAGAGAAATCTAAGGATAAAGGTACCAAAACAAGACAAGTCAAGGAAAAGATTACCGGATCAGACTCCTGCTCCAGAATCAGATCCGAAGATTCATTTGCCTTCAGATCCATCATCCTCTTGGATCTGTTTGTCTCATGATCAGCCCCAGTTGTCACTGAAGCAAGTGAGTCCATCTGAATTTGCCAATATTACAAGCAAGAGACCTTCCAGACCTTTATCTTTAGCTTCCTCCACCCGGTTTTAAAGGAGCCTCTTGGCACAGGACGTCGACAGGGTGATGAGACTTTTGAGAGCTCAGATTCAACTCAGAGCTCTGATATTACTGTCACTATTGAACATACAGAGTACAGTGCCAACTACTCCTCCATTACAAATTCCAACACTGGTCCAACCTTTGGTTCTAGTTGCTTTGGTGCTGATCTGTCCCTTAGTAACTGGGTCAGGAGTCAGGATCAATACCATTCTGTACTTCAATCCAACTAGATCCCTTCCTCTGTCGGCACAGATGTGCTCTGAGCCGTTGGACACTTGTGGCTGAGTCTTTGGTGCTGGGGACCAGGAGGAGGTGTCAAGACCCAGATTCACGGTGCCATCCCTATCTCTCAGAGCCTCAGCACTTGATAGTTCTGTGCTGAAGTCCACTTAGGAGTTGATGCCTTTTGGTTCTGAAGGGTCCTTTCTGAGTTTAAAGCTAAGGAGTTCCACTGAACTGATAACATCTTTGGCTTTTGAGGAATTTCAGATGGCCCTTTCTACTCCAAGGGATAAGCTGCCTTCACCCAGACCGGCAACACCCAAGTTTTGTGTTGAAGCTGGCTCTCTCCATCGTCACTCTGTTAGACAGGGACATACAGAAACTAGACCCCAGGA
The DNA here is from genome assembly GCF_019279795.1 of Protopterus annectens. NCBI lineage: Eukaryota > Metazoa > Chordata > Ceratodontiformes > Protopteridae > Protopterus > Protopterus annectens. The sequence goes on from NC_056725.1 coordinate 1,139,462,866, forward strand.
TGCTTATGTAATAAACTCCCTGTCTGATTCAGAACCCTCTGATCTTCCCACAGAACAGGTACACCGTAAGCAGAAACACATCAACTTATCTCAGGAGTCCATCACTGATGACGCAAACTTTGATGAAGGAGAAGGATCCCCAGACATCCCCACCTAAAGACGTCACCTTCGGGGAAATTCTAGAATTAATTAAACAAAGGGGGGGGATGAGGTGGTCTACCATTGCTCCTTCTCCAGAAGAGTCTGTCTTCCTGGAGTCCTTTGTTTCCAGCCCATCAACATCCTGGGTGGCTCCCCCCGTTGCCCCTTTAGTTGACTTGATGGCAAAGTGGGTATGGAAGGACATGGATATGGTGGAAGCCATTCCTAAGAAACCTGATAAAATCTTATCTGCACCTTCTGAGAGAAAACACTAGAGCAAGATGCCACCTGTAGATGTAATGGTGGTAGCTGTAGCGACTGAAAAAGAAGTCTCAGAAGAAAACACTTCAGTCTTTCCCCCCAATAAGGAGTCCAGGGGATTGGATCATGTGGGGACTTACATGTGCTTCCTCATTTTTTGCCTTGTAAGCACTTAACTACATAGCACTTTTTACTCGATTCCAGAGGTATTTGGTTAAGGAGATTTCCAAATCTCTGGAAGAGGTCCTGCCTACAGATATTCAGAAAAAAGTGGAATTTCAGCCATGCAATCCTCATCTAACATGGCTATATGACTAATTTCCAGTGCAGCTGATGATACAGCGAGAACGACAGTACTGGCATTACTGTCCGCCAACATGCATGGATGCTTATTTGTGACTTTGCAGAAAGTTTCAAGATGTCTTTCATTAATGCCAACTTTGATTGGTCCACCTTATTCGAGCCCAAGATGAAAGAGACTTTAATTAGAAGTCAGCACGATGGTAAGACCCTCTTTGCTGTTGGCATACGATTCTACACGCCTCAGAGATACTTTTCCAGGAATCGGAGATCTAGGAAGAAGATGTAGTTTAAGAAATTACAAGGATATTACCAAGACTCTTCTAGTGATAGGCCTTCCCATAGCAGAGGAGGAGGATGTCATCATAACAGATGATGTACATCTATTCTCATGTTGCAGTATTCATTACAGTTGGGAGGTTGCTGCCTGCAGCACCGACATCCAGCCAGTATACCAAAGTCTTTGGAGCAGGAAGGTACGTGTGACTTGTGAGTCGTCGACGTGTGGCAACAAGTTTGTCTCTTACTTGCTGGAAAGAAAGAATAAAGCAAACAAGGCTAAAATGTGTGATATGTATGTATTGTTTAAAAGCAGTAATTAATTTCACCCTTCTCTGTAGATGTTAGGTGGTGGGTATCGTACAGTGATTAAAACATAGTGCGATACAGCTGCTCTGGTGAGAGTGATAAAGACCTTACTGTAACCCAGGCAACTGAATTTGATTAGCAGATTGGGTGACTTACAGAGCTGCAGACAGGGATGGAAGTGCTCATCATGAGGGGAGGGTGCTCATCGTTGATGCTCCCTTTGGGGAGTAGTGGTTCAAAGAGGGGAATTGCCCACCAATTTGTGTCAATGAGTGCAAGGGAGGGGGTGGAGAAAGTGAGTAAGTCACCTATAAAACTCCCCTGGCTAGAAGATGGACAGCAGACCTCCCCCCCAGGATGCCCTTAGTTTCCTTGTTGGCCCTAGTGTAAATTTGAATGTTGGACCAGGGGTGAATTGCAGTGCTGATCAACCCAGCATAGGGCATGGTGCACTGGAACAGCTGTCAGAATGACACTAAGGGGGAGAGTAGTGTTCTTTCTCTTTACTAACTTACACTTTAGACTGTATTCCCTTTTTATTTTGTACAGGAGCATCATACATGCATCTCCATTCCTTGCATACTAACTGCTTGCCCTTTACTTTCAATTTACAGGGTTTAATTTATATTTTCTGACCCCTTCCCTCTGGCAAAAAAAAAACTCCTGCTGCCTCCTTCAGTATACTTCGAAGCTCATCTAGTGAAAAAAAAAATGGAAGTATTTAGAGTGCATGTATGGAAAGTTTTTCTAGCCTAGTTGAATGCTTCAACAGATTCAAGAGAAAGAACCGCATTAGTTGTACACAATGGTTTAAATGATAAAGGTATTATAGAAGCTAGTTTCTTCTCAGCTCCTGATTATAGTAAACATTCCTCAGTAATAAATGAGTTCAACCAGTGTGCAACTTTACTTTCATACAGTAACTGCTACCATTTAAGAAGTAGGTCATATACTGCACCTTAGAAGAGCCACAGTATATTCTGAGCTTGTAGAATTTTTTTTTGTTAAATCCTAAAATCTTCCTTCAAGCCTTGCATCACTAGTTGTTTAAGGTAACTAGTAGGATGTTTACACTGTTTTGTTTGATAATCTTAATAAAATTTATGTATAGAAATTTGTCGTGTGTATCACATAGAGTGCCTGTCTGCATCAGTTGCTGCTGGGCTATTGAGTTTTGTTTGTTTGGGTTACTGTATACCAAAACAAAACAACAATAAAGTAACCATACATGCTACACCATGTAGAAGTCACTAGAATTTTAATGAAATAGTGTAGTTATGTTTGACTTATAAATGTGCAAATGTGTCAAGACTTCCTCAGATTTCAGAAGCACTTCTTCAGGCTACAGAAGTGTTCAATCTGTTTATTAAAATCCTGGTGATTTATACATGGTGTGGTGTGAGTAGTTGGTTATTAAATTTGTGTGTATTTGAGGTGTTTGGAAAAGACTGACCAATATTGATTTTTTGAGTGAAACCTGAACATTTCTTAACAAATAAGTTTCTGATCCATCTTTATATCAGATTCCCAATGGGAAACTTACAGTTGTTTAACTGCAAAAAGACTTCACTGCACACTTAACCTGTAGTTCTGGAAATCCATTAAAATATTTTGCTTGTTGATTAGCAATGTAGTCACTTAAGGTTTGGTTTAATGTTAAATGATAAGAGTTAAGTACAGTTTTATGGTATTTTTATATTGTAACTTGAAAATTTTGACTTGCATTAAATTCATTGTCACTGCAAACTCCAGTCATCACCTGGACTCTTCCTTTGTACGAATGAGTTAACCCTTACCCTGTAAAAATGTTACCAAGTTCTGGTATTCTGCCAAAAGAAAAAAAATAATTCCAACACATCATTCACTTGAAAAAAATACATTCTACTCAACTAGGATTGTAAATGCCTGCTTAATAGCATGCCCGGTGTTCCAGTGATTTGAAGTAGGTATGTACTCTTTGTATTGCTATACATTTCTGATTTGTTATACGGTTGCTGATAGTGACCATATAAGCTAACATCGGGGTGGGGATCACCTTAGTTGATCTGTGACTGGATTCAGTCTGTCTTTTCTTTTTGGCAATTTTTCTCAAAAGCTCCCATGCTTTGAGAATGGTCATGCTGTATACCTTTGCCTGTCTTCACATCACATATTGTACTCTTAAGTTTAGGCCTAACCTTTGATCCTGGCAGGTATTTTCTGTTACTTACTGTATTTCTTTGAATTTCACTCCTGACCCATGTTTGTGAAAATTTCCTGACTGGATGTCAAAAAATAAAGTTTCTAAGTATCTTTGTGGCTAACAGATAATGAGCCAAAAAAACACACCACAAATGTTTTTACTGCTTTAGAAGTAGTGCGCTGTGAAGCACTGCCATAAGTGCCAAAAGTTCAGCCTGGCAATCAACACATGATGCTTGGAGAAAATCGTTGCTTACCTTTTTGCTAGGATGGTGGAGGAGATCGAAAGGGGTCTTGCACATAGGGATCATTGGGAGGATTATTGGGAGTTTGGTGGACATATCCTTGTGTCTCTGCCAAGCATCTTTAGTCCTGATAGCTGGCCATGGTCATGTCCTCCTTGAAGTCAGTCAGTTACCAAACTAGCCCTTTGGACCCCCCACATTTATTGACCTAATCCTGAACTACAAGGATTTTGACTTTCCAGGTTGCCGCTTTCTTCTGCTTTGGTTGATGACAAAGGGACCCCTAACAAGATGCAGTACCCTGATTCCTGTCTTGGGAAGGGAATGCATTCTTGGATGTTAATATCTGTTATCCTCTGGTTGATTGGCCGTAGAACATTACCAGACCTAATATTAAATAGTGGTCTTCGGTGTCACTTGGGTGTGGATTGATGGTAGTGTTAAAAGTTCCATATTAGTTTTGTCCTGTCTGCAGTAAATTGAGAAGTAAAATATTTCATTGCAATATGTGTTATTGTCCTGCAGTAGCATTGACAGCTACTGAGAATGCACATAGGCAAATCTAACATTGCAGACTACCAAGACTATCCTTTATACAGTACAAATTCAAATCAGAAGAGCCATGGCTGACTTTATATCATGCAGTTGTCCACTTGAACTATTACGTTGCCAAACATTCTCTAACTGTGCCGGTTTCTCATGATGTTATGTTCAATAATTTTCCCTTTGTACAACACTCTGTTAATCATAGAACTTGTAATAAAAGCAAGGTTGAATACCATAGCAGACTAAGTTTCTAACAATTTCTCATCTAAACGGAGCAGTCACCTCTATCTAAACTTGCAGCATACAGCTGCATCACTGTCTTCTGAAATAGTTCTCACAGAACCCAAATATGTTTTCTGGCCTAGCTTGCTTAGGAATAATTCTGTAATACAAAAATTAATTTTGACAGTTGTAATATCTAAAATTGTACTAGAAGAATAATGTTGTGGCACTTACAGTTTTAGTATTTCGATACGTCTACAGTTGTCAACTCAGTTCATCCTTTACCAATGAATTAAACTTTTTAATAGTCAAGAATGTAGGTGCAAAAGATATGAGCCAGAGCTTTTGTCCTCAGATTTGCACCGAGAAATAACTATGTAGAGTAGGCATGAGGTGCAGGAAAAATTAACTCTAAGTTAGGAACATACCTGCTTGATTGAGCATTTTGAAAGGAAGTACTCACACCATGCATTTGTATGCACTTATACTCTGTAATTATCATTAATTCTTTAGCACCTATCTTTATCTATTTATCACTAATGTTCTACACATGAAGCATAGCAAAATCATGACGATAATTGCTGCAGCTAAGAGGCTGTTAAATTTTTTCCCCAAACTGGAAACAGATTGGTTAGTTATGCCAGTGGTGAGCTAATAGCTGCTTTGGTGGATAACAACATTCACAAACCTTTGCAATATACTCACATGATCTTTAAGTCTCATTTCACTACCAGGAATGATTGTGCAGCATTTGAATCTCACGCATTCTCCCTTTTCTCACTGAAAATAAATAATGTCTCTTATTTACCTGTGCTAACTTCAGAAGTGCCATTTTGCATTTACTTTGCATATGGTGACTGTTTTCATTACACTTTCACAATCTGTAACGTACAGTGTTCATCATACTTAATCACTGGTGCAGTAGCCTTAGCTATATAGGTTGTATCCTGCCAAGGATATAACAGATGGCCAGCTTCCAAAGCTTCAGGGCACCTTTCATGTACCCAAACTTGAGATAAGCTGACTAAAAAGACTGGTTTGGGTGCCAAGCCCTTGAGCTTTTCTACCGTTGAAGAGAGTGCTCCTTCCTGTGTATGCTTTTGAGGGTTGACAGTCAACTTCTTCAGTTCCCTTCGGCCAGTAAGTTCCCTTTGGGGAAAAACCTTCCACCTTTAAAAAAAAGATTATTTATTTTATGTTCCTGCTTAACAAAGTTCTTTTAAGCCAGAAGTTTGTGTTTTAATGGACTGTCATGAGACTTAATTGTACTTTTAAATAAGAGCACACTTTTTTCCTGCCAGTTTAATAGTTGTTTAAAGTAATTGAAAACCATTTTTTTCTGCAGATAAATTGCTTATTTTGCTTCTTGAGGCTGAATGTTCTAAAGCGCTTTTTACTGTGTGTGTGTGTGTGTGTGTGTGTGTGTGTGTGTGTGTGTGTGTGTGTGTGTGTGTGTGTGTGTGTAAGTAAAAAAGTGTTTTTAAAGACTTGACATTTTTTACTGGCTCTTACTGCTCGTTTTCCCCAGGAAAGACTCACTGCTTTTGGCTTCACCATGGAACAAACTACTGATCCCACAGTTGGACTATCTTCCAGCGCAAAAAGAAAAAAATAAGCAAACAATTTTTGCCAGCACAGAAGGCTAGCAGTTTGCCTCAGTCACTGGTGATTGACTGTGTTTGGCCATAATTCACTCCTTAGACTTTTCATCTTTTACTTCGGATCCCTCTGGTGTAACACCTACAACCACTGTAGAACAGGATTTAGCCACATTCTCTGCAGCTGTTGGGGTCCCCTCAGTGGGCAAGGGAGAGACTTTTTTGTCAGTCCTGGGAGTGGGAACAAGGAAGACTTCTACTTCTCAAATTTCCTTAGTGAGGAACAGTTTACTGGGTCTGATTCTGAATTTAATTTAGACTACTAAGCCTTCTTATAAGGGTGTTTCTGGTAAAAGAAAGATGGATGATGTCCTTCCATATTACTGTTACAGTATTCTTTTCAAAAGGGATTCCCTGCCAAGGGTTGCATAATGTCCAGTCAGTATACCAAAGCCTTAGGATTTTATGAATGTTGTACGTCACACACATGCTCCATGCTGAAGGTGTAGGGCATAAAGGTGATATACGTACTTCAGAACATCTTTGACACCAGTCTGAATGCTTTTTCTTCTGTGCTGGTTACTGAGCCGTGTTTCAGATACACTTCTTTTTCTTCTTCTTGTCTTTTTCACCTTTTAATTTTTATGAGTTTGCATGTCATCCAGGAAGGGAAAATTCCAGTGTGGGTGGCCGATTCCCCATAAAGATCATGACGAGCAGTGTATTTTCTGTTTAGTTGTTTCTCATGACAATACACAGTGTTGTCTGCCAAGTGTTTATTCCTAAGACCCTGCATTGTTGTTTCTTCTCCTTGTCTCGTAACCTTGAGAGCCAATGTCTTGAATTGTTGGTGCAGGGTGCTATGGCGGAATCTTCCTATCCCAAAGGTCAACCACTTGCCAAGAAAAAGGCCAAGACACTCTGGTCTGATTTGACTGCTGTCCTGACCCTCCCCCCCACTTCTCTCTCTCAAGGCTGATGAAAGCCAAGAGGATTGCCAGGTTGGTGTATTAGATACCTCTGCCATGACCTTGTTGGAAGCTGGCATGGATGCGATTTCTCGCACATCCTTGGAGGCTCTTCAAATGTGCGCTCCAGATGTTGAAAGTGAACCTTGGATGATTATTTGAGAGGGGTCGAGGGGGATACTGCAGATACTTGTTTGAGAGGAGATTCCTACTATGTTGGTTGAGTGTAGGCAAGAGTCTGAACCTCTTAGGATATTTAGGGCAGACGTCCCTCAAAAAATAAAAAAAAACAAACAAAAAAAAACATCTTTTGCTAAAATTCCTCATCGTGAATGGCAGGACTTTACCCAGGGGTCATTTAATGCATTGATGGGTTTTTACCTCCCCAAAGAGTTTCTGTGCCTGCTGCTCTGTGGTCATTTACCCCACTTAAGATGCCCAGACATCGACTGCTCTGAAGAGGATTTGGGTTCTGGGGAAGAATCTTTGGCATTTTCCTCTCAAATCCCTTCTCCCTTGGATTATGGCTCTGAGGAGGAAGACTCTATTAACCTGGATTCTCCTGTGGAAGAACTCTCCTTTGGAGATTCTATTTTTCTCATGAAAGAATATTTTAAATGGGACTGTTCTCAGGTTTCTGAAATTCAAGAGATATTGTGAGCTTCTCCAGATGCAGTTCCCTAAACCCTCTGCGGTACCTCCAGTCTTGACTGCCCTTGTAGATATCTTTTCATCAGTCTCTGTGGCCCCAGATTCTTAACCTCCAGCCCCTAAGAAACCCGATAAATTTTACAAGGTGCCTGATGAGCGTAAGTTCCTGTACAGATGTCCTTCTGCTGACCCTTCTGTAGTGTCTGTCATCTTCTGACAAACCCTCTAAAGTTTTGTCATCTACTGTGTTCAAACAAGGACACTAGTGATATGGAGCGGTTAGGCAAAAAAGTATATACTGCTTCCACCTTGGCTTTTCAGGTTGTTAATTACCAGACCTATACGATCAGGTATGTTTTAGCCCTTTTTTCTCAGGCTTCCCAGGTGATCTGTGACCTCCCTGATTCAGAAGGGAAATATTCTGCTCTTTCTTTACTGGGCTGTTGTTCTCAGGTAGTTTGCCACTCTAGTAAATGTAGTTATGATGCAGTTGATACCTCCTCTAGGGCTGTTGCCTTTGGTTTTGTTTTGAGATGTTACTCTTGACTTCATCTCCAGCCTTTGCCTGATGATATTAAGGCTAAATTGTCAGATGCTGTTGTTGATGATCAGAACCTCTTTGGTTCTGCTGCTGCTGCTGAGCTTTTTAAGTCCCTTCAGGATAAAGGTAAGACCTTACAGGAATTGAAGCATATTTTTGTGTCTCCTATGCCTAAGTTCTAGAGGAATTATTCATCCAAATCTGCCTTTGTTTGCACCCAGCCTCGACCTCCTCAAAGGTAAGAAGGGTTCCAGGCGGGTTCCTCCCACTAAGTCTACTCAGATTCCATTTCTCAGAAGCCACCTTTTCAAGACAAACCGGGTTCTCTATGACAGTTTGCTTCCCCTTTTCTTTAGTCAGGTTCCGTTATCCCTTCATCTTTCCCTGTCCCTTCCCAGTTGGTTAACAGTCACCCAAGACTCTTGGGTTCTGTCCATCATCCATCAGGGATACTTTGTAGTATGAAGATTCCTTCCTCCTTTTCTGGGCATCCCTCAACCTCCTCGGGAACTGCTTCCTTTCCTCCCAGAACTGGGTCAGTGCCTTTTGGCACAGATCACCATTCAAGTTGTGCCCCCTTCCCAGTAGGGGAAGGGGTATTATTCCAGAATGTTTCTGGTTCCTAGGAAAGATGGCACCTGGAGGCCCATTCTGGATCTTTCTCAATTCAGCACCTTCCTGAAGGTCCCTTCCTTTCGGATGTTGTCCCTTCAGTCCCTATTTCCTTTCCTTTTTCCACAGCTTTCTTGGTCTCCTTGGACCTCAAGGATGCTTATCTGCACATTCCAGTTCATCCACTTTTCAGGATGGTTTTGTGTTTCTCTGTCTCTTCCTTGCATTTTCAGTTCTCTGCTTTGCCCTTTGGCCTTTCTGCTGCTACAAGGGTGTTCACCCAATGCCTTGTTCCTCTGTTTGCTGTGCACAGTAGGAGAGGGGTTCAGATCTTTCCTTATTTGGACATTCCTGCTCATTTAGGCTTCATCCTCTGGGATCTTGCTTCAACATCTCCAGTTTACTGATCGTCTCTTACAAAGCCTGTGGTTTACCATCAACTTTCAGAAATCAGTTCTGGTTCCTTCTCAGGATTATGTGTTGCTCAGTTTACAGGATCCAGACCATTCCCATGCTGACATTCCTGCCTCCTCCCAAGGCTGTTTCTCTAATCTCCTTTTTCAATCCCTTCTTCCTTTGGCATCCATCAGTTACAGCCATGGAATTTTTCAGGGCTCTAGGATTCATGGCCTTCACCATTCCTATGTTACCTCTAGCCAGACTTCTTGAGAAAACTACAGTGATGTCCTTCAAGGATGCATCTGCAGTCCTTACAAATGGGTTGTCCTGTCCTCAGGCAGCCCTTCGGTCGGATTCCAAAGTCTGGGTCTGGCCTCGGCTGATGTTGCACTTCACCCGACGTCATAGCTGCAGTTGTTCGGGTATAAAGGTATCAGCCGACGCCATTTTCCTCAGTCTTTCTTGCCGTGGCTTGAAGCAGAAGCTGTTCGCAAGTGCGGTCGGTCAGAACCAGAGATTACTACTACCGAAGACTTCTAAAAGCTAAGTACCCGTTGGGGAAAATGCTTTCTCCTCAAAGATTCAAAATGTACTGTTTTTAAAAAAAATTTTGCAAAATTTTTCCAAAAAAAAATTTTTTTTTTTCTTTTCCCCTTTTTTTTTTTTTTGTGGAAAAATTTTTTTTTTTTTCTTCCTTTGTAGGAATGAGTTAACCCTTACCCTGTAAAAATGTTGCCAAGTTCTGGTATTCTTGCCAAAAGAAAAAAAATACTTCCAACACATCATTCACTTGAAAAAAATACATTCTACTCAACTAGGATTGTAAATGCCCGCTTAATAGCATGCCCGGTGTTCCAGTGATTTGAAGTAGATATGTACTCTTTGTATTGCTATACATTTCTGATTTGTTATACAGTTGCTGATAGTGACCATATAAGCTAACATCGGGGTGGGGATCACCTTAGTTGATCTGTGACTGGATTCAGTCTGCCATTTCTTTTTGGCAATTTTTCTCAAAAGCTCCCATGCTTTGAGAATGGTCATGCTGTATACCTTTGCCTGTCTTCACATCACATATTGTACTCTTAAGTTTAGGCCTAACCTTTGATCTTGGCAGGCATTTTCTGTTACTTACTATATTTCTTTGAATTTCACTCCTGACCCATGTTTGTGAAAATTTCCTGACTGGATGTCAAAAAATAAAGTTTCTAAGTATCTTTGTGGCTAACAGATAATGAGCCAAAAAAACACACCACAAATGTTTTTACTGCTTTAGAAGTAGTGCGCTGTGAAGCACTGCCATAAGTGCCAAAAGTTCAGCCTGGCAATCAACTCATGATGCTTGGAGAAAATCATTGCTTACCTTTTTGCTAGGATGGTGGAGGAGATCGAAAGGGGTCTTGCACCTAGGGATCATTGGGAGGATTATTGGGAGTTTGGTGGACATATCCTTGTGTCTCTGCCAAGCATCTTTAGTCCTGATAGCTGGCCATGGTCAAGTCCTCCTTGAAGTCAGTCAGTTACCAAACTAGCCCTTTGGACCCCCCACATTTATTGACCTAATCCTGAATTACAAGGATTTTGACTTTCCAGGTTGCCGCTTTCTTCTGCTTTGGTTGATGACAAAGGGACCCCTAACAAGATGCAGTACCCTGATTCCTGTCTTGGGAAGGGAATGCATTCTTGGATGTTAATATCTGTTATCCTCTGGTTGATTGGCCGTAGAACATTACCAGACCTGATATTAAATAGTGGTCTTCGGTGTCACTTGGGTGTGGATTGATGGTAGTGTTAAAAGTTCCTTATTAGTTTTGTCCTGTCTGCAGTAAATTGAGAAGTAAAATATTTCATTGCAATATGTGTTATTGTCCTGCAGTAGCACTGACAGCTACTGAGAATGCACATAGGCAAATCTAACATTGCAGACTACCAAGACTATCCTTTATACAGTACAAATTCAAATCAGAAGAGCCATGGCTGACTTTACATCATGCAGTTGTCCACTTGAACTATTACGTTGCTGAACAATCTCTAACTGTGCCGGTTTCTCATGATGTTATGTTCAATAATTTTCCCTTTGTACAACACTCTGTTAATCATAGAACTTGTAATAAAAGCAAGGTTGAATACCATAGCAGACTAAGTTTCTAACAATTTCTATCTAAACGGAGCAGTCACCTCTATCTAAACTTGCAGCATACAGCTGCATCACTGTCTTCCGAAATAGTTCTCACAGAACCCAAATATGTTTTCTGGCCTAGCTTGCTTAGGAATAATTCTGTAATACAAAAATTAATTTTGACAGTTGTAATATCTAAAATTGTACTAGAAGAATAACGTTGTGGCACTTACAGTTTTAGTATTTCGATACGTCTACAGTTGTCAACTCAGTTCATCCTTTACCAATGAATTAAACTTTTTAATAGTCAAGAATGTAGGTGCAAAATAAATGAGTCAGAGCTTTTGTCCTCAGATTTGCACCGAGAAATAACTATGTAGAGTAGGCATGAGGTGCAGGAAAAATGAACTCTAAGTTAGGAACATACCTGCTTGATTGAGCATTTTGAAAGGAAGTACTCACTCCATGCATTTATATGCACTTATACTCTGTAATTATCATTAATTCTTTAGCACCTATCTTTATCTATTTATCACTAATGTTCTACACATGAAGCATAGCAAAATCATGACGATAATTGCTGCAGCTAAGAGGCTGTTAAATTTTTCCCCCAAACTGGAAACAGATTGGTTAGTTATGCCAGTGGTGAGCTAATAGCTGCTTTGGTGGATAACAACATTCACAAACCTTTGCAATATACTCACATGATCTTTAAGTCTCATTTCACTACCAGGAATGATTGTGCAGTATTTGAATCTCACGCATTCTCCCTTTTCTCACTGAAAATAAATAATGTCTCTTATTTACCTGTGCTAACTTCAGAAGTGCCATTTTGCATTTACTTTGCATATGGTGACTGTTTTCATTACACTTCCACAATCTGTAACATACAGTGTTTATCATACTTAATCACTGGTGCAGTAGCCTTAGCTATATAGGTTGTATCCTGCCAAGGATATAACAGATGGCCAGCTTCCAAAGCTTCAGGGCACCTTCCATGTACCCAAACTTGAGCTAAGCTGACTAAAAAGACTGGTTTGGGTACCAAGCCCTTCAGAGCTTTTCTACCGTTGAAGAGAGTGCTCCTTCCTGTGTATGCTTTTGAGGGTTGACAGTCAACTTCTTCATTTCCCTTGGGCCAGTAAGTTCCCTTTGGGAAAAACCTTCCACCTTTAAAAAAAAGATTATTCATGTTATGTTCCTGCTTAACAAAGTTCTTTTAAGCCAGAAGTTTGTGTTTTAATGGACTGTCATGAGACTTAATTGTACTTTTAAATAAGAGCACACTTTTTTCCTGCCAGTTTAATAGTAGTTTAAAGTAATTGAAAACCATTTTTTTCTGTAGATAAATTGCTTATTTTGCTTCTTGAGGCTGAATGTTCTAAAGTGCTTTTTACTGTGTGTGTGTGTGTGTGTGTGTGTGTGTGTGTGTGTGTGTGTGTGTGTGTGTGTGTAAGTAAAAAGTGTTTTTAAAGACTTGACATTTTTTACTGGCTCTTACTGCTCGTTTTCCCCAGGAAGGACTCACTGCTTTTGGCTTCACCATGGAACAAACTACTGATCCCACATTTGGACTATCTTCCAGCGCAAAAAGAAAAAAATAAGCAAACAATTTTTGCCAACACAGAAGGCTAGCAGTTTGCCTCAGTCACTGGTGATTGACTGTGTTTGGCCATAACTCGCTCCTTAGACTTCATCTTTTACTTCTGATCCCTCTGGTGTAACACCTACAACCACTGTAGAACAGGATTTAGCCACATCCTCTGCAGCTGTTGGGGTCCCCTCAGTGGGCAAGGGAGAGACTTTTTTGTCAGTCCTGGGAGTGGGAACAAGGGAGACTTCTATTTCTCAAATTTCCTTAGTGAGGAGCAGTTTACTGGGTCTGATTCTGAATTTAATTTAGACTACTAAGCCTTCTTATAAGGGTGTTTCTGGTAAAAGAAAGAGGGATGATGTCCTTCCATATTACTGTTACAGTATTCTTTTCAAAAGGGATTCCCTGCCAAGGGTTGCCTAATGTCCAGTCAGTATACCAAAGCCTTAGGATTTTATGAATGTTGTACGTCACACATATGCTCCATGCTGAAGGTGTAGGGCATTAAGGTGATATACGTACTTCAGAACGTCTTTGACACCAGTCTGAACGCTTCTTCTTCTGTGCTGGTTACTGAGCCATGTTTCAGCTACATTTCTTTTTCTTCTTCTTGTCTTTTTCACCTTTAATTTTTATGAGTTTGCATGTCATCCAGGAAGGGAAAATTCCAGTGTGGGTGGCCGATTCCCCATAAAGATCATGACGAGCTGTGTATTTTCTGTTTAGTCGTTTCTCATGACAATACACAGTGTTGTCTGCCAAGTGTTTAGTCCTAAGACCCTGAATTGTTGTTTCTTCTCCTTGTCTCGTTACCTTGAGAGCCAATGTCTTGAATTGTTGGTGCAGGGTGCTATGGCGGAATCTTCCTATCCCAAAGGTCAACCACTTGCCAAGAAAAAGGCCAAGACACTCTGGTCTGATTTGACTGCTGTCCTGACCCCCCCCCCCCACTTCTCTCTCTCAAGGCTGATGAAAGCCAAGAGGATTGCCAGGTTGGTGTATTAGATACCTCTGCCATGACCTTGTTGGAAGCTGGCATGGATGCGATTTCTCGCACATCCTTGGAGGCTCTTCAAATGTGCGCTCCAGATGTTGAAAGTGAACCTCGGATGATTATTTGAGAGGGGTCGAGGGGGATACTGCAGATACTTGTTTGAGAGGAGATTCCTACTATGTTGGTTGAGTGTAGGCAAGAGTCTGAACCTCTTAGGATATTTAGGGCAGACGTCCCTCAAAAAATAAAAAAAAAAAACAAAAAAAAAAGTTTCATCTTTTGCTAAAATTCCTCATCGTGAATGGCAGGACTTTACCCAGGGGTCATTTAATGCATTCATGGGTTTTAACCTCCCCAAAGAGTTTCTGTGCCTGCTGCTCTGTGGTCATTTACCCCACTTAAGATGCCCAGACATCGACTGCTCTGAAGAGGATTTGGGTTCTGGGGAAGAATCTTTGTTATTTTCCTCTCAAATCCCTTCTCCCTTGGATTATGGCTCTGAGGAGGAAGACTCTGTTAACCTGGATTCTCCTGTGGAAGAACTCTCCTTTGGAGATTCTATTTTTCTCATGAAAGAATATTTTAAATGGGACTGTTCTCAGGTTTCTGAAATTCAAAAGAGATATTGTGAGCTTCTCCAGATGCAGTTCCCTAAACCCTCTGCGGTACCTCCAGTCTTGACTGCCCTTGTAAATATCTTTTCATCAGCCTCTGTGGCCCTAGATTCTTAACCTCCCGATAAATTTTACAAGGTGCCTGATGAGCGTAAGTTCCTGTACAGATGTCCTTCTGCTGACCCTTCTGTAGTGTCTGTCATCTTCTGACAAACCCTCTAAAGTTTTGTCATCTACTGTGTTCAAACAAGGACACTAGTGATATGGAGTGGTTAGGCAAAAAAGTATATACTGCTTCCACCTTGGCTTTTCAGGTTGTTAATTACCATACCTATACGATCAGGTATGTTTTGGCCCTTTTTTCTCAGGCTTCCCAGGTGATCTGTGACCTCCCTGATTCAGAAGGGAAATATTCTGCTCTTTCTTTACTGGCCTGTTGTTCTCGGGTAGTTTGCCACTCTATTAAATGTAGTTATGATGCAGTTGATGCCTCCTCTAGGGCTGTTGCCTTTGGTTTTGTTTTGAGATGTTATTCTTGACTTCATCTCCAGCCTTTGCCTGATGATATTAAGGCTAAATTGTCAGATGCTGTTGTTGATGATCAGAACCTCTTTGGTTCTGCTGCTGCTGCTGAGCTTTTTAAGTCCCTTCAGGATAAAGGTAAGACCTTACAGGAATTGAAGCATATTTTTGTGTCTCCTATGCCTAAGTTCTAGAGGAATTATTCATCCAAATCTGCCTTTGTTTGCACCCAGCCTCGACCTCCTCACAAAGGTAAGAAGGGTTCCAGGCGGGTTCCTCCCACTAAGTCTACTCAGATTCCATTTCTCAGAAGCCACCTTTTCAAGACAAACCGGGTTCTCTCTGACAGTTTGCTTCCCCTTTTCTTTAGTCAGGTTCCGTTATCCCTTCATCTTTCCCTGTCCCTTCCCAATTGGTTAACAGTCACTCAAGACTCTTGGGTTCTGTCCATCATGCATCAGGGATAGTTTGTAGTATGAAGATTCCTTCCTCCTTTTCTGGGCATCCCTCAACCTCCTCAGGAACTGCTTCCTTTCTTCCCAGAACTGGGTCAGTGCCTTTTGGCACAGATCACCATTCAAGTTGTGCCCCCTTCCCAGTAGGGGAAGGGGGTTTATTCCAGAATGTTTCTGGTTCCTAGGAAAGATGGCACCTGGAGGCCCATTCTGGATCTTTCTCAATTCAGCACCTTCCTGAAGGTCCCTTCCTTTCGGATGTTGTCCCTTCAGTCCCTAATTCCTTTCCTTTTTCCACAGCTTTCTTGGTCTCCTTGGACCTCAAGGATGCTTATCTTCACATGCCAGTTCATCCGCTTTTCAGGATGTTTTTGTGTTTCTCTGTCTCTTCCTTGCATTTTCAGTTCTCTGCTTTGCCCTTTGGCCTTTCTGCTGCCACAAGGGTGTTCACTCAATGCCTTTCTTCCTGTGTTTGCTGTGCACAGTAGGAGAGGGGTTCAGATCTTTCCTTATTTGGACATTCTGCTCATTTAGGCTTCATCCTCTGGGATCTTGCTTCAACATCTCCAGTTTACTGATCGTCTCTTACAAAGCCTGTGGTTTACCATCAACTTTCAGAAATTGGTTCTGGTTCCTTCTCAGGATTATGTGTTGCTCAGTTTACAGGATCCAGACCATTCCCATGCTGACATTCCTGCCTCCTCCCAAGGCTGTTTCTCTAATCCCCTTTTTCAATCCCTTCTTCCTTTGGCATCCATCAGTTACAGCCATGGAATTTTCAGGGCTCTAGGATTCATGGGCTTCACCATTCCTGTGTTACCTCTAGCCAGACTTCTTGAGAAAACTACAGTGATTCCTAAAGTCAATATGATGCCAACACTGTCGTCCACTAGATTTTCTAGTCCCTTTTTCCATGCCTCAAACTCAAGCTTTAGTTGTGGATTTATCAGCTGCCTCTCAATCCAAGCCTTCCTTTTTGGCCCCCAGTCCCCTCTCAAGAACTTTTCTGGGATGTCTCAGCCCTTCAATTCCCTCAAGGTCCAGGGCATCTGGCCTCCTCATCTGAGGTCAGACCACATCAATATAAAGGTGGTGAGAGCTCTCCTCTTCACCCTTTGGACCTTTCACTCCGTGTTACTTCCAAGACCTCTCAAAATCTTCACAGACAATACCACAGTGATGTTGTATATCAACAAGCAAGGGGGGGGGGAACATGGTAATACCATCTTTGCAGACTGGGTCTTCTGGTATGGGATATTGCTGTCCAGTATCAAATGACTCTTCAAACTATATATATTCCTTCAGAGCAAAATATAGTGGGAGACTCTTTGAGCAGGTCCAGTATACAGACTTTTGAATGGATGCTTCACATAAATGTGTTTCTGGACAATGTCCATCAGTGGGGTACTCCACAGGCAGATCTTTTTGCCTTCCCTTTGAACAGACAACTTCCTCTGTTTTACAGCAGAGTCCCAAGTCCTCCTGCTTGGAAGGTGGACACCCTATCTTTTTCTTGGAAGGGGATGTTTCTCTATGCCTTCCCTCTGATTTTGAGAGTCCAGCTCAAGATACAGCAGGACTCCTGCAAAATCATGTTGATGAGTCCGTTTTGGCCCAGACAGCATTGGTTCCTCCTTCTTTTTCACCTTGCCTGGAACACTCACCACAAGTCACCTCACAGGGTGGACCTACTTACACAAGACAAGAGGTCTCTGAGACATCTCACTTGTCCACTCTTCAAATGACATTGTGGATGATAGGGTTGTAATCCATTTTAGACACCTTTTTTGCTTAGGGTTCTACAGGAGGCCAGGAGTCCCAGGACCAGGAAATCTTGTATATCCAAATGGAAAAACATTTCTAATGCCTTTTGTGTTACCAGGATCCATTTTCTGTGGGGATCCCACTAGTTCTGCCTTATTTGTGTGAATTGATCCATGCTAGTTTAGCACAGTCTTCTGTTAAAGCTCAGCTCTCTGCTTGTTTGCTATTGACTCCTCCTCTTGCCTCTAAGTTTGAGGCCAAACAATTTGTTAAAGGCATCCTTCATGTTAGGCCTCCCAGAAAGCCTATTCCACTTTCCTCTGACCTCAGGTTTGTTCTTGAAAAATTGACTCGTGCTTCTTTTGAGCCTGCAATTTCACCTTCCTTGCAACATTGTACATGGAAGACTGTTCTTCTTTTTGCCCTTACTTCAGTTAAGAGTCTTTGAACTCTAGGTTCTTGTTGCTTTCCTCCTTTTTTTCATAGGGACAGGTTGTCTCTTTGTACTAATCCTCCTTTTATGCCCAAGGTGGTTAATGAATTGTGTCTTAATCAGTCTTTTAATTTGCCCTCCTCTTTTCCTTCTCGGCAGTCTACTAGTGAGAAGGTTCTTCACATCTTGGATTTGCATAGACAGCTCAGATATTATTTGGATAAGACTAAGGCCATTCGCAAATCTGAACAACTTTTTATTTCTTTTCATCCCAGATCTCTGGATTTGGCTGTTTCTAAGCCGACCATATCCTCATGGCTCTCTAAGGCCATTTCCTTTTGTTACTCCTTTCATGGAAAATGCTAAATACTAGTGCTGTTGCTTCCTCTGGTGCTTTTTTCAAAGGATTAGTTATCAGTTGCATCCTTGAAGCTACTACTTGGACCTCTGTCCATACATTCACTAAGCATTACAAATTGGCAAATTGGATGTAGTTTCCAGAGCAAGAGCTGGCTTTGCCAGAGCTATCCTGCATGGGTTTTTGAGGGCTCCTGTGTGCCTTCCTCTGCCCAAGTTTCTTGCTGAGCTTTTGTACTCTCCCTTTTTTAAATAGTACTGCAACAGTGATATGGAAGGACATAGTACAGTTGTGTAAAATCTTACCACAACAATAGATGTCCTTCTCTAAACTGTTGCAGTGTCCGCTCCCTCCCTCCTCCACCTTCTGGTCTGCTTTGCTCTTTTCCTAGTATCTTCCTGGCCTGATATTCCTTTTCTTTTTCTCCTTCTGGATGCACATGTTCTTCTTAATTCCTAAGACTATTGTTCCTCCTGGGACTATTACTTTCTGAGGTAAGTACATCTGTACGTCACCTTTATGCCCCATGCCTTGAGTGGGGAGTTATGTGCGTGGTGTACAGTATCTATAAAATCTTAATGCTTTGGTATACTGGCCGGATGTTGGGATACCTTTGGCAGGGAATCTCTGTTTTGTAAAGAATACTGCAACAGTAAAAGGAAGGACATCTACTGTTATGGTAAGATTTTACACAACTGTACTTTCGTCATATTGATCACTGCTTCAGTAGTTTTAGCTATATGGGGTTATGTAATGGCTGTCCAGCTTCCAAAGTTTCAGGGCACCCTTCATGCACCCAAACTGTCAATCAGCTTGAGCTAAGCTGACTAAAAGACAAGTTTCAGAGCAAAGCCCTTCAGAGCTTTACTGCCTCCAAAAACTACGCTCCTCTGAGTCTTTTGAAGATCGACATTCGGCTTGTGCTTTCCTTAGCTGGCAGATAAATTCCCTTTGTAGGAGGAAAAAACTTGCATTTTCTTAATTTTTTAGTAATGTGTTATTACTTTCCTCTTTAGAAAAGTTATTTTCAAGCTAGGAGTGTTGTGTTTTAACAGATTATCTTGAGACTGTAAAGTACTTGTCAATGTATCTCTCATTGTTGCTGTCAGTTTAAAAGTAGTGTTATCTAACTAATAAAATATTTTCTTTGGTGAAATTGTATTTATTTTAATATTGTGGCACTGCTATAGTGTTTGAAAGTGTTTTTTTACTGTGTTTTTAAAAATAAAAAAAAATAAAAAAAGTAACTTTTGTGGAATGGTACTTTTACCGACATTGTTGTTTGTTTTTCCAGTGATAGAGACACCATTTTCAACTTGACCATAGAACAGATTGTCAGTCCCATGGACAGTCGTCCTTCCAGCTACAAAAATAAATAGTTAAGCAAACAGCCATTGCCACCACAGCAGGCTAGCAGTTTGCCTCAGCTGCATTTAGGTGACTCTGCTGTGGCCATTTGTTGCATCTCATATGTAGTTTAATAGGAGATTACTAGTTAATGCCTGAAGAGCCCTTACAAGCCTAGCCAATATAACCTGATTTTACCCAATGTATGACTCCTAGGGGCAAGAGGATGGCATGGATTTGTGCCTTGTGTATCTTACAGATTTCCCCCGTCCATAAAAAACATAGGCACTAGCCCAGGTGTGAATTTGTGATTCCCCATCCATTAGTCCAAATTGCTTTTGAAGAGGGCCAGGAAAGGGCTTTGCTTAATGTGAATAGGAAGCCTGTTCCAAAGAAAAGGCAATATGTGAGACACACACCTGTCTCTCTAGCATGTTTTGTTTGAGTCACTGACTTAAGTTTAGATCCCTGGATTGGGTGACCCTCATGCTGCTTGACTTGGGAATGTGTAGCAGCTCCATTAGGGTTGGATTTGTGAGTGCCATGTAGGTCAGGCATAGGTCACTTCTTAATAGTCAGTAGGAGACGGAGAAAAAGGGTTTTAGTCTGTCCACAGAGGATGTGTTTTTCAGATCCTGTATTTTCTTTGTGAAGAACCTCTGGGGTTGCTCCAGCTGCTGTAAGTGCCTAGTCAAGTACTTGACAAATGGCACATTGTACTTGGTTATTGGTCTAATGTCGACTGAGTACAGTGCTACTATAATTTCCTTGGATGTGGATGCCATACCTTTACTTATAAGTTGTGCCACATAAAAGGCCTTCCTAACTACTGTGGACACATGGTGGTCAAAGTTCTGGCTACTGTCTGTGTACTTAGATCTCTCACCTCTAAGTCTCTCTTAGGGTTGTGCTATTGATGTTGTAATTTGCAGGGGTGTTTGACTTCCTAAAGGGTATGATATTGCATTTTTTTCGCATTTAATTTTAGGTCATGGTTCTGGCACCAATCATTTGTCTGATCTAGACCCTCCTGAAGGACATCTACATTGTTGAGTGATTCATTGATTGCCCTGGCTTGCAGTTGTTGACAGACTTTGTCCTCCAGAGGTCTTCCACATTAGCCTTGACTTCAGAGAAGTATATTCTGAAAAGGAGTGTTACCAACACTGAGCCCAGTTGAGAACTAGTAGTAACTCGCCTCATGCTGGATCTGGATTCATGTACTTTCACAGACATCATCCATATAGTTAGCCAACTGGCTATCCATCTGGTGAAGTAGGGATTTATAACCAGTTTTATGAGTTTATTTATAATACCGGAGTAGGGAATTGTCAAATCCCTTGGCCAGATCAAGATAGGTAGCATGTACTGTTTTACACTTGCCTATGACCGTAGTGACATGACCTGCCCTTGACAAAGCTGAATTGGTCAGGTTCTGTGTTTGGAGGTTTCCTGTATCACTGTTTATCAGGTCCATGATATTCTTTCCATGGCCTTACATATAAGACTAGTCAATGTTATGTGTCTGTAATTTCCTGTGTCAGTAGATGCCCCCCCCCCCCTTCATGCAGAGGGATGACTGTTGCTGTCCTCCACTCTATCGAGCTGTGGTTAAATAGAGATCCTAATGGGCCTGATAAGTCCTGATTTAAGCTGTTTAAGAGGCAACCTGGTAAACTGTCAGACCCCATTGAAGCCATGTTTTTAGCTTCAGAGAATGTAGTAGCAATCTGTTCTTTGTTGATAATTGACAGTGGAGTACAGTAGACTCCCTCTTATCTGGCTCCCTTTAATCGGCCTCCTCTTTAACCTTCCATCAAATGTCTGCCATAGTCCTAGAAAAAGACAGCAGAGAACAACAGCACTTCCTCCTCCTCTGAGCTAAATAATGACAGACATTTGAGTCTTAGACTTCATATTCATTAGAAAAATGCATACTAACACAAATCCTGTTATTCTAGTCGATTTATAACCTATAAATATTATTTTGTTTGATTTTTCTGATTAAACAGCCATTTGTTTATCCAGCCTAAGGTCTGGTCCCAGCAAGAAACATATTTAGGGTAAATAAATATGTCTATGATAAGGTGGGTAAAGAACCAAAATTTGTATATAGTACAGGAACAAATTTCAGGAAGCTCCTGGAACATAAGATAGGCAGCTCTAGTACAATAAATGCCAGTACAAGGCCTTGTGGAGCTTGCAGTCAATGTCCCTTTATTTTCAAGGAAAAATTCATTACCCTAAACAGCAGAATGCATAGCAGAGTTTACTTTAAAAAGGGTAATTGTAAGTCTAGCAAAGTGGTCTAAGTGTTTGTGCCACATGTTTTTACTTTTATGTAGACAAGACCGCCCCTTAAGATGTAGAGTATATGAACATGTAAATGATATCAAAAATGGGAAGCAGAATAGTGCACTGTATAAACATTCTCAGACTTGTTCTAACTTTGATAAGTTTTTATTTGGGATAGTGGAAATTAGTAAATTGGATGGCAGGGGGAGAGAATGGAAAAATATCTTAAAGAAAAAAGAAACAGAATGGCAGCTTAGATTAGCTGCAATGTTTCCCCTAGGCTTAAATGATGCAATTTCTATTGTTCCTATGTCACATGAAAAAGCAGATAAAATATAGCAAACTATAAGGTATGTATGTGTTTTTTAAAAAAAAAAAGGTTTGGTTAAATATATTGAACCATTACATTGTTTAATTTATGCTGCAAAAAGCTGCTTTGTGATGATCCTATCCAGGCTTTTTTAATTAATTAATTGATGTGTGAAGGTTTTGAATTACATTTAACATTTCATTGGTGGAATTTCAATTGATGTTAGTATTTAAACTGTCTTTTTTATGCCTCCTTTGTTATTCCGATGAAGTCTCTCTTTATGAAGACGAAAGCTCTCAATAATTGTGTTTAATAAAAGACTTTTATGGATTATAGTTCCCTAATTCGTTTGTTTAGACTAATGAGGGGCTTTCTGCTTTGTTGTGTACATTCCCTCTTACTTCTTGGCAGGATTTTCTTTCTTTCACGTAAAATCTATTAATACAGGGGTCTCCCAGGGTGGCATGTTTTCGCAGTTTGACCTGGGTTTATTTTGGGCTCGGACTGCTATTTCTATGCAGTTGCTCACATGATCGTTCAGGACTTTGGTGTACACTTTTGAGTAGTTTTCTGTGTTCTCTGGATTTGGGGTAGCTTGGAAACTAGCTCTATCGTCCCTTAATAGGGATTATACATTGACTGGCCGGTAACATCGTAAAACGAGCACGCTGATTGGCCAGCCCATTGAGAATATACAACAGAAAAAGGTCCTATCAGCTGGACTTTTTTCCGTTGATATATTCTTTAATTTTAAGGGTTTAAAAAAAAAAAAAAAAAAGCATAGCAACGGAGATCTTCTTTTCTCCGTTGCTTACTTTCCTGAGCACTGATGTACTGAGTATGCGTGGGAACCCAAGTTCCAAACGCATGTGCAGTACATCAGCAATGGCAAAGCGGAGCTGTCCAGCGGCGGAAGAACAGCACGGCACCATTATACAAGGACATTATTTAAGAAAAGTAAGTATTTTTTTCTTAAATAATGTCATTGTATAATAGCAGTAACCCACTTCTGGGTGTAGGTAATGCTGGATTTACCCACTTTGCCCTCGTGACCAAACCACACCAACGTGGGTAAATCCAGCATTACCCACACCCAGGCATGGGTTATTGCTTAAGTAATTCACTGTAGAGAAGTTATTAATGTTTTGGGGGTTAAGTGGGGAACTAGTTTTACCTTTATTTTAGGTGAGACTACTTTGTGGTCTGATATTACCAGTGAGAAAAATTACACTGGGGGGTGGGCGTGGGGGGTGCAGCAGTCTACCAGATATACCTGATCAAACCACTCCTGTCCTACAGCACATGCTTTTTCCAGGAGTAATAGATGCAGCTCCTCTTTCTCAATTGGGAAGAGTTTTTTTATTCAAGAAACCTTTGATGCTAAAGAACAAAAATGCCCGGAGACCAGTTCCTGACCTTTCTTTCCTAAACCAGTTTGCGATAGTGTCCAGTTTCAAAATTCTTTCCCTTTACAACCTTCTATCCCTTCTTTCTCATTTGTTTTTTTATAAACCTAGATTTAAAAGATATTTATCATTGCATTCCTATCCTGCCATACTTCATTAGTTTCTTTGGTTTTTGTGTCTCTGGTGTGTTCTTCGTTTGCCTAGCTCCAGATAAAGCACATTCTTCCATATTTAGCTGACTTGCTTATCTTCGCAGAGGCTTTTTCAAAGTGTCAGGAATCTTTAAGTTAGGTGAGAGAGAACCTAAGCAGGCAGGGATTCCAATAAAACATTTTGATGTCTTTTTCTTGACTCTATCACACAGGATTGTATTTCTGAGGTGTCTACTAAGACACTTCAGTAAAAAGAGCTTTTTTCTACAAGAAACAAATAGATCTATATTTAGATCTATTCCAGGGTTTTTTCTTTTAGACTTTGGTCACTGCAAGTAAATTCCTCAGGATTCTCGGTCTCGTTTCATTTACGATTCTCATGATACCTCTGGCAAGACTCAACATGAGAAACATACTATGGTATCTGAAGTGGTCCTAGTACTAACACCCACTGTCTTTTCAGTTTCCAGTTCTGGGATTTGTGAGAAGAGAAATCACTTGGTGAAGACACCAGATATCTCTGAATGAAAGTGTCCCCTTCACCTCTCCTGTCACAACAGACACCGAGGACTTTGATGTAGGGAACAGTGTCAAGGGGGATAAAAAATACAAGGTATCTGGAACAAAAAAGACAGACACAAGCATGTAAGTATACAAGAGATGTTTGCCTTTTTTGAGACCCTCAATTCTGTAAATTGCCATTGGCCCTCAGGATCACTTCAAGTTAGTATGGACAATACCACAGTCATGTAGTACATAAACAAGCAAGGGTAACCAGATGTTACCCCTTACACAGACTACAGGGTAGCTGTGTTAGCACTGGATGTAACTTTACAGCACAATCTCGCTCTACAAGCTTCCTACATTCCATTGGAGCAAAACTGTGTGACAGACAAGCTGAGCAGGACAAAGAAAGACCTCACAAATGAATACCGGGGTCTTCCAGGAATTGATCCATCTGTGGGTTGTTTCTCATGTAGATCTTGTATCTCCTCTCTGAACAATTAGCTGGCAAAATTCTGTTCCAGTACTTTATTCAAAAGTCATGGAAGACAGATTCCTTGTCTTTTCCTTGGGCAGGAATGTTCCTGTGTACTTCTCCACCTGATGTTTCTTGTTTAAAAAAAAAAAAAAAAAAAGTGTACTAGTTGGTGCCAAGAACATAACCAGCACCCATTCAGGGCTAGTATTTCTGTGGTCTCACAATATTTGAGTGCTATTTAATTTTGGCCTTAGTCTTCTGTCAAGGTTCATTTTTCGGCCATTTCAGCACATCTGCCATGGATCCGTCTCTTCTAAGGCATTCTAAATGTTTTGAAAAGGAGTATTGCATGAGATCTCTCCAAGAAAATAGGTGTCGTCTCCTTAGGATCTTAATTTTATGTTAGAGATGCTAACAATTGTTCCATTTGAACCAACTCATCTCGCTAGCTTAAGGTTCTTAACATGGAAAACAATTTTACTGATTGCTCTGACCTTTGCTAGAAGAGTATCGGAGTTGCAAGTTCTTATTGTGGGTCAGTCTTAGATAATTTTCCACAGAGACAGGGGGTTTCCTTGAGAACTAATAATTTTTTTATCCCTAAAGTGTTTTGTTTAAGCCAAACTATCTATCTCTTTGATCTTCCCTGATCCCAAAAACAAAAGAAAAATTATGCTTCATACTTTGGATGTCCATAGACAACTCTGGTACTATCTTGACAGAATAAAATCTTTCAGAACTTCCAATCACTTGTTCATTTCTTTTGAAGTAAGAAGAAGGGACAGCCTGTGTGAAAGCAGACTATTTCCAAGTGGTTGCTTTGGGATGTTACCTTTTGATGTCCTTCAAGGATGTATCTGCAGTCATAACATATGGGTTGTCCTGCCTCAGGCAGCCCTTCGGTCGGCCGGATTCCAAAGTCTGGGTCTGGCCTCGGCTGATGCCGCACTTCACCCGACGTCATAGCTTCTGGGGTATAAAGGCATCAGCCGACGCCATTTTCCTCAGTCTTTCTTGCCGCGCGGTGCCCGAAGCAGAAGCTGTTCGCAAGTGCCGGTCGGTCAGGTCCAGAGATTTCAGCTACCGAAGACTTCTAAAAAAGCTAAGTACCCCGTTGGGGACTCTTTCTTGCCTCAGCCGATGTCAGACAAAGTAAATAATTGTTTAACTTGTGGGAAACAAATACCTCATAAGGATTTCCACTCTTACTGCCTTCCTTGCTTAGGCCCAGACCACGACGTTTCAGCTTGTTTAGCCTGTGCTTCCTTCAACCGACAGACACTTAGACGTCAGTCGGAGTTTGCAGAAGAGTTTTTTGGTCCCGCTTTTGCATATAAAATGCCGTCGGAGACTCCGACTACACATTTAGCCAAAAAACGCAAGGAAAAGGACCGACACTCGCGGCCCGCAGTTTCGGCTGAAACCATGGTTAGACCTACCGCGAGTGTCTCGGTTTCGGCTGAAACCTAGTCCTCGGTTCTTCCTTCTGCCGAAAACATGCCTCCGACAACCGAGGCCAGAGAGGCCCCGGCTGAGTCGGCTACAGAAATTCCTACCGAAGAAGCAGGCGCACAAGAATTGTCCGACGCCATTCCATTGGACATCTCTACTCCTGCACGTGGGGCAGCTAGACCCCCTGCTTCCATGTCTATTAAGGTCTTCTCCAGGGCTAAAGCAGCTAAAATTTCCAAGGCCTTACCAACAAAAGCTTCCTCTCAGAGACCTTCCTCAAGTTCTCAGATTCTCAGCCTTGCTGAGGACCTTATATCTCTGATTAGGAGATCCCAACCTCACCCAGACAGGGCCTCACAACCTCCTCCTGATAAAAGGCCTAGGACTGAACCCCCTGAACCTCTCTCCTCTGATTATTTCTCGGATGGATCAGATGTATCAGACCATCAGGAAGGACCATACTCACCTTATGAGGATTTGGATGCAGAAGACTCAATTCCTTCTGCCTCCTCCCCAGAAGAATTTTCCTTTGGGGAAACTTTACACTCAATGAGGGAACACTTTCAATGGCAGGGTCAGGATTTTTCTGATTCTAGGAAAAGGCTTAGGACCTTTTACACTTGCCACAGCATAGGCCTTTAGCCATACCACCTGTACTTTCAGTTGTTGATGATGCATACAATGATGCCAGTTCTGCCCCTGATTCTCTTCCCCCGGCCCCTGCCAAACCTGACAGATATTACAGGGTCCCGGATTCTCACTTCCACATGTATAAGGCCCATGCTGCAGACCCAGAAACTATTTCTCAGGGCCCAAAGGGTGTTGCAGCTGCCAGTGCCAAAAACCCCCTACCCTCTGAAAGAGAGTCAAGAGCCTTAGAGAGATGGGGTAAAAAGGTTTATACATCTGCTACTCTTTCTGTCAGGGCTTTAAACTGTCAATTCCATATGATACAGTACCAGGAATTTTTGTTAGATCAGCTGAATAAAAAGCTTTCCTCTCCTGAACCTTTAGACCGTAAGTCCCTTCAGGATTTGATACACAACTCTCAGCAGGTCAGTAATCATTTCTTAAAATGTGGCTATGATGCACTGGAGGCTTCATTTAGATCAGCTATGACTGGAGCAGTGATTCGAAGGCATGCCTGGCTAAAAGAGCAATCCTTGCCAGACCATGTCAAGTCTAAACTCCTAGATGCCCCTATGGAGAAACAAAGTTTATTTGGCTCCCCTGCACAGGAGATTCTAAAGAAAGTGGAAGAAAAAGCTAAATCTGTGCAAACAGTCAAGGATTTTCTGCAGGTCCAACCTCCGAGGTTCAGCAGAAACTGGCCTTCAAAAAATTGGTCCTTTCCAGACACCTCCAGAGCACAGAGAGGCAGAAATAGACCCAAGAGGCAGAGGTCAATCTAGGGTGCCTACAGGGGTCGTCAGTGGCAACCTGCCAACCAGAGGAGTACCGCCACAGCTGCGACTACAACCACTTCCACAGGACAGACACAATGACTTGGCTCTGATTCTGCCTACCAGGGAGCAACTGGAAGCACCCTTGGGCGGAAAGTTAGCTTTATTTTCAAAAAACTGGCATTGCATTACAGGAGACAAATGGACATTGCAAACAATAGACAAAGGCTACAGGTTTCACTTCCACACTTTACTAAAAAAGAGAGGAATGCCAAACCTTCCACCAAGCCAGAAGACAGAGGCTCTAAAACAAATCATCAACTTACTAAGGATGAGAGCAATAGAAAGGGTACCATCTATGGAACAAGGCCAAGGATTTTACTCCAGACTATTCCTTGTACCAAGAAAAGAAACTCAGTGGAGGCCTATTCTTGACTTGTCCGCACTAAACACATATCTCATTGTACCAAAATTCAAGATGCTGACCCTACAGCAACTTCTTCCCATGTTGGGCAAGGAGTCTTGGCTGGTGACTCTAGATCTCAAGGAGGCATACCTGCACGTCCCTATACGACCAGATTGCAGAAGACACCTCAGATTTCTTGCAGGATCAGAGCATTATCAATTCTCAGCATTGCCCTTTGGCTTATCTACTGCCCAGAGTATTCACGAAATGCCTGGCATCAGTAATTGCACATTGCAGGCTTCAGGGAATTCAGATCTACCCATACCTGGACGACTGCCTAATACAAGTGGACAACAAGACAAAAATAATAAAGGATTTGGCCTATGTCATACAACTGTTACAAGCCTTGGGATACACAGTCAACATCCAGAAGTCAAGACTAGTGCCATCCCAAAGGATAACATTTTTGGGTGCAGAACTGGACACAATAACTCAGATGGCTTTTCTCACAGAAGAAAAACAAAAGCAACTACCAGTCTACTTCATGGCTTTGACAAGACAAACTCAGCTTACTGCAAGGAAAGTCCTGCAGGCCCTGGGTTACACGGCATCTTGCATAATCTTGATCCCGCATGCCAGGCTGCATATGAGAAAATTACAATGGTACCTAAGGAATGTATGGTCTCAACACAGACACAGCCTAGAAACCATGATACCAATCATTCCATGTCTGAAAAAAGAATTCCTGTGATGGGCTCAGGCCTGCCAGACCAACAGAGGGTTGCCTTTCCACAAACCACAACCAAGGCAGACCATCACCATGGACGCCTCGGACCTAGGCTGGGGGGCACACATGGAAGACAAGTGTATCCAAGGCCTATGGTCTCAAGACCAGCTGAATCTACACATAAATCTAAAGGAGATGCTGGCAGTGAAGCATGCAATCGAGGCATTCAAACCATTCCTCCAGCAAGGACATCTGCTGATAAGGACAGACAATACCACAGTCATGTGGTACATCAACAAACAGGGAGGCACGCATTCCTACCCCTATGCCGGATGGCAATGGACCTGTGGAACCTAGGGGAGAACCACCACATTCAACGGCAGGCCAATAGCGTACCAGGAAAAGATAATCCACTAGCAGACAGCTTAAGCAGAACTACCACGGATGCTCACGAATGGATGCTGCATCCAGACATCTTCAAAACATAACAAAGAAATGGGGAATGCCAGAGATAGACCTGTTCGCCTCCCCACTCAACCACCAACTGAAGAAATTCTGCTCAAGAGAATACCACCCACAAGCCTGGAGGGTGGACTCCCTTTCTTTCAGCTGGAAGGCCCTGACAGTTTATGCTTTTCCACCTCTCCCATTGATGTACAAAGTTCTACTGAAGATCAGGGAGGAACAGCCAAAGGTGATTCTGATAGCTCCAGACTGGCCAAGGCAGCATTGGTATCCGCTACTGAGAAGCATATCTCGGACGAACTCATGGCCTCTACCTCTATGGCCTTTACTTCTAACGCAGAACAATTACAAGACCCTGCATCCAAACTTGAAAACGTTGCAGCTAACTGCCTGGAAAATTGCATAAAACAGAACCAAAATGTTTTATCTCAGAGGGTCAAGGACATTATCCTGGAGGCTCGCAGACCCTCCACAAGAAAAACATACTCAGCTAAATGGAAGAGATTCCTCATTTGGAGTGCATCAAAGGGTACAAATGTCACACTGGCAAACCTAGCACACATCCTAGAATACTTAGCAGAACTGTTCCACAATGGCCTGTCCTATTCTTCCATTAAGATTCATGCTTCAGCAATTTCAGCAGAGTACAACATGGATCCTCCTATCTTCTCACACCCTCTCCTCAGACAATTCTTAAGAGGGATCAAAAATGTAAAACCTCCAAGGAAACCACTTCTGCCTGCATGGGATCTCAATTTTGTGCTGGAAAAATTAACAGTCCCCCCTTTTGAACCAGCAGCATCAGCAGACTTACAGTTCTTATCTTGGAAAACTGCTTTCCTTCTAGCAATCACTTCAGCAAGAAGGGTATCCGAGTTACAGGCATTAATGGCAGTGCAGCCTTTCCTTATCTTTCACCAGGATAGAGTGTCTCTGAGAACCAATCCTACTTTCATGCCAAAGGTGGTATCCAGGGTATCCTTGAACCAAGCTATTCATTTGCCTACGTTCTTCCCTAACCCACAGAACAGGGGGGAAAAACTATTGCACACCTTGGATGTACACAGACAACTACGCTACTATCTGGACAGAACTAAAACCAGCAGAAAACTGACCAGCTTCTTGTAGCATATTCAACAAGAGTGCAAGGAAAAACAAATTTCAAACAGACAATTTCAAAATGGATAGGAAATTGCATTCGATTCTGCTACTCTTTTCATGGAAAGACAACTCCTGAAAATATCAGGCCTCACTCCACAAGAGCCACAGCCACCACTACAGCTTTCCTACGAGGTGGCTGCCAAAGACATTTTAGAAGCTGCTACTTGGAGCTCCGTGCATACATTTGCCAAGCATTACAATCTTCCTTTATACTCCAGATCCCGAGCAGGTTTTGCAACTGCAGTTTTACAGGGGATCTTAACTACACCATCATTATCTTAGTGCCTCCTCCCTCAGTTTGGCTATGGTATTCTACCCATATGTTATGACTGCAGATGCATCCTTGAAGGACATAGTACAGTTTTGTACCTACCATAAATGTAGATGTCCGATAGGTATGCATCTGCAGTCAGGATTACCCACCCTCCTTCCCCTCTGTGGTATTCCTAGGGTGCTTACCCCTCTTTTAGCTAGCTGGGGGAATCTGTTATGGTGTATTTGTTTGTATGTATCTCTGTGTATATATATATATATATATATATATATATATATATATATATATATATATATATATATATATTTTGCTTTCTACTGTTTGGAATTTTCTACATTTATCCAAATTTAGCCTTCCTAGAGGGCACCTGGCATCTGGGGCAAGAAACACTGAGGAAAATGGCGTTGGCTGATGCCTTTATACCCCAGAAGCTATGACGTCAGGTGAAGTGCGACATCAGCCGAGGCCAGACCCAGACTTTGGAATCCGGCCGACCGAAGGGCTGCCTGAGGCAGGACAACCCATATGTTATGACTGCAGATGCATACCTATTGGACATCTACATTTATGGTAGGTACAAAACTGTACTTTCCCGCCACAGCAAAACTGTTCCAGACAGGGTCAAGGCGTATTCTAAAAGGGTCTTGGCTTCATCTGTGGCTTTTTGGAAAGGGTTTGACTCTAGAAGCAGTAACCTGGTCCTCTGTACAAACTTTTACAAAACACTAAAAGGTGGACTCCTTCTCTAGGTCTAGGTCAGGCTTTCTTAGGACCATTTGCAAGGGGCTCCAGAACCCTTCTCTATCCACTTCCCAGTTTTAAGCTATGATAATATGCCCATATAGCTAAGGCTACTGCAATAGTGATAACTTTGAAGAACATAGTACAGTTGTGTAAGTAAACTTACCACAACAGTAAATGTTTGAATGATCACTTTGCAGTAGCTGCACTGTCGCTCTTTCCTTTTTTTTTTTTTTTTTGTGCTCTTTTTATGCCAGGGTGTGAACATTAAATTTTTTGTTGTTCCTAGCAATGCCCTCCCATGGTTTAGCCTCTCTCTTTCAGTTGGTATTAAGTCTCCGAAGGGCTTGGCATCCAAAACTGTCTTTAGTCAGCCCAGCTCAAGGTCACTAGTGGTTTGGGCAAGTAGAATGTGCCCTGAAGCTTTGGAATCTGGTTGTCTGTTATATCATGTTACAGTACTGGAATCTCAATCAAAAGTAGATACCTGCGTGTAAAATCTTTCCTTAATAGGTGTGAGAAACCTTTTTATATAAATGTTAGTGGTGGCTAGAAACATGTAAGAAATAAAATCTACAGGAGAATACATTGCCTGGCTAAAAGGGCCAAGGCCACAACTGATTATAAATATCTAGTGCTTGTATAAAAATTCCTATTGCTATCAAAATTGCAACTACCAATATAAACAAACATTTGATTGATTGAAATTAATTCCTCTAAAAATGCAGATGTAAACCAGTTATGAGAAGAAAACCTCAGAAAGCACATGGCCAGCCTGTCACTTGGATAGATTTAGCATGTAATTCTGTTAAGGTCACCAGAATGGAAGGAAAGGTTACACACTGATACACTGACATTCAGCTGTAGCTCCATAAATATTATGTTAGAAATATATCAAAAATATTATAAATTGTGTATTAATCTTTAATGTTCTGTCAGAGATATTTCTAAACAGATGAAAAGGTAAAAAAAGAATATGTAAAGTGAAGTATATATGTCATTGATTATTGAAATAATGTGTATGTAAAGGACAGAATCATATGTATTGCTTTTTTATTTTGTGTAAATATGTGAAACAAACTCTGTGTATGAAATGTGAGGACATAATTTGATTCTGCCAAAAATCCTCTGAAATTGTATAAATGCTGAGACACTCAGTTATAATCTTTGTCAGTGTACCATCAGCTAGTAAACTATTCTCACCCTGTGATGCTTCGCTTATTTACTGTTTAACCATCTATCTTTTTTTCCTCATTGATTAAGTTCTGAGTTGTTTTCATATCCTGTGCAGGATATAACCCGTATAGCTGAGGCTATTGTAGCAGTGATCATTCAAACATCTGCTGTTATGGTAAATTTGCTTACACAGCTGTACTTTCTCCAGAATCTCCTATGAAAATGGTGTCATTTTCTTGATGAACAAAATGGGTAGCCTCTGAATCAGTTTGCAACCTAATTTAGGGTTGCCACCTTTCTATGTGATGAAAACCAAACCAAAGTCACACACCCTTGCATTTCCTACAACCTGCCTCTCCCTGCCCATCTTCTCGCCCACCCCACCTGTTCTCCTGTCCATTTTATGATGCAAATGCTTACATCATCTCAAGGTGGAATGCCTTAGTTTACCTGTTCTCCCTTCTTTAAACAAATTCCAGTTTTAAACACATTGCGTTAGTGATGCATTTCAACTGAAAAGTATTCAGTGGGTGCAGAATTCTGGAGTTTGTAAAGTGCTTTCTGGACTACTGGACCAACATTCTGATTTCTGGGTAGTCCGGAAAAATACTGGATAGGTGGCAGTGCTAACCTGATTTATGAATAACAGGGTATCCTTGAGAACTAATCCGACCTTTTTGCCTCAAAGAGTAATTTGAATCAAGTCTATTGACCTTCCTGTATTTTTCCCAAATTACTCAAACAGATCGAAATTACATTATCTTGATGTTCACCGCCAACTCAGATATTATTTGGACAGAACAAAACAATTCAGAAAATCCGATCAGCTCTTTATTTCTTATGCTGATAACAAAAAAGGCCTTCCTGTCTCAAAAGTGACCTTATCCAGATGGCTTTCTTCTGTCATCTCTGAAATCTATCAGCTCAGGGGAAAACAGCTGTGCTCGAAACCTAAAGCGCATTCAACCAGAAGCTTAGCCACTTCTACAGCCTTTCAGGCTAGACTTCCATTAGACACAATTTGTGCAGCAGCCACTTGGGCCACTCCTCATACCTTTGTCTCTCATTACAAATTGGATTTGGCCTCCAGGGATAGAGCCAGTTTTGGCTCTACAGTTCTCAAGAGTCTGTTCCATTGAGCCACCCAGGATAGAGATGCTAGGGACGTCCATCAAGCAAGAATGAAGGCGAGATTGACAACTTAACATTGAGAAGTTATGTACCTACCATAACGTTCCATGTTAGTTGTCTTCTCTCACCTTCTTTCTTGCGACCCTCCCTCCTTCCCCCTGGCCTGGACAGACCTTTTTTCTCCCTACATGGAAGAATGCTTCTTAAGATCATACAGTTCTGCTCTTCCTAACCCATGCTTCAGGCTTTTTTCTGCCTTTCTTTCTTTCTTCCTTTTGGGAAGTTTTTTATGCTAGGTGTTATTGCCTATAAGACAACAAACGAGATCTGGGTACTTACCGCCTTGCATCATGGGATATGGGGCTGCCTCGAGCTGGTAAAAGTGACTCTCGAGCTTAGCAAAGTGCCGAGTCGGCTCCGAACCCATCAAGCAAGAAAGAAGGCGAGAGAAGACAACTAACATGGAACGTTATGGTAGGTACATAACTTCTCATTTATAGACATTCAGTCATCTTGACCTGATGCGCGTATTTCATGCAAACAAGTATAACACTGACATTGAGGCATATCACAGTTTTGTATGCTGGGTCACACAGAGTTTAGAAGTTGTAATGTATAACTGGGCAGCAGTATTAGAAGGACTGCAGCAATTCCTGAACCTATGGCAGCTGTAAGGATGTACATAGTAGCATAGCTGGCTTTAGGCACCAGCGAACCCTGCGGTCGCTGGGGGCCCCCAACCACAGCAAGTTGTCTTATCTTGATATTTTGCAATATGTTTATCAAACTAACAAAAGTTAGTACAGCAATTTTCTATACTTTATAAACCAGGTGGGCAATAACTTTTATTTATATCTCTTTTAAACTTCAAAGATATCTCTGGTTATAGTAACAGTGTTTTATCAAGTAACAGGGTCCACAATTCCGTTAAATATTTTACCACTGACATAGTGCCTCTGGCTTAGTTAAACCTGCTTGGGGAACATTGTTTTCCACTAAAAACAACAATCTAGCCAGCTTTAGATACCTGCAGTACTTGTGGCTGCAAGGGGGCCCTTAATCATCCTTGACTGTGTGGGGCCCCACAAAAGCAGCTGATGGTTAAGAAAAATGAGGAAAAATGTATTCATTTCCTGATTATGTTCTTTAACCTGAACAGAGCTGTGGTATGACCCTGATAGGATAAAACTGGTAATGAACCTAAGCAAGGTAAGCAGTAAAAAGATCAGCAGGCAGGAGTGACTGATTTAAGTGCAAACCTTTTATTTTAAGAACAGCTGATGCTTCCGATCTTCAGGGATGTTTTTTTTTTCTTTCAGGGAGTTTTATAAATACTGGTAGAACACCAGATGCTATAACTCTCAATTTCCTTGCAGAAGAATTCAGCCTAATACCAAAAATAATAGCAGAATAAATGTTCAAAATCAGGAATACATTTTAAATATTACGATTAAGTCACATAAAAAAGTTAATAAAAATAACACTCTTTGCATCAACGTGCATTTTTATGACATTAAGAAGTGTAAACCTCTGATGCCTGGAATTATTGGCTGCCTGTATTCCTGAATGATTTATTAGCAAATCAAACATTTTGTAAAGGACAGAGCAAAATTATGAGCAAAATCAGGGAAGGTCTGTGAAATCAGAGACAGTTACAAGTATGTATGCCTCCTCACAAAGGTAAATAAAAGTAACTTAGCCTTACCCATGACGATTGATAAATAGCATTCACTGATTTGGTGTGGCAGTACCAGTGCTGCAAAATGTATTGCTATTTACTGAAATAAGTACAAAACTAGTATTGCTATGGCTTTTGTGTGTTTGTAAAACATATCGTTGATTTTTATCTTTGCATACACCCAATAATCCCAGGACGCATGCATTATCATTTTAGGTACCAGTGAAAAACGTAGCTAATGAGTAATTATATTTCAAAAGTAATTCATAAAATATATCGACAGAACATTCAGACACTTCAGTATTCAAGGTCTCTGGTGGCCCCCCACTACCCAGACTGTATAAATTAATACATGGGGCTCCCTTAATCATCCTTGACTGTGTGAGAGTTCCACAAAAGCTGTTGCTGGTTGGGGAAAAAAATTATTAATTTTCTGATTATAACTTGAAAAGGGCTGACCTTGTTATGATAAAGCTGATAATGCCCTCTGCTCTCAACTGCACTCATTCTAAAATCAGCCCTGCTCAGATGTGTGTGTACAGAAGGCTGCTGTAGATTATGGGGATTGTGGTTATTTCTTTAATTATCATTACAGTCAAACCATAAAGGTTTGCACATAAGGTCATTACAGCTTTTGTTTGGACTGAGGACAGTGTGGTCATTGTATCTTTTACTTCTTTCACAGACCTCAGAGATATATAAAGAAAGTTACTCTAGCTTGTGTAGGGGCTGTGTACTGTCTAGGAGCAACAGAGTAGAATACATTACTCTCATCTTTATTTTTTCAGTTTCATATCAGGCACATATACAGGTAACTGCCTTTGATGGTTAGGGTTGAGGAGTGAGGAGGCGTGCTATGTGTATGTATGTCAGCACTCATCTGAAACACATGACTGTGGCAATATAAACCTCTTCTTTAATCCCAGTCTGGGATGCATAGGCAGTGACTGTCTTTTTTTTTGGGGGGGGGGGTGTAGGGAGGCAGGCCATATTCCCAGATTGCACCTTTGTATCCAGACAACAGATGGCTTGTTAGTTTGTTGTAAACTACTATTTTGTCATCTTTGAATATTATGCCGTGGGCATAACATATGTCTTCCTTCAAAGAAAAAAAAAAGACTGAAATTCTTTTCTTACTCATGTTTTTTTAAGACCCCCATTAGATTAAAAGGTTGGGAAAATCCTCTAAAATGCAAAGCCATCATTGGTTGGAAACATTATGTAAAAGAAGAAAAAATCAAAATGCACTTTAGAGCATATGGACAGCATTTCACCTAATGGATGCACATAGTGTTGTACATAGGACTATTGTACCTTAAGAGCATTGTAGTTACAGGTCAGTCTATACACACTACACCTAAAGGTTTGCAGCATGAACTAAAAGGCTGCTTCAGAGGCATGGCAGTGACAGGGTGGTACTTTGACGGAAGTGCCTAGTAGGGCCCTAAACTTGACATTTGCTGGAGGCCCCCAAAATGCTAACACCGGTCCTGCATAGTAGTGTGGAAGTGTGTAGTAAGCTGCTTTTGTTGCCCCCTATCCAGTGATAAGCACCCTTGCATTGGAAGTAAAATTAGAAAAAAGTATCAATATGAATCTTCTTGCCTTGTGTTTACTATTTATAGATTGTACTGGCAACAGGGTCACCCACAAGTATCATTAGTCTGTCATTGTATAGCTCTGTCACTCCTAGGGTGAAGGTAAATTCTGTCTAATCTAGACTGTAAACAGTGCATAGAGATGCAAACCTGCACATGTTTCC
Organism: Protopterus annectens; assembly: GCF_019279795.1. Classification (NCBI taxonomy): domain Eukaryota; kingdom Metazoa; phylum Chordata; order Ceratodontiformes; family Protopteridae; genus Protopterus; species Protopterus annectens. Next base: position 1,139,499,840 of record NC_056725.1, read on the forward strand.
CTTCTCAATCTGCTATGGTAGGGCTGTGTTGATTGCATTTCCCAGTGTGCCCCCTCAAGTTGGCAGCAAGGGCGGTGTTGTACTGTATATGTATAGATCATCATACATAGTCATGATTTTATATATATATATATAAAATCATGTTATACAGTAATGATCATCTTAATAAAACTATTGAAAGTATCACTTCATTCAAATACCTAGGGGTTGGGTTGAACCCCTTCCTAAATTTCCAACTCCACCAGGACCACACACACACACACACACACACACACACAATTAATTCTCCTATTCTGGGCTAAATGGATATCTTCTTTTCTGTCCAAACTCTGTAGAAATGCTATAGGTAAAGGTGTATTAACTGGCTCAGTTAGAATATTGTTTTTCCTCTAATTGCTGCAGCTTCTATAAGAAATATGTCCACCATTCAATCCATTTCAAATGCCATTTGTAGATTCATCACTCTCTCACCAATAAATGAACACCACTGCAAAACCATTGAAAAGGGTAACTGGCTACTTGTGGAACAATGTGATGACTTTCTACTTGCCTCTCAATATTTAAACTTAACAATAATGATCACTTCCCTCCACTAATTTCCAGACTTTTTAAAGAAATGCACCAATGTACAACTTAGACATCTTAACCACTCATACTGTGTCCTCCAAACCCATCCAAACTAGGCATCACTGCACAGGCCATGCTTTCTTAGCCCTTGGCCTCAAATTGTGGGATTCTCTCCCTCCTTTTCATAAAGATCATTCCTCTTACCCCATATTCTGTTCTCAAATAAAGGCATGTTTCATCCAGGAAAATGTAATTGCTGCCATTCTGGTTATATAACTTAAACTCTTCTTTTTTCTACCTACCTTGCTCTGACTCTATTTTTTTTTATTGTGATCCTTTCAGCATGCCAACTCTGATGTTACTCTGTATTTAATGCATGTATGTACTGTGTTTTTTTCAGTCACCCTGTATATAATGCAATTTGTCTATTGCTTTTATACCCTCAAGCCATCTGTGATATTCATTGTGTATGTGTGATATATGTATAAACTGCATTTTGTCATTCTTTCTGTATATAATGTCATGTACCTGTTATATTTTCCCTGGGCTGAGATGGAAATTGGTCCAATTGGATCAGTGCTCTAAAATGGTTAATAAATTCAAAATAAAAAGTAACAAATTGGGTCTGCCCTATGGAATGTGTGTAAGCACTAGTGTGTAGCAGGTACATGTGGTGTATGTATTTCCATATCTGTCTTTATAGCTATCCCATGGCATATCCCCATTAGCTGTCCCTTTGATGATAGTATAGTATAGGTTCATAGGTAGTTGCTATGCATGCAGTCCAGGAGACCATTGACTTGCCAAGCCCAGATTCCCAACTGCCCCAGAACCCTGTCTGGTTAAGTAACTTGCTTAATGTCTCACAGTAGGCAATTGAAGGCTGAGGGAGTCAAATCCTGTTCTACAAGAAGCAGCTTGTTAAAAGCTCCTAGCCTTAACCCCCTGCACTAACTGCCAGTATAACTAGATACCCACTTTTCTGCAGCTGGCTTCCTACTATTCACAGTAGTATGTAGTCCGTAGTTGAATCACATGTGTTCAGAGATGTCTGCATGTCCAGAGGACAAACTAGACATATAGGACTGGACAGTTTTTGCTCTGCAGAAAATGATGTCCTGCTACAAGCATTTGGACACATGGGCAGTGCCTATAGTAGGAGAAGTGATGTTGACCAGTGTTTTTGGACCAAGTTTGGCAGACCGTGGTCCATTACTTAAACACTATGTGGTCTACAATCTCATTACAGCAGTGTTGTAAGCATGTTACTAACATGCTACACTGTGCGAAGGCAAAGGCATATTCTGTAGCAGCTGAGAGGTGGGCCATGGGAAGTGGGGCATCTGGGTGCAGCAGACTGACAGCTCTAGAAGAGTTTTTTGGTGTCCCTGTAGGGTAACAGTGGTTCTGGGGTCATCCTTGGAGAACTTAATATTGTCATGAGAATCGACCCAACCCCACAGCTTTGTGGAGGGTGTTTCAATTCATTACCATGTTCAGAAAATTGTGCATAGAAACTGCAGGATGACCAATGCATATATATTATCTGTGTATTACATAGGCATATATTGTATTCACAGTGTTAGGATGGCAGCAGAGGTAGGCTGGGATTGTTTGGTATATCTTGCATAACCACTCTTAGTTTGCATACCACAGGGGATTGTTTTAGTGCAGCTACATATGCTGATTCTTGTGTGCCTTTTATTGTGCATTCAAGGGCAGACCATTATGGTGCTACGACCTGTAGTGACTGGGCAGAACAGGCTGATGTTGGTACTCATGTAGGGGCAGATGATGATGAGATACAGATCTGTGAGTCACAGTCCAGTGAGACAGTGGTACTGTCTATTTTTATCCAGGATGGACATCCACCCACAGTATGGAATAAAGATGTAATCTCAGCCACAGATGAACCTGTGGTTGCACAGTTTGATTGTTCATTATCCCCACTGGGGCGAGTGGTCCTCCCATGGCTCAGGGGATGAGCACTTTGTGTCTGTGGTGGGTGTATCAATCATTTGCATCCCTGTAAGGGTGCCCAGTGTTGCCAGGTGTCATAATTGGCCTTTACATATGTGCTGCACACAGAATTGGTCAGCAGATATGCCACAGTGTCATCCAGGTACAGTCTGCCACAACCTAGGCTACCATGGAGCTGGTTGCTGTGTTATGTGGTATCCACAATAACATAGAGTCCAGACACACAATCCTTATTGGTTTCAAGAAGTCTGTGGTGGTATTCACTGTTTCCATCTCCATTCCATGTGGTGAACTGCTAGTGTCATTGTCACTGCCTCCACATACTGCACTGTTGTCTGAGTTCAGCATAGGCTACATACCAGGGGAGGTCATACAAGGTGCCATTATGGAGTGCACTGTTGCCTGAATGTATACAATGCTGTTTTACCTCTAAAACAAAGTTATGCATTCTGTAAAACAAAGCATATCCCTCACTAACTTTAAATCTAAATACATAAATGGAAGAGAAACTGCATATTTACCCTGGAATTGCACTTATCCGTTATTGACAAGGGTAGTAAATTAGTTGGGTGTACCAGCAGGACTGTAGTGACTAGGCTTCAGAAGGCTTGAAGGGTCTGTTGTCTAGTAGCAAACTATGAACCTTTGAAATCCTTGTCAGGGGCAGCCATGACTCTTGGACCCCAGTGGCAGAACACTTCATTAGTGGATACCTTCCAGGTTACAGTCTTGAAGTCACAAATAATCCCTGTCAGCGGAACCTTAAGTCCTACTTCTACAAGACAGCATGGTGTTTGCAGGTCATGAACATGTAGTGGCACCCCTCTGTCTATCACAGTAGGAAACAGTTTATTAAATAATGTGCCCATTACATCTAGACTCCCATCTCCTCCTCAGACTACAGTGACATATTGTCACCCAATCTGTATTGCAGGAAGAAATTGTGAATACATAGCACATGCCAGCTTGAGACCTCCATCTTCACTTTGTATGATGTCATCCCTTCCCCATCCCGAGTGTGCCATTGTGTTCCTAATGACCTGTACACACAATGACAACTGTGACACATACTGCCTTTTCCTGTGTGAATAAATTTGGGGAGTGTGTGGTATATATTGAGGCTCAACTATGCAGTGGCCAGCATAGCTTGACATTAACACTACATGCTTCACATTTGTTTTGTTTTACAGCACACTGTCACTGTATGTTGGTCAGGACACACAAGACTGGACTAGACATCACTGCTTCTCCTAAACTGCAGTGTACGTCTTTCACTGACTGAGAGGAAGATTTGCAGCCACTTGCTACTGTTCCCCCACGCTTCCAATGGACAGTGGTATTAATGTGCCCTTCCTGCTGTGTGTGTGTGTGTGTGTGTGTGTGTGTGTGTGTGTGTGTGTGTGTGTGCGCACACAATTTAATCATACCGATATCTTGGGCTTGTATAACCTGTCTCATCTCCCACATAGTGTGTGCCATGAAGTATGTTAAGAACATGTAAAGAGATTAAGCAAAAACAAATACTTTATTTAAAATAAAATTAACTGACACAATGGGGAAATGCCTTCTTTCGGTTCTAAACTTCACTGAAACACCATATTTTTAAATGTTTGCATCCTTTACATCACCAATGGCCATCAATCAGAAGAGACCATTTTGATTAATGCTAAATTTAGATCTCAGTAAATTCATAAATACTTCATTATAAGTAGTTGTCTTTCTTTTAGATGCCAGGATCTGACACATCTCACAGATAATTGGCACCCTTGTACCAGATAATTACAACTCTGGTGTTGTAGTTGTATCTTTTGGGTGCAAAACTGTGAGGGGTATGCAGAGAAAAATGTTGCAAATGCTGGCAAGACAATGATACTAAGTGGAATCCTTACTACTCCAAGAATGATGCCAAAGTGCAAAAAAAGATAATTGGCTTAAACAGTTGGCTGAATAATTTATGGCTCCCAAGTATGCAACAAAGTCTAGAAAGTTTAGGATTTTTATTTGGAAGTATTTGCGTAGGTATTTTTCTGCCCCAAGCAGACTACATAGAATTTTTCCTCAGGTAGATAGCAAATGTTAGAGGTGTAATGGGGAAGAAAGAGGTAACTAGGAGCATGTGTTTTGAAAGTGTAATGAGTTGGTAGATTTTAAAAATTTCCTACAGAGTTCTCTGTCAGAAAGTTTGGGTGATCAAATAGCTGTAACTATGGATATCATTTTTGAGCTGCGGGACACAAGATCTGAATTGCCTAGAACATGGTAAAACCTTAATAAGTTTACTTCTGTTGGGTGCCAAAAAAAGCAATTACTAGAAAATAGAAATCAAAGTCTAAACCAACTGTATTTGAATTATTGAATATTGTAAAAGAGATAAAATAACTGGAACAGGGATCTTTAGAAAAGGGAAGGAGGACATTTTTAGAAGGAGGAAGAGAGAGGTTTAAGGGAAGGCAGGAATTCACCAGTTTATATGTTTGACCTGATTGATTACAAAAAAGATATGATGTCTAGTATATGTAAATAGAAAATGTTAATATGACTTTTCTTTTCTGTTAATGTATATTTATTCATGTCTTAAGTGATAATTTAATAAAGGTGTTAAACAGTTGAATATTTGATGCTATTCTAGAGGGATCCAGTATGTGCCAACATAGAACAAGATATTTATTCCTTGCTTTGCAAAGGATGGTCCACACCTCTCCTTCAAAGGCTTACATACTGGCTAAATCTCTTGCCACCCCCGTAGTGCAGTTTTTATCTTGAGTCCAGCTAATGAAGATTTCAGCATAGCAAATGTATCAGAATCTGAATGGGATCAAAGTAAAGTAGTTCTGCTCAGTGCCAGAGATCTGGAAACAGTAATCTGCCTGACCTTGAGGCACTGCTGTGTTTGCAAGGCATCTGTGTATGTGTAATCATTGAAACCTGGGTTAAATGTCCAGAAGGCACTCCCTAAACACTTTGGTTTTGTGTCTGCATACCTTCAGACCTGATAGCAACTGTTGTGGAATGTCCATGTTTGTTAGAGACCATATTTTCAAATCATGGTAAGTAAATCCAAATTTCCATATTCCCAGATGTTCATGTAAATTTACTAAATATAATGAATTAACTTCCTAAGTTTTGAGAGATCATGGAACAGACTGTCATTAGAAGCAAAGAAATATAATTCATTACAATCATTCAAGAAGTTTTTAAATACTCTGGTTTAAATGTCTAATCTGTGGCATTAGAACCTGCTTTATGATGGCCTTTGATCTTTACACAGCTTACCAGAAGCTGTGAAGCTGGAGTACCTTCACCTCCAAAGCAAGGATATGCACAAACATTTTTGGATGGATGTGGAGTTCCAAGATGGCTGCACATTGAGTAACAGCTTAATTCTAGCTCTCCCTGTGTGAAAACAGAAACATAGCAGAGAAGGGCAATAGATGTGTGTTTATGGATAAATTTTAGTAACTGGCTAGTAAGGGTACTGTGTGGATGCCAGGAAAAAATGAAATACAGCGGACCTGGAAAAAAAATCAGCTACAAAAAGTGAGGAAGAAACTCTGACTGGGGAAAGTTCTACAGCTGTTAAGCAAAAAGCAGTGCAATCTCCAGACACGAATTCCAGTAATTTACAGGAAGATATAAGACAACCGTACACAGACCTGGTTAAAATAACACTGATGGAGTATATCAACACAAACAACAAAAGGTTGGGAAAATGGAAGAAGCTTTAAACAGATATTCAGATGAGATGATAAAGCTGCAAAACTCAGAGGCAGAAATGAAGAAAAGGCTGGCTGAATATGAGACTGTTCAGAAAGAGATGTTTCAAAAAATAATACAATTAGAGGACAGAGCACATAAGGAAAATCTTCAGTCATACAATAGAAGCTGGAAGGAACAGACTGCTTTAATTTTATGAAAGCACAAACAAGCAACTGGACTGGTATTCCACAGCAGGAGTTTAGTTGAAATGACGTATGCCCCAAACCTGGTTATGAGAAAGCAATCTAGACCTTTAATTGTAAAGATGCAGTCCTACCAGCACAAGGAGCTGATTCTGACAAAGCTGTGTCAGGAGGACAAAGTACTAAAAGTGGGAGACAGCAGAGTGTGAAAAATGATTACTCGTACACCAGGCAGAAGAGGAGCAAGTTTATTCTACTGTTCAGGGAATGTTGAGATGCAGGTGTGAGATTAAAACTGCTGTACCCAGCTGTCTTCAGGCAGGATGTTTTCCCCTGGAGAGGCAAAATCATTTATTGATGAAGTACATGCTAAGGAGGAAATACAGAAGTTTGTCCAACAAAAAAGTAAGCTGTGAAACAGAAGGAGATTCTGGTTCTTGTTCTTCTGATAATAAAGACCACAGAGAGACTGTACGTGTGAAACCATATCCAGTGGTTCAATGGCAAATGTTGGAGAGAAGGAAGGGATCACGAGAGTTGACTAGAAGAATTGATAGCACATTGGAAGTGAAACAGAGACAAGATCTGGGAGATGGAGATGAACAGGAATAAAACCAGTAACTTAATGTGGGTTTGCAATGCAATAATTATTTTAGTGAAATATAACAAACTTTTTTTTATCTGAAAAATAAATAACTCAATGGATAAGATAGTTACCAGCCCATCTAGACTACAAAATACTCTTGATGTTTTGCTTAGGAATACAGCTTCATTATGTACGCATCTTTTAGTTAACTCATTCCCCAGTTGTCAGATCACAAGTTAATAAACTTCTCTTTCAAGCTATCTAAACCCTTCACAACCAGTATATTGCACTTCAAAGACTTCAGATGCAGAAAGCTCACCAAATGGTATGATGAAGTCACAAATGTCACTTATAGCAATATTGCCCTCACATTGCCTCAGCAAATAGGTTTTCAAAAGAGTTTTATAGCCACCTACATAAATATGTACAACTTTTAGTCCAATCCAGATCCACATGTAATGGGTTCAAAGCAAATCAACCTCTTAGTCCAGTGACAGAAATTAAAATTTACAGTAACAGGAAAAAGTCATTATACAGCATGTCAAAAGACACCCAGGTCAAGGAGAATATCAGAAATTGACAAAAACATTTAAAAAAGACTATTAAATATGATATCTTAGTCTGTGAATTTAGATTAGCATCTAAAACCAAGGACAACTACAAATCCTTATTTAGTAATGATAAGAAACTAGAAAACAACACCAAACACTGCACAGAACTCTCACAAAATGGCACTACCTATCTGGACCCAATGGATATTGCAGATATTCTAGCAAATGCAGTCTGTGCAAAGTTTACTTACGAGAGCTCTTGTCTTCCCATATTTCTCAAACCCCTCATCATAATGCAAAAGCATATACTGAATGTGATATCCAAGACCAAAAAGACTTCCTCCATGTGACTGGGTAATTCACAGGGCTGTTTGAGAATAAGTGGTGGAACCACCCCATAAACTGTTTGACCTGAGCCTAGCAGCAGGCTATGTACCAGAAGTATGGAGCACAGCACTGGTGATGCCACTTTGTAAGGGAGGCCACATTTCATTTGCAAGGCCATGGAACATACTGTAACCAACCTGATAAACTTTGACATTGAAAATCAGGATAGCCCAGCAGCAGTTTGGCTTTGTAAAATTTAAATACTGTGTAATGAATCTGTTGAATACTGTGAAAGAGTAAAGCCAGCTGTTGACTGCAGTCATTCTATACACACTGCTTACCTTGATTTTACCAAGGCATTTTACATCATTCCCCCATGCTAGCATACTTAGTAAACGAAGTGCATTAAAAATAGATCCCTGTATGGTAAGATGGGTAGCAAGTTGGTTAAAAGACAGGACCCACAGCGTGTGAGTGGCAGGAGCAAAGTCAGAGAACATGATGGTAACTAGTGATGTTTTGCAGAGTTCCATATTGGGACCACCTTTATTTATTGTTTTATTTTTCAAACCTCTAGACCAAGAATCAAACCTGTGGCTAACCATGTTTGCAGACTACTTCAAACTGGGAGTCGTCATATTCTCCTCTAAGTGCAAGCCCTCCAGCAAGAATTTAAACTTATAACTACTGGATGTACTGAAAGTGGCTTCATTTAAATGCTAAAAGGTGCAGTTGTGTTGCATATGGTAGATAGCCTCTCCTCCCTGCATATAGCACAGACAGTACCCCACTAAAGAATAAAAATGTATTTAGGGACCTTTGAACCTGGTGTCACATACTACCAGCCCAGCTATCTGGAATTTTGTAAATAATTGTATGTCATTTGTGAATATCAACGTGATTTATATAGAAGTGTGACCGAGAGACACTGCCAGCACAGCTGTCTGGAATTTTGTTAATGGTTATGTGTCATTTGTGAATGTCAACATGCTTCATGTAAGATACTTGTGTTACAACCTTATTAGAACTTTATGTTATGTGTATATCAAACTAGGTTTGTACAGACGTGTGTTGAAAAGGGTTTGTAAAGTACTAAGCTTAAAGATTTATCCACAGTGTATCCTACTGGAAAAGAACATAAGGGTATATACACTACTGTAACTGTTTAAATGTATATATTTTAACAGGGGAGACTGGAACACAGATTAACTTGCAAAACTTCAGAAAAATAGTTGAAATTAAATTACTTTATGGCTGGGCCATAAAAAGATGTTATCTTTCAGTTTCAGTGTAGTAACAGATACAGTGTCTGTAGCAGGGAGCTTTCTCTGTTGTGAAATAATTTCTAGTTTTGAAATTTGTAGGAATGTAATTGTTTTATGACTTCCAGGATCTGCCTAGATCTGAGGGAAAGACCCTTTTCTGTGTGTTTTCACAGGTAGATGCTAAATGCTACCAGCTAGCATCAGTGGTTGTTTTGAGCCTGGGAAGTGAAGTCAGATGACAAGAAATTATTTAATTCTGCAGGTATCCCAACAGGAATATTTGAGATATTAATTTGGGAAGTCACTGAAAGAGAGATAGCATTCTGTGTTTTTCCTTTGACGTGACAACATCAGCTGGAAGACCCTCTCACTACATCTGCCTTGCTTGCTCCGTAAGTAAGTTAACTAGGATACAGTATAATTCTTTTAGATATAGTCAGGAATATAACAAAGTGTAGCTTAGATATTTTTCTTTATTTGTCTGAGACTGTCCTATAATGTTGTTTTGAATATTTCCTGTGATTTTGAACATTGATGTTACTGTGATTGTATGCTGAGTAGTCTGTTGTTCTCTTATTATTTATTATTAAATATATTTAAACATCTCATTGTGGCTGATATTTGTGAGACATATTTAAGTTCTGAGAGTACTTGCATATTTATGTGGTGACACTGTGGGCTACTCCTAATAGCCTTGCTGTTGGTCAAACTAGCATTTGTATTAACAGTAACATTACGCAGTAAGATTGGTCACCCTTTGTTAAAGGCCTTAAAGTAGCTGATAAGGAGCTGGCTGGTGGTAGTGAAAACTACCTTATATTCTGGGCAGAAGGGGGCATAGCTAGCAAACCTGTGCAAGCCTTTCCCAGGTGTATGTCTCTCTGTATAAACCAAACCTCAGTGTGTGTGTCAGCTACTTGGGCAGGGACATGAATTCCTGGTTGGACAGATAGTGTTAGAGGTCTTGGCTTGGCCTCTCCGCTGAGATCTCCACTCTATAACTGTGCCAGTGGGGAGTCTTACTGGGGATATGGAGACTGCCTGTGGTCTCTGTGTGATCTTAAGGTAAATTGCACTTGATGCAGTGAGCTGCGTCTGGAAATACTGTGTGTGTGTACCTGTCATCCTCCCAGTGTACATCCACCATTGGTGCTAGTGATGAGGATTGAGGCTCTTTGATTACTGGGCCCAAGGTGGGGCGTCACACCTGGGTTGATAATTCAGTCTTTTGAATGCCATGTAGCAGGAGGTCATTGTCGCCTTAAATCCAACACTGGGAAGTCTAGTTATAGAATATAATCCCACCTTTGGAATGTACCTCAACAGACATACCAAATAATTGGAAAAATCCCAGATAATCCCAACCAAGATCACAGGCTTAAAAACCTTAAGTTACTAGAAAAGACTTGAAGCATTCTCCTTCTGCATAGTATACAGACTCCTCAGAAAAGACATATGCCTTGCCTTCCAAGCAGTCAGGGGTCTGGTGGTCCAGAATAATTTGTACCTTGACAAGTTAAGCAGTCTCTCAAATACTTGAACTAGGGATCTAAATCTACTTTAACTAGTTAATGAAAACAAGTTGGAGAGAGAGCTGCATTAATCAGCACCTCCCCCATCTCTGAAATAAACTCCCTGTGCAGATTATACACTGTCTATGATCAGCTTTCTTCTTTCAGAAGGGATTGGGATAATTGGATGGGTATTCACAAATTCACTCTGAGCTTCATAGGGTTGGCTCTGATTGAGAGGGGAGGTGCAGTTTGTCGAAAATGGCAAGGTGTAATGGTTGCAAGACTCGTCTACCTTGAGAATTAGTTTATGATTCTTATGTGTGTTGTATGTGTAAATTGCATGACCTGCTAGGCTACTTTGTGGACATTCTAATGATCCCACATATGTCACACCATACCTGGAAGTTCATTGAATGGTTGCTTTTTTGTTCACAAACCTTTGTGACTGTGAACCATGTGGGGCATTTCTTGCTACATACATGTATGCTATGGCAACCAGTACCTCAGTAAAGCAGGAACTGATGTGCTCATCCATATGTAGAAGCTTTTTGTTGAGGATCTTATTGAATATTCTAGAGGAAGAAGCCTGTGAAATACTGTGATATACCTAACATATTTCCAGCTAGCCTCTGAAAGGTCCCAGTAACTAGAATAGAAAGCTCTATACATACTTTGGTATTCAAAGTTATGCAGATTCCACTTGTGCATGACACATATCAACCAAGGGCTTTACAGTCCTAATCAACTCTAGTGATCTTTTGATTTGTGAAGTTGTGATATTTCACTTGCTGACTGCAGAGTTTCCATTGGCTCGGGGTGCCACCTTTTGTGTATTAGCGGGAACCTGTGGCACTAAGAATGAGTGTATCCTGCTGCAGGACCACTGCTCCAATCATTTTTGTTATCTGCATCTCTGACATTTTTGACAAATTGGTGTGCATTTTCTTTAAAGTATGACTGTGAATGGGACTTGCAAGATGGCTGCACACTGATCAACAGCGTAAGTTTAGCTTTCCCAGTGTGAAAAAAGCAACTGAGAAATAAGAGCTAGTAATTCTGCCAGCTTGGTAAAATTCAGTTACTGGCTAGTAAGTACATTGCCTGGATGCCAGCAAAGAAGAAATACAGAGAACCTGAAAGAAAATCAACTAGAAAAGGGAGAGAAAAAACACTGACTGGGAATAATCCTGCAGCTGTTCAGCAAAAAGTAGTTCAGGCTCCAGCTATGGTACAAGAGATAGCTTCCATGAATTTAGAGGAAAGAATAAATCAAATGTACTCAGAGTTGAGTAGAATAAATGAAATATTGAAAGAGTATATAAACTGAAATAGCAAAATGATGGAAAAATAGAAGCTTTAATTAGCTGTTCAGATGAATTGATAAAATTGCAAAAAGTAAAAGTTGAAATGAAGAAAAAATTGGCAGAGTATGAGACTTCTCAAGAAAAGACATTTCAAAAAGGATAGAGTTAAATGACAGAGCATGTATTAGTAAAAATGCAGTCAACCCAGTTGAAAGAGTTGATCCTGACAAAATTGTGGCAGAAGGGCAAAGTATTAAAAACTGGAGACAGTAGAGTGTTTGTGGAAAATAATTATTTACTGTATACCAGGCAGAAGAGAAGCAGGTGTATCCCAGCAATCAGGGAATGTTGAGAGGCAGGTGTGAGAGTCAAACTACTGTATCCAGCTGTCTTCAGAATAACTTTTTCCTGGAAGATCAGAAATCTCTCGATGCAGAACAGGCTAAGGAGGAAATATAAAAGTTTATTCAATGAAACATGAGCCGTCAGAAAGAAGAGGACTCTGCTCCTCATTCTTCTGACAATAAAATGCAGAGAGAGACTTTTTCAGTAAAACATGTCCTACTGTTCCAAAGGAAAATGCTTGAGAGAGTGAAAGGAAAAAAAAAAGAGTTGACTAGAAGAATTAGGAGTGTTTTGGACCTGAACCAGAGTCTGGCATTGGGAGAATGAAATGAACAGGAAGAAGATCAGCAACACTGAAATTAGTGAAAAAATGAGACTGTAAACCATCAATCACATTTGTGAAATATGGCTTTGCAAGAAGAAATGGCTGAGAAAGATTAGACTTTTGTTGACTTTGTTAAGCTTGTGGGTGGAGTGTAAAGCATATACACCACTATATGTAGTTGATGTTTAGAAGGACACTAAAAAGAAGAAGAAAAAAGCAACTGTAAGTAAAACAGTTTTTGTTAGTAGTATTTGTATAAAACATTTAATTATATAAACTGAATGTTACATAAGTAAAACAGAGTTATGATGTATTTAGTCAGGGTATCTTAAATGTGGGGTGAGGGTGAGTCTTTTCAGTGATTGTTATAAGTGATAAAAATATTAAAGTAAGCAAGTGCTTTTTTAGTTTGAAGAAATATAAGCATTACACTGTAAAAAGAGAAGAAAGGCTGGAGAAAAGCAAGTTTAAGTTAATATGCTGTAATCCTGGGCTGTTGGGTAGGAGATGGGGTGTAAAAGGGCACTGATTATAATATAAGTTGGAATTGAGATGTTTTCTGTTATTTCTGCTTAGGTGCATGTATGGATTCATTTCCTTGGCTTAATCTAAAAACAAGAGTTTTCTGTAAGCAAGTAGGCTTGAAAAATAAGACAAAATGATGAATGCCATGAAGTCTCTTGTATATGCAATGATTTTAGCTGTTATTTTTCTTTCTTTAGCAAACGTTCAGTGGAAGTTAAAAAGTCTGCAGCTAAAGGCAATTGTACATTCTGTTTTTGTTTCCATGGAGACCAGCTGTCTACAGGTGTAAGCAATTGTTGAGAGTTCTGAGTATTGTTTGTTGAGAGGGAAATGCAAAATTTAAGGTACAAGAGCAAGCAGTTGAGTAAAAAATATAGTTTGAAACTACTGGAAATGAATAAGAGAGAGCAGCCTCCCTAGCAGTCTTAATATTAACTGCACTGAGAATGCAATGGATTGAGAGATCCATTTTCTTGTGTGAATAGGTCCACCCTGTGAGGTAACTTGTGATGACTGCCCTTGGCTAAATGCATAAGAAGAGGGAACCAATGCTGTCTCGGCCAAAAGTGAGTCACCAATAAGATTTCAGAGCATCCTGTTGTACAACAACAACAACAACAACTTTGGAAATGAAAGGAAGGAAAGCATAAAGAAACATCCCCTTCCAAGAAGGAGAGGGCATCCATCTTCCAAACCAGATGACCTGGGACTGTGGCACAAAACAGAGGAAGTTGTCTGTTCAACGGGGAGGAAAAAAGATTAATTTGAGGAGTACCCCATGGGTGGGCAATGTACAGAAACACATCCTTGTGAAGCATCCATTCATGGGATTGAGTTATGGATTTGCTCAGAGAGTTTTCCACAATGTTTTGACCTGAAGGAATGTAAACTGCCTGAAGAGTCACTTGCTACTGGATGGCTAGTTCCCATATTAGGAGTGCCAACTGACAAAGAAGGTAAGACCTTGTCCTCCCAAGTTTGTTTTCATACCACATCACTGTGATATTGTCTGTAAACACCTTGAGAGGTCTTGGGAAGAAGAGGATGAATGACCTGAAGAGCCGGCAGAAGAACACTTATCTCCTTGATGCTGATGTGGTCTTTCTGTTGATGAAGCAATCATACTCTCTGCACCTTTAGGAAGTCAGAAGCTGCTCCCCATCCCATGTCTGAAGCATCTGTGAACAGCTCCTGACAGGGAGGAGGTAGATGAAAAGGGAGCCCTGGATTGACCGCCAACTGCTGAATCCACCACTGAAGTTCCTGCTTGAGACAAGGAAGAAGAAGAACTAAAAGTTCAAGGGGATGAGAATGCTGAAGCCAAACTGATTTTAGAGACCACTGAAGTTTTCTCATATTGAATTTGGCAAAAGGGAGCATAGGAATGTTGAAAGCCATGAACCCCAGAGCTTTCAGAAATTCCCTTGCTGTTATTGAGGTCAGAGGAAGAAGGATTTAAAAAAGGAAATGAGAGTTAGGCCATTGGGAGGTGGCAGGGTTGCCAGCATAGGAAGTCTGGATCCTGCACCCCAGAAAGACATGATCCTGAGAAGGAATCGGAAAGGACTTTTTGAAATTTATAGTGAACCACGGGCTCTGCAGAAGGGAGAATGCAAAATGAAGATTTTGCAAGAAAGCCTCTGGAGAAGTTGACTGAAACAGGAAGTCATCCAAGTAGGGAAAGGCTTGGATCCCCCTTAGCCTGCAAAAAGCAATCACAGGAGTGAGGCATTTGGTGAATACCCTTGACACAGTAGAACAGCTAAAGGGCAACGCAGAGAACTGAAAATGCCAGGAAGCAGCAGAGAAACATAAAAACTTCCTGAAAAGGGGATGAATCGAGATGTGAAGATAAGCATCCTTGAGGTCCAGGAGCACTAGATAAGCCCGAGGAAGTAGAAGAGGGGATGAAGTCTGAAGGGACAACATTCGAAAAGAGGGGGACCTTCAGAAAAGTATTTAAATGAGAGAGGTCCAGAATAGGTCTCCAAGTGCCGTCTTTCCAAGGCACCAAAAAGATTCTGGAATAAAACCCATTCCCCTTTGGGAAACTAACTTCCTGAATAGTTCCCTCAGTCAAGATCCTGAAGCACTTGTGGAAGGAAAGATAACTGTCCTGAGGTGACTGAGAAATGGCCATAAAAAGCGGAAGAGATATCCAGAGCATGAAGTACACTAGTTGGATAATGAACAGAACCCAGGAGTCCTGTGTAATCTTTAACCAAACTGAAAGGGAAAGATGAAGAGAAAGGGAAATGTGGCTGAGAAGATTAGGATAGTCAGACAACACCTGGTTTGTCAGGAAATGAGACTTCTGTGGTTGGCAGGAGGAGCCCACTTCCTACCCTTCTTACCCTTAGGTGGAGGGCAACACTGCCCACAAACAAAGGCTGGCTTATTGGGGTAATTTCTCTAAAGTTTAGGTACAGGAGAAATAAAAACATGTTCAAGTTCCTGCAAAGCCTTGCCCTCATCCTGAAGAGACTTAAACCAGTAGCAGCTTTGACAAACATTTGTTTGTTGTCTAGAGGGTCATCCATTAGCTTAGCCTTAATATTACCAGGCAAAGGTTGTAACTGAAGCCAGGAATATCTCCTCATCAAAGAATATAAGGCAGCAGCCCTAGAAGCAGCATCTGCTGCATTATAACTACACTTAATGGAATGCTGAGCCACCTGGGATGAAGTCCCTAACAGAGAAAGAGCAGCAGTCTTTACTTCAGAGTGTCAGAGATCAGAAATTACCTGATATAACTGGGAAAGAAGAGCCAAAATGTACCTGAACATATGGCTCTGATAATTGACAGCCCTAAACGCTAAGGTAGCAGAGGTATAAATGTTCTTTCCTAGCCTTTCCATATGCTCTCTTTATCAGAAGGAATTAACTTAGTAGAAGGCAGCAACTGAGATGGCTTGTCGGATGCCATAGACACCACAGAAGGGTCAGCAGAAGGGCACATATACAGAAATTTACAGTCCTCAGGCACCATATAAAACCTATCAGATATCTTGGGGGCAAGGGGCTGGGAATCAGGAGCCTTAGATGCAGTAGAAAAGTCATCCAACAAAGCTGAAGGAGCAGCAGGCTGTTTAGGAGAGTCAATTTGCGGGAGCTCATAATACTTCTTTTGTACCTCAGAAACCTAGACACAATCCCATTTAAAAAAAAAACTCCATTATTCTGGAGATTGTGTCTCTGAAAGAAATTTCCCTGAAGGGAGTGCTAGGACTTGTAGATTCCTCTTTCTCAGACACATTGTCTAAAGGAGAGGGAATCTGAGATGAATAAGCAAGGAATTCCTCATCTGAATCCACCTCCTACTCAGAGGAATCCTGTTCCCTGGGTATTTTAAGGGGAGTGGAAGACCAAGGGTGTAACAGAGACATCATGAGGAGGTTCCAAAGCTGTCAAAGCGTTAAACAAGCCCTGCATAAAATTCTTCCATTCACTCGGCTAGTCCTTAGTAGATGGATAAATATGCTTAGTCTTTTGCTTTTTCTTCTGCCTTATAAAACTTAGAAGGCTCCAATTCCTGATGGCATTCAGTAATAGTAGTCGGAACATCTCCTTGACTAAAATCTGAGAAACACCCTTGGGCCTTTAAGAAATAATCAGCCGGGGATCCCACTGAATGTCCAAAGTGGACGTCTGCAAACCTCCAAGGACTTGCATAAGATTGGTTCCATGCCAGCCTGTGAGACGGTCACAGCAGAAGAATTCAATGGTGGAGCTGGAAGAACCTCCTGGCTTTCACTTGCCTCAGGAGAGGTATCTGGCAGATGCTGCGCAGCAGAAGAATCAGGCCTGGACGTCTTGGCCGCCGCCTTCATGGACGGTTGTTCCTAGGAGAAGGAATATGTTGATTCTCCAACTACAAGGCCAAGGAAGAAAACAGACTATGATGTGTCTTAGGAAGAAATGCTTGACAAATTGAATGAATGTATGGGAAGAGCCGAGACAAAATAAGCACTGCTCATGATGGTCTTTATGGGGAATCTGTTTCCCACACTGACATTTACCCTTCTTGGATGACATGAAACCCCACAAGCAAGAATATAAAAAGAAAAAGATAAGATCAAAACCCCCAGTGGAGCACTTACTTGAAATGGTTTGGTTTACCAGCAACAGAATGGCCATTCAGACAGACGATCGAGAGATGACGTTTGACTGACGACAAAGAAGGGTTAAATGTTTTTGTGCACTGGAGTGATTATCAAAAAAAAAGTTGCTTAATGGCAATCTTTCTAAACTCATGCATAGTACCCAGATACTCGGCCTGATTCTTCTGCTGCGCAGCATCTGCCAGATACCTCTCCTGAGGTAAGTTATTAGGATGGTACATCTAGATGTCACATTTATGCCCTATGCTATGCAAGGAGCATATGGTGTGATGTATGGCGTACCTTAAAGCAACCTAAAGGCTTTGGTATACTGGCTGGATGTCAAGCCACCCTTGGCAGGGGATCCCCATTGTAATTGGTACTGCAGCATTGAAGAGGACACTCACCATTATGGTAAGTTCTTTTGCAACTGTACCTTTTGCAGAATAAGGGGATTCTCACAGAAAGAGAAGAGGCACAACTGCATAGTGCTAAATAGAAAATAAGGGAGTATCTGGGTACTATGCATGAGTTTAGAAAGATTGCCATTAAGCAACTTTTTTTTTTGATAATCACTCCAGTGCACAAAAACATTTAACCCAGTGACTTGGGCAACAGAAAGTAGAAAGGGTTGTCACCAAACTTAGGGAGCCTATAACAAGAAAAATAACCAGATATCCTATACAGGTATTGGAGATATTTTGGAAATTTTATGAAAATTTGTATAAAGCAAGAGAAATATGAAAATGAAGAAAAGGGACAAATGGAAATGTTTTTGGAAGACTTAAGTATGCCATGGTTAGAGGTAGATGAGGCTCCAAAATTAACAGTTAAGGTTGGAGGAGATGAGATAAAATGGTGATGTGTAATCAGTCAGCTAGAAAAAAATCTCCAGGAACAGATGATATGACTGCCGAAGTTTAGAATTTAAGAGGATATAAAGTGATAAATATCTGGACGGTTTTGTTTAACAGCATTTTAAAAGGAGGAAAAGCACCAACAGCTTGGTTGTAAAACCTCAAATAGACCCATTTCAATTTTAAACCATGATTATGAATAGTTCATATCTCTACTAGCTAAAAGAATGTCAAATGTGTTGCCAAAATTGATAGATCTGGATCAGTGTGGTTTTGTAGAGAGGAGGCTAACATTTGGCAATATTAATAAAATGATGATGATTCAACGGAGACCAGACTCTAAGAAAATGCCACTCTGTTTTTTGTGTCTTGATGCAGAGAAAGAATTCAACAGCATAAGCTGGGATTTTATGAATAAGGAAATTGAAGCATTTGCATTCCCTGGTACAATAATAAGGTTAATTAGGGTGATATGTGAGGGATCAGAGGCAAGAATTAAAGTGGGTGGGCACCTCTCTGATAAGTTGTGCCTGAAGAGTGGAACCAGACAGGAGTGCCTCCTTCCCCCCTTGTTTTTTGCTTTATATTTAGAGCCCTTGGTAAAGAAAATAAGGAACTCAGAAGTTCAAGGATACAATTGTTATCGTAATCAAGAAAAGTTGGCTTTGTTTACAGATGATATTATTTTGTACCTGATAAATACAGAAAATGACAGCTCAGTGTTGTGGACCATTTTGACACCATTTCATGTCTTTCCAGGATATATAATTAATGAAGATAAAACCAAAGCTATAGCCGTAAATTATTTACCCACATATGAATTGCTTCAGCAATGCTCCTGTTCATAGGGACATAAAATGAAGTACTTAGGAGTATGGACGTCTTCTATAATGGCAGCTAAGGATTTGTAGGAAGAATCTAAAAAGATAAAACAAAAACTGAGAAATTGGAAGTTCTTGTTTGTGGATATGGATTGCAAGTTGAAAGCAGTTAAAAAATTGTTAGTCCCTTTTGTTTTATATACAGGTCAGACATATTTTTATCAACCAGAGAAGTTGTGGATAATGATTTATAAAGAGCTGAAGGAATTTATCTGTGAGGGAAAGAGGGCAAGGGTTAAGTGGGATAAGTTAATCCTTACAGTAGAACAAGGTGATTTAGGATTACTTTATTTGAATGGATATTTTAGAGTTATACAATTAAGACTCTTACACATAACACAAGCAGAAATGTATAATTCAAAATATAAATTGATGATGGTGATGAAACAAGGGAAATTAATGAAATAAGGAGAGTAGGATTTTGTTTGCAGATCCTTAAGGAGAATAACAGCCATACAAAAAATTATATTCATAAAGTAGCAGGAAGTATTCCAAGAACTATGCCAATGTGAGAATGGAGAAAGGAGATTTTTCCGATGGGGATAAATGTAAGTAGGGTACAGAGAATAGGCAAGAGGGAGCTGGAATTTACTGGAGAGGGAAAGTTGAGAGAATGGGACAAGGCCAGGGATACATTTGGACTGCAGGCTATAGCCTGCCTTCCCTGCCAGGGAGTGATATCAGAGTATAGGCAAAGAGAAATGGATAGGTGAATCCCAAGCGAAAGACTTGCGTTGGTAGAGTTTTTAGATGAATCTAGAACAGAAGCTGCTGTTGAAAAGGGATAATTAGTAGACATGTAAAATATTGCACAATAGCTATAAGAATTGATCAGAGGAAGCTAAAAAAGGTTGGAAAGAGAGGTTGGTTAAGCAATTTACAAGAAAACAATGGGAAGACATGCATGGAACCCAATTATGCAACAAAGTTTGGAAGGTTTAGGATTTTTGTTTGGAAGTGTTTATATAGGCAATTTTTATAACAAAAGCAGACTCCAAATAATTTTTGTTTAGGTGGGTGGCAAATGGAGGTGTGATGGGGAAGAAAGAGGTAACTTGGAACTTATATTTTGGGACTGTAATGAGCTGGTAGATTTTAAAAATTCCCCACAAGGTATTCTTGTCAGAAATATTGGGTGAGCAAATGGGTGTAACTATGGAAATGTATATTTTAAGCTATGACACTAGATCTGAATTGCCTGGACATAGTAAGACCTTGTTAAGAAAATGGAACTCATGGTCTAAACCCACTGTATTTGAAGTATTGAATATTGTAACAGAGTTAAAAGAACTGTAATCGGGATATTCAGAAAAGGAAAGAAGCAAATTACATAGAAATAAATAGAAATTGGGAAAACAGTACATTGGGAATAATATTCTGGGGAAGTGTGGTTTAAGGGAAGGCAGAAATTGAGCAGTTGTAATATGATAGCTTGAAAAAAAGAACATTTGTGATATATAATATATTTAACTGGAAACATGCTGATATGTTTTTTTTTCTGTTTTATAAATGTATGCTTGCTTATGTCTTAAATGGTAATTTAATAAAGGTGTTAAAATATATGGTTGTGTTAGGACTTCATTTCCTTACCCTAATTTATTTATTTACACAGAATCATGCTTTCATTTACATTTATTTCTAGTTGAATATGTGGGTAGCTCCACTAAAGAGCGACAAAGGAGTATAACTCCCTGTTTGCCTGCACTAGTCTTTGTGCAGGTCGTTCAGGTACAGATGCATGCTGTGCATTGTAAAGCATGTCTGTGAATCCTGGTCTGACTGAAATCATTTTTTTCAACATCCATTTTAGGGAATGATAAACCATTATTCCAAAATGTTTTAACATCTTTGTCATAGAAAGTATGTTTAAATTAAATACACAGAAAAAAAAAGAGTTCTCTGAAGAGAAACAAAAACTGTATAAAACTAAAAAACTAAAAAAACCAAAAAAATACTTCTGCTTTCCTAACTTTCCTAGCTAGTTGTCCCAGAGAACAGATTTGCTGACCCCTGGGCTTTGCATTTGGTTCCTGTGTTCCTCCATTTTCTTGTGTGGCCAGAGGGAAGTTTCTTTACTCACCAGTGAGAGTGGGGAGTACTGAGCTGCCTGTTTGTCCTCAGAGGAGTGGTTAGAGACAGCAACTAGTAATTCATTGGCCATTTTGGGTCATTTCCTGTTTTTTCCAGCCCCCTGCTATAAAGCACGCGTTAGCGCGGAGTTGCCACAGGAGCACACAAGAGCAGCGGCGGTTAATCAAGGTTAAACTATTCTGGCTACCTAAAGTCCATTCTTCAAATTTTCCCTTAAAACAGCCTTCCTTGAAACTGTACTACTGATCTAACCAGCATATCCTATAACTAAAAAGTTCATCTCTACTTGATTCCCAAGTAGACTATTCTCTATCTGTAAAGCCTAGCACTTGCTCCTACAGTACTTTTCATCTTGATATAGCACTTTTACTATAGATAGTACCCCACCAGCCTAAAACCCCTTTCTCGATCACCCACATCCCCCGGAGTCTTTTTTTTTAAGTTTTTTTGTCTATCCCTTCTAGCATGTCGAGGGATCAGTTGCTAGTGTCCTCTCCTGCTCAGCTGGTGAACCTGGGAATATTGAGGCAATGTTACAATTGCCTCATGTACACAGACAACCCTCTCCTTCTCCCACAAAACACAAATACATGCGAGAGATGCAACTATACAGCCAAACTGGAGGCTGAGCTCTCTCAACATAAGACTGGCAAGACCAGACAGGAGGAGAAGGGTACCACACACACCACACACCCAGTCTCACATAGTACTATCACAACTTCAAATCATACACATAAACACACAAAGACATACTCGGAGGCTCTGATCAAAAATCTACCAAAACAGCAGAGGCCACCAAAGCAGACACCCAAACAACTACCACCTCAGGACACAACACATGCAACACATAGACCACACAGTCAGTGTGCCAAACAGTCACAGCCCTTAAGGCCAAACACAATGCCAGACACACTCGTCATTGGTGACTCCATAGTCAGACACACTGACGTCCGCTCACCAGATTGAGTAAGGAGAAGGTCACAGTAAGCTGCCTGTCGGGCGCTAGAATCCGCCACATAACGCAAGCACTCAGGTCTCTCAACAGCAGGTACAAGTACGACTCAGTCATTGTCCACGCTGGTGTAAACGACCTGAGACGCATCTCCTTGGACTACATGAAAAGAGACATTGAGGAGCTCTCT
Source organism: Protopterus annectens (assembly GCF_019279795.1). Classification (NCBI taxonomy): domain Eukaryota; kingdom Metazoa; phylum Chordata; order Ceratodontiformes; family Protopteridae; genus Protopterus; species Protopterus annectens. The sequence goes on from NC_056725.1 coordinate 1,139,522,099, forward strand.
GATTATGTAGCCCAGGCAGGTATGACCCTGACCCTGAGCAGTATCCTACCTTCACCAAGAATGATGCCACAATACAGAGATAAGATGATCAGCTTTAATAATTGGCTTAAACTCTGGTGTCATTCAAAGGGGATCCAATGTCTGTCTGCCTGGGATGACATGCTGGACAAGCCACGCTGCTTTGCAAGGGACGGCTTGCACCTGTCACCCCTGGGCTTCCGGATATTGGCAAAGGCTCTTGCCACCCCCATAGTGCCTTTTTAGGCAAGGCTCAAATTCTAAACCTACCACCCTAGAACACAAAAAGGAAAAACTAAGGGTAATGCTGCTCAATGCCAGAAGTCTCAACCTCAAGATGCACACACTCGAGGCCCTTCTCAGTATGGAGAACATCGATGTCTGTGCTGTGACTGAAACCTGGTTCAAGGCTCCTGAGAGCACCCCAGCACTATCAGGTTTTACCTCATACCATGCGTCCCGGCCCCAAAATCCGGACAACACCAAGAAAGGAGGGGGGGGGTGTCCATATTCATCAAGGACACCCACACCTCAAGGTTGGTGGCAACGCACGATGCATCCGAGACCATCCAGGTGCAATTAACCATAGGCAAAACTGCTCTGCAATTTGTAGCATGTTACAGGCCACCCTCTCAAACTCAGGAAACTCACATAGCTTTCCTGAAAACACTGGAGGGATAAATGTATCTCCAAACACCATCATACTAGGTGACTTCAACTACCCTAATATAGACTGGGATCACTACTCAAGCCCAAACACTCTAGCCCAAAGGTTCCTGGAGTTCATAAACTCAAATGCCATGGAACAACTAGTCACCATCCCCACAAGAGGTGAAAACATACTTGACCTCATCATCACGAACATGGGATCACAATGTTCAACACCGGAAGTATACCCCTCACTGGTGAGATCAGATCATAAACTAATCTCACTGGAGGTCCTCATCCCGCCCCCACCTGAGATAAAAAAGACCACAGTGAAGAACTTCTCAAAAGCCGACTTCACACTTCTAAAGACTAGTGTGGTCTCTTTTAAGGCCCCCGAGCCAGCGGTAAACATTACCCAAGCCGCTGAATCACTACAAATGCCTTCTACCAGTACCTACAGCACTGCATGGATCAGGCAATCCCAAACAAAACAATGACTCTTTGTACCAAAGGCAAGCGTCCAGTCTGGTGGACCCCAGCCATAAACAAGCTCTACAACAAAAGGAGAAAGCTACTACAAGATAGAGCAAAATCCTTAAAAGGTAAGACACCTTTGATCATTATAAGTAAAAAACTAAGAGCTCTCATAAAATCATCCAAGGCAAATTTTGAGAGAAAAATCGCCAAGGACTCAAAAGACAATCATATGGCCTTCTTTAGCTATGTTAGAAACCTGGGAGGAAACTCCCAGATATGCTCAGAATTAGTTCAAAATGATGTGAAAATTACTGAACCTACAGACATTGCCAATATACTGGCTGACAGGTTCAGTGCAAACTCCCCCCCCCCCCCCAAAAGGAGAGATATCTATACCAGAGGATTGTAGCCCCCCAAACATCTCTAACGCCCAGGTGAGAACTGCTCTCTCTAAGGCGAAAAACACAGCATCCATGGGACCGGATGGTGTCCCCGGCTGTGTGCTCCACGAACTCGATGAGGAATTAAACCCGCAGTTAGGGCAGCTGTTTAATCTTAGCCTCACCTCAGGATACATACCCAAGGAGTGGCGCACGGCAACTGTGGTCCCACTTCACAAAGGCGGTGCCTCCACCGACCCTGGAAATTACCGTCCCATCAGCTTGACAAGCCTGATCTGCAAAGCCATGGAGAGGATCATAATGGAACTCATTAATAAAGACATAGAGAACTTGCAGACTTTGGATCCAACCCAGTTTGGCTTTGTCAAAGGCAGATCATGCCTTTTAAACTTGGTCGACTTTTTCGAAACAGTCACCAAGGCCATTGATGAGGGAAAGGCAGTCCATACAGCCTACCTCGACCTAGCAAAGGCTTTCGACACAATACCCCACTCAGGTATCGTTGAAAAACTCATCAGCTTAAATGTAAACCCATACATCACAAGATGGGTTGCAAATTGGCTAAGTGACAGAACCCACAGGGTCAGAGTTGCTGGCGCCATGTCAGACTCAAAGCCTGTCACAAGTGGGGTCCCACAGGGCTCAGTCCTGGGCCCACTCTTGTTCGGCATCTACTTTTCTGAAGTACAAGCAAACACAGGAGGGTTATGGCTGACAAAGTTTGCAGATGACTGCAAACTGGGCGCCATAGTCGAAAACACATCTGACACAGATATCCTTCAGAAGGGTCTCACAGAAACGGATAACTGGTGCCAGAGCCATGGCCTAAAGTTAAACGCCAAGAAATGCATAGTCATACCCTTTGGGAAAAACAAGGTTACCCCTAGCTACCATATAGGTGGCAATCCACTGAGCACAGAAGAAGTTATCAGGGATCTGGGGACCCAGGTTGACAGTAACCTTTCATTTGACACACACGTTGCTAAAGTAGTTAGGAAGACCTTCTACATTGCCCACCTGATCATGAAGGGATTCACATCTAGATCAAGGGAGGTCATCATCCCCCTGTACTCATCACTCATCAGACCAATGATTGAGTACAGTGCCCCATTCGGAATGTATCTGACCTGACACCTGCAGCAGCTGAAAAGGCCCCAAAAGTTCCTCACCAAAAGGATAAAGGGACTCAAAAATATGTCTTATGCTACCCGACTGAAAGAACTTCAGCTCTATTCAGTCGCTTACCGCTTGCTCAGAGGTGACCTGTGCCTGACATACAAGGCCATGTCAAACCCAGATTTGATGAACATGCTTCACCTCAAAAAAATCTAGATCCCTCAGAACTACAAGGGCGGGAGACTTAAACCTTGACACGGTTATTAATAGGACGTGCTGGAGGGACAGATCCATCACCCAAAGACTCCCTATGCTGTGGAACAAAATCCCGGTACATGTGAGGCAGAGCACCTCGCTGGCCGTGTTCAAGAGAAATCTTGACCAATGGATGGGAGATCGCAGATATACCCCAGGGATTACTTCAGTGTCTCTGCTTGACAGAGGCACAGCAAAATAATGGGCATAGTTTTCTTCAAACTAAAGGGGTGGCGAAAGCCACAAAAACTCTGGCTAGGCTTATAAATGCCCTTGGGCAGATAGCCTAGTATGAACCTGTGAACCTATAAACCAACACACCTCGTGGAACCAGACCTGATACCGAAAGAAGAATCCAAAGTAAAATTCTTCCATTTATTCACAGCCACAAAATAAGTCAAGCGCTTTCATCCGCCACACTACAGGACTTTATCAAAACAGTTAACATCCAGTCACAAAGTGCTTTATCCTTGAATTAATTAACAGCAATTAAGTTCTTAAGTAATTCAATTATCCAATAAAAGTGTTCATGAACTTTTAAAACATTCAAGTAGTCATTCTAAAATCACAATATATTAGTTACCATTTTAAATGAAAGTAATTATTGGCGATAGTGTAGTGTACTGGCTCACCTTCAGTTCTGCGCAGAAGTGGGCATGGCTACGTTGATTGGTGTTAAAAGATGCATATGAAATGAGGCATGATTGATGTGCCATTCATATTAGCAGTGACATCATGCATACAATTAAGGTGGGCGATTGTAAGTCAAGTGTAGTAGTATAAACTCCCTTATAAGATCCCTGAAATGTCAAACAATACACTTTTAAAGGACTTGAAAAATACATACAACATACAACAAATAACCATATACGTAGCAATGTACTTTCATCAATATAATAACCCCCTCAACACCTTGCAAGTCCAACTATTGACAGTTACCACCTTTAAAGTACTTGATAAATACATACAGCAGTGTTAATCATTCAAAGCATTTTGTTAATCCAGTGACCGGTGCACACACAAATGCCGTGGAAAGCATGTGGGCAAACTGCAAGTGGTACTTTAAGGGCATGAATGGCACCCAGTCGCACATGGTTGCCAGCTACTTGGACGAGTCCATGTGGCGAATGAGATACAGCAAGGACTTTGATGCTTTATTCCTTAACTTAATGCATCACACCCGAGAATTTCAACAGGATCACCCCTAAGGTACTTCTGGAGACAATGATGATGAATCAGAGATTGAAGAGCCCAAGCTCGGACAAAAAATAAAAAGGGACAGTGTGGACAGTGAGTCGGCTAAAGAGAATGAGCGTCCTGGACAGTAAAAACGCTATTTTCTTTCTGCTACTGCTTTTGGTATTGCATCAATTTTGTTATTTGATATGTGGTTTGGTGGAGGTCAGCATAATAAATATTCTTTTTTTAAATATACTGTACCCCTTTATTTTAAATACACCAGTGTTTTAGGTTTTATGTTTGTTTATGGTTCGGAAAATGCATGCTTTCTGTTCAATATTCATTGACACCAGATTCGGAAAATGCAGCTATATTCCAAACTGCCTAACCATAGTGTTGGTGTATTCTTGTTTTTTATTATTGTTGGGTCTCCCACTATGGTTACACAATTTGGAACTTTTGATGGTAAAGTCAAGGATATTTTGACTCACAACTGATTAATATTGGAATGTAACCAAGAGTTAAGTAACAAACTGGGAGAAAAAGCACCATTTACAACTAAGGTGGGACATAACTTGAAATTTTTGTTTGAACATCCCATCCACCAACAACCCACCCAAGGAGGTACAACTAGTTGTGGTTTATGCAAGTATTGTCCCTACATTTACACAGCTAAGGAATTAATGGTAGGTGACCCCCAGAGAAAGATTTATTTGAAAAAAAGGGAACTGTGATAGCAGTGGGTTAGTATAAATAGTTATTTGTCAAGACTGTTACATGTTCTACGTGGGGAAAACAGAGCGATCCCTATGTAAAAGAATATATGAACATTTATATGCTATTGAGACACACAATACTAACAACCCGTTATACAAGCATACACTCTCTTGTGGGGGTTAGGCAAGGATTTTGTTTTGGTATCTTGGAAATTATTAAGAAAGATATTAGAGGGGGGACTTGTCTAATAACATATATAGAAGTGAGTATAGATGGTAGATTTTGTTAAATGCCACCCACCCTCCAGGTCTGATTGACCATGTTTCCATTGTACCTATACTTAAAGAAAGAGCGACTAAACTATGAACTGCGAAAGTTGTTATAGAAATTTTTTGAACAACATATGTTTGTTTTGTATTCATATTAATAATTATTTAATACTCAAAAATTATTTTCATTTAAAATGGTAACAACTAATATATCATGATTTTAGAATGGCTACATGAATGTTTTAAAAGTTCATGGACATTTTTATTGGATAATTGAATTACTTAAGTACTTAATTGCTGTTAATTAATTCAAGGATAAAAGCATGTTGTAACTGGATGTTAACTGTTTTGATAAAGTCCTGTAGTGCGGTGGACGAAAGTGCTTGACTTATTTTGTGGCTGTGAATAAATGGAAGAATTTTACTTTGGACTCTTCTTTTGGTATCAGGTCTGGTTCCACGAGGTGTGTTGGTTTATATGCTTAAATTAAACATTTTTCACAACTGCAAATGTCAGTTTCCAGAAGTCAAATGGAAGGGAATTGTGGTATACTTTTTTCTGCTAATGTCATCTTTTGTAATAAGTTTGTCACTGCACTGCCCTATTAAAATGAAGAATAAGTGATATTTTAAGACCAAAAGGCATATTGTGTGTCGTGGGTCTATTAACAAGGGAAGAGGGGGGCTATCAAAGATCATTTTCAGCAATGACCCATGCACAAGGCAACAGATTAGCAGCTGCCTTATACAAAGAATGTGCAGTAATAGGCTGAACCAGAAGTTTATATAGCTATACTGGGACTATTAGTTGAAGTACTGTGGGGTTACTAGATTGTTTAAGTGTTTCTTTTTAATTGTATATGATTTTTATTTTTCTATTTTCAGAGACCCAATGAGGGTAAAAGATCCACATTTGAGATTACCTGGCTCAGAAATGCCAAAAAGGAGAAAAAAAGCAAAGAATCCTCAGGATGAGGACTCCTCTGATGATGTCCCTGGTAAGAAGAATCCTTTCTTATGTGGTTTCCGATTGTTATCTTAAAAATGTAGTAATAGCTTGTTTTTCTGAAATTTCTCCCCTTACTAATTCTTAAAGTTCACTGTTAAACTGTTTTTTGATTAGCCCCACTTTATTTACATCACACTGTATGTTTACAGCTCTGTAACCACTTCTCCCCATTGCAGAACTACAGTGTAGGATAATGAGAACAGCCTTGTAGTGGGAATGTGAAAGTCTAATAACGTATTTTTGTTTGTTTATTAAGTGTGGTAACCAAGATAGTCTGAGTTTGGGCGTGGCTTATTTTCATTGGAAGCACAGAGAGAAAAGCATATGTAATGCATATATTATTGTAACATGCGTAGCAGTGACTGTGTGATAATTTCACATTTATAGTTGTAGTAATATGATTGTGTCTTAAGTAGTAATAGGAACAAGTAAATTGAATTCAGTGACTATAGCAGACTTTGTCATTAACAGGTTGTAGAATTTTGGAGATGGAGAAATAGAGGAGTAGTGCCCAGTAGTTTAGTTGGAAAGACAGTTTACATACCTCGTCAGGCATGTCTGTTATGCACATATTTAAATGATTCAAAAGCCTTAAACTACATATACTACACATAGCTCTCAACCAATCAGGGACAAATCCAGAAACACAAATACCACCAAGGTAAGAAAGACAAAAAATACCACTAGCGACAACAGCCACAATCACAGAGCAACGCTGGTAAAAAATATATTTATTACACTTAGCACTTCGGCTCCCAGGCCTTCACAGAGTAAAAAACATTACTAAAACACAGGTTTAAATACAAAAAAAAAAATAATCCATCCCACTGCTAATAAGTTAATCATTTAAATAATTAAATTACATATTTCCAGTTGCATTCTTTGTTTAACCCTATGGGTTCCAATGTATTAAACTTAAGAATATACATAGTTTCTTTCCTCAGAAGTTTAGCCTTTAAACTTACATTTTCACCCATCAATATTTCCACCTTTTCCAAGATACCACCTAAAATTCCTTCAGGGTTAGAATAGTGAAATTCAGAAAAGTGATTGCCCAAAGGGCTCTCCACTTTCACATTACTAATGCCCCTCACATGTTCTTGAAAACGTACTTTGAAACTTCTACTAGTTTCTCCAATGTAAAACTTGTTGCATCCACATTTTAGAGCATAAATAACACCTACAGTGTTACAATCAAAATTTCTTTTAACAGTAAAAGGACATCCATTAATTTTGATGAAGGAACAAACAATATGTGTACATATAGAACATTTTTGCAAGAAACAGTACCAACAACAAAATTCATTTCTCTATTTAAATTAACATTGGGTAACTCAAAATAGTTATGTACTACCATATCTTTTAAATTCCTTGCCATTTTATAAGAAGCTATAACCTGTTTAGGCAAACGCAGACTTAAATCTCTGTCCCTAAACATCATGGGCCAAAATTGTTTAACAATATTCACAACTCTACAACTAATAATGTTATAAGTTCTGACAAAATAAACATTTTCAGGAATTTCATGCCTCAGATTAATAACATTTCCATTTACAACATTTTCATTCTTAAAGGACATCTGATGACTAGTATTCTTATTCTTGCATCTGTCTAAATAATTTACATTTTTAGGCCATCTAAGTAACATCACTTTATTTTTGGCTTCTGACACTATGCCTACATCATATCTCCTATCAATAAACATCTTTTCAGTTTCTAAAATTTCCTGGTAAAAACCGTCATCACTACTACAGAGTTTATGAATTCTAAGGAACTCATTATAAGGCAATACTGTCATAAGATGGAGGGGATGACAGCTGTTGCCATATAAGAACTGATTCCTCAGTTCAAACTTCCTATGTAACCCAGTCTCTAACGTATCGAGTTTAATATCCAGGAAGTTTACCTCAGTTCCCAGCTGTATACCATCAAACTCAAGGCCCATCTTATTAACCTGCAGATTTTCAACAAATTTTGAAGCATCCTTATAGGAACCATCACACAAAAATATTAAATAATCTATAAATCTCAAATAGAGCAAAACATGAGACATATAGAAAGTGTGAGGATATATATAATCATACTCAAACTTGGCCATGGTAAGATTGGCATACATGGGGGCAAAAGCTGCCCCTATGGTCGTACCCTGCAGTTAGTGAAAAAACTCCCCATTGAAAATAAAAAATTATTCTTTAAGCAAAAAGCTACTAATTCTATAACAAAATGAGACACAGGGGAATCACCCAGAAAATAAAAAAGAGCCTGGATGCCCACATCATGTCAAATATTTGTATAAAGGCTTTTCACATCTATGCATAACCAAAACATGGAATCCTTCCATTGAAAGCCCTTTATTTTATTCAAAAAGTCTGAACTATCATGTATGTATGAAGAAATGCTAAGAACGTACTTTTTCAAATATTCATGCAAAAAAACACTGATACATTTCAAAAAAATATTTCTCTGCAGAGACAATAGGCCTCCCAACAAGGTTATCCAAACCCTTATGAGTTTTCGGTAAGCAGTAAAATAACAGCAATTTTTGTATTTTCAACGCCAAATTTCTTAGTGATGTCATTAAATGAAAAGTAACCGAAACAATGACCTTTATTCAACAATAAAATATACTCCTCAATAGCTTGAAAATAGCAAGAAATATCACATCTTTTATAAACTAGTTCATCATTTAAATGCTTATAGCACATATCCAAATATTGTTTAAAATTTAAAATAACTATTTGGTTACCCTTATCTGAAGGCTTTACCACAAAGTTCGTATCATTACAAAATTCACAAAACTCTAACCATTGTTGTTTATCTAAATTATAACATAAACTCTTTGGGAAGTTCCTGTTCTTTTCAGTATTAAATTATAACATACACTAGTTTTATTATGCATACAAGTCTTGTATTCTTTTTCCACTTCAAAACTAACAGTTGAAATGCAAGTTTGAATGCAATTGTTAGAATAAGGGGGAATAAAAACACTTTGTCTGGATACTGCTGGTGTCAAACTCAGTGTAAGCATTACTCACACATTCATCAGATTTACTTAATATGGATACATGAGTGAAACGAATCATCACCAGAAATATCCTAGTTCACATTACCTACATGTGCAACATTATTTTTAGCAAAAAAAATATCTCAGATGTAGTTTTCTCCCAAATGCAAAAATCTCCCCTCTCAAAATATGTAATTGAGTTAAAGCAGTGGGAATGAATTTCAAACCTAACTCTAAAACAGACATTACTACTTCAGAAACATAACAATCAGACAATTTCGACACAAAAGTGTTATAAAATTCAGTTCCAACGTTTCCATTTATTAAAATGTCCTTTGGAGTTACCTCCAGTGTTTCTCTGTGGTCCCCAGTCTCCTCGACCCCGCTTACCGTTGAAATTGGTGTTAGGCTTGGAATTAGCCTTTTGGTAGTCGTTCCGAAATCTGCGGTTGAAATCTATAGAACTCCCGGCTTCTGGTAAGGCCGGAAACGTTTTCTGTTCTCTTTCATCTGTGCCCTGTTGTTCTACAGTTTCCAAAGCTGCAAAAGACATAGAAGAGGAGGAGGCAGAACTATTATTATGGCTTTGGTACTGTCCGTTCTTAAATATAGACCTTTTACCATGATATTTGACCAAAAAAAGCTTGGTCCAGTTTATAATCTTTCATGTCCTGATTAATTTTAAAAAATTTGCGTTCTACAAGCCCCTCCTCAAGATCTTTAAGCACTACATTAATGTTTTTCATTTTCCACAAATCCAGAAATAATCAGGAACACTTTTAAAATATTAGTAGTATTACCTTGAAACACTGACAGACCAAGAGAATGTGGATTAATATATATTTTTTTGAAGTAAAAGAAGTATATAACTCTAATTGTTGTCATTAAGTATATTTCACCACCTTTTCTCCATAGGTCACCAATTTTAGGAGGGATTAAGAGGGACAGAGCTAAAATCTAATCAGGGACATCCCTGAAAATCCGGGACAGTTGAGAAGTATGATATTTACTACATATTCATTTGCATATTATGGAAGCAGTGAGCAAAGAAAATTAGATAATGACGTATATTCATTTACCTACTTAACATTCAATAGCAGCAGGTGGTATAAATGAAGGAGATTTAGGTAGGATTTGGTGGTTAGTTAATTGGCTGTGACTTAGAGCTGTATTTCCAGAAAAAACTGAGATGTTTTTAACTTTTTAAGACAGAAGTGCTGGTGTTGCCTCTTATATGTAGTGGTAATGAGCTCCAGTCTTTAGATTTTGGTACAGCAAACTGGGAGATGTTCTTTTAGCCAGTGTTCCAATACTAATTCTTGAGTCTTCCTGCCTTGCAGAAGCGAGTATCTGATCTGATTTTCACAGTCTTTGCATCATCCCCATCTGATGCATGTCCGCGGACCATTGTCTAGATGTCAGGGTATAAGAAGGGCATTTATTGGCACCATATTGAATTCTTTCTAGTCATTCAGTCTGATGCACTTTGTCGTGTATACAATACACTCTCAGGCGTTTGTTGGCTTGCTTTTTTCAGAGTTTCTAGAAACTTCCAGTCAGATAAGTTCTCTACTGGGTATTTTTTCTCTTCTAATTAACGTTTAAAAAAGTTAGTAATTGCTTGAAGTGTGGGAAGTAAATTCCACAGAAATATTTTCATTCTTTGTGTCTCTTGTTTGGGGCCTTGGCACAACATCTCTAGTTGTCCTGATTGTACTAAAATTTGAGCCAAAGCTCTTAAGTGCAGAACTAAAGTCTTAGCAGCTCAGATGGAGTCTTTGGTGTCTGTTTCCTCAGTGTCTTTGTCTTTGCAACACCGGGCGTTTAGCATAGTTATTCCTAAAAACTGCAGAGATTAAAAATACAAGGAAAAAGACTCTGAGGATATTTCAGATGGCTTGGCCCATGCCACTGAGTCAACCAGGGGTCCAGGGAAGTAAATAGTGTGGGAAGAAATAGCCAGGGAATTGTTATGGCTAGGCTTGTATAGGCCCTAGGGCCAATAGCCTAGTACCAACCTGTGAACCAGTGATTCAGGAGAGTTGACTTTGCAGCCCCTTGGTCTGGTGACTTCTAGACCTGAAACCTCTGGCACTATCCCTTAGGAGGCTGACTTGAGTTTAGGCTTTTTGTTCTCTTCTTCCACAGCATCAACGTCAGTCAGGTCTGAGATTGCTCCACAGGCTTCAGATTCTGATGCTTATGTTGTAGGTACTGACAGAGACATATTGTATACCTCAGACTTGGAAAAGCAGCCTGAGGTTGTGGTTGGACAACTGTGCCCCCCCAGTTTATCTTGACTAAATGGACACCTAAACCTAAAAGAATAGTCAGCCTACCACTGTCTTCCCCTCAGCCACTCTTGCTCAGGTCAAAGCCCAGAACCTCTTGAAAATAGCCCAGGAATTTATGGCCTTCATGAAATCCAGGAAATCCTCCCACACTCAGACCAGTACATTTGAAGCCTCCCCCTCCAAAAGAAGTAGGGATATGGATTTTCAAGAAGAATCTGATTTCTGAAGCTCTGAAGATGAGGAGTTGTCCTACTTTGAGTACCTCCCACCCCAACCCTATCCTGGCTCAGACTCTGATGATACCCTCACTTCTTCTCCCCCACAAAGGATCCCCTCCTTTGGGAATACCCTTCATAAAATGAAGGGAGCTTTTAAGTAGGAAAGTAAACAATTCTTGCAGGCTCAAACTCATTATAGGGAGCTCCTGAATTTAAAATCCCCTAGACCATTGGCCATTCCTGAATGTAGTGGTCAATGACATCTTTGAATACATTTGTTTGCACCCTGACTCTCCGCTACCTGCTCCCAGGAAGTGAGATCATTTTTATAAAGTTTTTGATGATCACAAGCACCTGTGTAAGAACCCTAAAGATGACCCCCAAGTAATTTCCACAGAATCCACTAAAGGGGCACTAAAGCATGCAACTAGACACCCCTTGCCTATTGATAGGGAGGGTAGACTATTAGACATATTCGGCAAAAAGCTTATACCTCAACTACCCAATCTATGAGGGTGCTTAATTGCCAATTCCATGTGTTAAATTGTCTACATTCCCTATAACATCAAATCATCTGTAAGGCAGAGATTATTTCTGACAAAATATGGTCTAAGTAAATTCAGGACACTGCTAGAGCAGCCTTACAGGTCTCCAGGCATTCTTTGTGGATATGATAGAATGGATGCATGATGCAGAACAGCTGCCATGGGCTTAGTCATTTGCAGGTATGCCTGGATCTGGACACAACCTCTCTTAGTCCAGGTGAAGGCCAAACTACTGGATGCTCCTCTAGACAAAGATTTCTTTTTTGGACCCCTAGCTGAAAAGTTATTCAAGAAGCTGGACAAAAATGCAAAAACTGATAGTGAAGAAATTTTACCTTTTCCCTACACCATGGTAATAGAAATTTCCCTTCTAAACCATGGCCTGTCCCTCCTAGACAGGACAAGGGGAAGCCTCCCCATGCTAAGAGATTCAGACAGCCAAGGAGGTAGACCAGAGCATACCCCAATCTAGGAAGCTCCAAATAGCCCATCCATCATAGAGTACAGCTGTGACTATGTTCAGCCTGTGATCCCTCCTCCTCTACCACCCCTCTGGCAGGCAGTCTTTTCTCTTTTATGTATCAGTGAAAACTCACCGACAAAGATTAGTGGGAACTCCACATCACAAAAAGGGGTCACGCCATTCATTTCAGTGAGCCCTCCTCCCCCATTTTCTAGGCATGCCAAAACTCTAAAAGAGCAGGAGAGCATCGTGCCTCCAATCCTCCTAGACCTGCTACAGCAAGGGTCCATTCAGCCTGTTCCTTCAGGTCAGAATGGAAAAGGCTTCTATTCAAGGATTTTTCTAGTCCCAGGAAAGAAGGCACCTGGAGACCTATCTTGAACTTGTGGAGGCTGAGCAAGTTCCTTTATGTCCCCAAATTCAAGATACTAACATTGCAAAAATTATTGCCAGTGATCTTCCAGGATGCCTACATCATTACCCTAGATTTGAAAGATGCCTACCTCCATGTCCTTATTGCAGACAGTCACATGAAATGCATCCATTTTGTTACAGCAGGTTTCCATTACCAACCTTTTGGTTTATCTGGTGCTCACCAAGTATTCAGCAAATGCCTAGCGCCATTTATTCCCATTGCAGAACCCCACTGTGCTTATGTACCCTTATCTAAATGACTGTCTCATTCAGGGAAAATCCACAACAGACGCACTAAACACTATGCAGGTCACCATAAACTGGTTCCAAATGGTAGGTCTCACTTTCAAAGCCCCCACAAGTCACAATGTCTACCCCGGGGGGGTACTCATAGATTCTGTGCAGTAAAAAAACTTCCTTCCGCAGGACATGACATCTTTCCTGCCAAACTATCTGACCAGCTTGTTGCCAAGGCAACAAATCTCAGCAAGGTAGTTTCTAAGTTCTTGGTTACATGGCATCCTGCAAACTCATGATCCTCAGAGCAAAGCTACAAATGAGAAAGCTTCAATGGTTCTTAAAAAAAAATACTTGGGAACAGCACTCTGTACTTCTGGAAACGTCCATGCCTGTTCTTCATTGCTTAAAAAGGAGTTCTATGGTGGACAAACACCAATTTACAGAATCCAGGGACAAATTTCTCTGTCTACCTCCCTTTCCCTTTCTCTCTCTCTCTCTCTCTCTCTGACAGAGGCAGACAAGGCCATCACCACAGACAGTTCAGATGTAGCTTGGGGAGCTCACCTAGGCCCCATTAAGGTACAGGGCATCTGGATAACAGACCAGACAAGAGGAAGATGTATGTAAACCAGAAAAAGGTGCTCACTGTTTACTTGACCATAAAAGCTTCTTAACACAGTTTGCACTCAGGATCTTTACAGATTTAGACAGGCAACACCACAATGATGTGGTACATAAGCAAACAAGGGGGTACCCTCTCTTAACCCTTGTGTTGTCTCACAGTGAATATTTGGATGTTGGCACTGGAATTAAGACCAACACTTACAGCATCCTACATTCTGGGTCAGAACAGTACCCTAACAGACTTTTTAAGTCTTTTAGACCCCAACGAATGGATGCTGAAGAGATAAACATTCCTGGGCTTAAGCATACAGTGGGAAATTCCCTCAGTAGATCTTTTTGCCTGTCACCAAAACAGACAACTCCAGAGGTTCTGCTTCAGAGCTCAACAGAGAAGGACATGGAGAATGTACAGTTTGTCCTTCAAGTGGACAAGCATGTTCTTAATGCTTTTTCACCCTTGCCTCTGATTCCTGTGGTGCTGATATGCTTGGCCTGTCAGACCTGACTTACCTCTTATAGCTCCCTTCTGGCCCAGACAACACTGGCTGTCCCTCCTCTTGACTCTTAGTGAAGGGAGGTTCTTCAACCTCCAACAGGAAATAGATCTCCAAAGCCAGGTCAAAGGCTCTGAATTCCATCCACACCAGGCCACACATAAAGCGGGACCCCTGAAGAATGCATTTATTTTATTTTATTTTATTTGTTTTCCAGGGTAGAGCACTGATCTCCATGGACCTTTTTCAGATTACACCCTGGAGTGGTGTCTGGCAAAGTGATTTGCACATTGTCACACAGGCAGTGGTGGCTGAGGGAATCAAACCTTGCACCACTGGGCCACATGAAACAGCTCGTTAACAGTCTTAATACTTAATCCTCAATCCTCAAAGCCATCTGCCAGGTTTGGACATCAAAAATGTGAACTACTCCCCTGAAGAGCTAACCATCCGGAAGGAGACAAGAAAACCCACCATCAGAAAAACATTCTTGGCAAAATGGAAAAGAATCTCCATGTGGTGCCACAGCTGGAACACCAGTATTCCTCAGATGGGCATCAGTTTAGTCCTGAAATACCTTTTGGGTTTGTTTAGCCAGGGCCTTTCTTACTGTAGTATTCAGATGCATGTTTCTGCCATCTCAGTTTGTCTTCCCTCTTCCTCACCTAAAGCTACTCTTGAAAGAGATCAGTCATTTAAAGCACCCTCGAAGGAGCCCACTTTCTACTTGGCATTGTAATTGTGTGTAGAAAAATTAACCTGATCTTCCTTTGAGGAGGCAGCATTTACTCCTCTACAGTTGCTCACTTGGAAGACCACCTTACTAATAGCTTTCACCTCAACATGGCTGGTCTCAGTGCTATAAGCCCTGATGTTCAAAGAGCCCTTTCACTGTCTTTTACAGGCATAAGGTAACTCTTGGAACTAAACCATTCTTCATGCCCAAGGTAGTATCCAAACTTTCTTTAAGCCAGACTATCAATTTTCCAATCTTTGTTCCTAATCCACAGAAAAAAAGAACAAATGCTTCATTCTCTGGATGTATACTGCCAAATCAACAAAGCAGGACAGGACAGACAAAATCCCCCAAATAGTGCAGAACAATTATTGGTTGGTTTCGGGGGGGGGGGGGTAGGTGAAAGCGTCTCCAAACAAACCATCTCCAAATGAATAGCTAGTTAAGTTAAGTTATGTTACACAGAACAAGTTCAGGAAGAGCTACCTAGACTCTGGATGGGCTGCCAGATGGAGGCGTTAAGATTAAATTGAAGTCTCAAATGTGAGCCTTAACATTGTTGTCTAACCAACCATTCACCCAACACACAGCTGTTTTTTTACACAATTGTTCTTTTGTGGTGCAGCCAACAGCAGTTTAATAATAGAGGTTCTGGTTGCAAAGGTCATGGCAACTTCTAGAATGGCCACCAACCCAAAGGTAATTACACTTAAAACAACTAGGAGTACAATGGTCCCCTAGCTGGGTGCCTGCAGGTTCCATACTTTCCCACTTTGGAGACTTTTGGGGGATTACCTGATGTTCTTCGTGTTTCACTGTTGCAGTCATCACACTTGGGTTATCTGGCTGCAGGTAGCCCTCAGTCGGCCTGAATACCAGTGTCTTAGTATTTCTGCGTCGGATGCTGCCGCTTCTTCCATGACGTCAGGTCGTCAGGGGTATAAAACAGGCAGCCGACGCCATTACATCAGTCTTTCTTGCCGAGAAGGAGCCCGAAACAGTTCACAAGTGCTGGTCGGCCTCCATCTGAAATTTTCATTTTTCGAGTTTCAAACCTGAAGTCTCCTAAAGCTAAGTACCCCATTGGGGATCCTTTTTTCTCACTCTAACCGATGTCAGAAAAAGTTAATAATTGTCTTGGCTGTGAAAAGCAAATACCTCACAGAGATTTTCATTCTTACTGCGTCACTTGTTTAGACTCAGACCACGACGTCCCTCGCTGTTGGTTTTGTGCCTTGTTTAACACCTGAGCCATTCATCGTTGGGCTATCTTTGTCACTAAATTCTTTCGCTGTCGTTCTCCGTATTCTGAAATGGTTACGATAAGCCATCCGACTACTGATCTTCCAAAAAACATAAAGATAAAGACAGAGACAGACCACATAGGTCCAAAACTGCCGGCGATGCTTCCGTTAAGCTAGTCGCCAGTCCGCCGGTACTCAGTGAGGTGCCTTTGCAGCCCCTGGTGCCCTCTTCTACAGATTTGCAGGCCACTGCTGAGACCCATTTGGAGTCTGGTATGCTGCGAGATGCTTCTACGACTATAGAACCTGCGGATGTCTCTACCTTGGATGAGTCCGGAGCCGCTGTGCAGGCACTGGCTTCTGAGGGTGTATTCTGACCTACCAATGTTCGAATTAAACCGACAACTTTGTTTTTTGCTAAAACTACCGAGATTCTTAGGCCCAGAGTACTCACTACGCCTAGAAAACCGACGACCAAAGCGCATGCTCAAGCTCCCATGCCACAAAAACAAATGCTTAGAATGGCTGAAGACCTTATTACCCTAATTGAGGGAAGCCAGCCTTCCCCTGCTAAGAGACAAAGAATTGAGTTTCCTTCTGATTCTACAGTCCAGGAGTCTGATGACTTTGACCTTTCTGATTATCAGGACATGCCCTTGTCATCCTATGAGGATTCAGATGCAGGGGAATCCATTCCCTCTGCCTCCCCTCCAGAGGATTTTTCTTTTGGTGAAACCGTGCATACTCTGAATGGATTTCCACTGGGGATGCAGGACTACCCCCAGTCCAAAAAGAGACTCAGAGAATTTTTAGAGTTGCCTCAGCACGAGCCTCTAGCTATACCCCCTGTCCTGGATGTTGTAGATGTCTTCATGGAATCCAGTCTTACTCCAGACACTTTACCAATGGCACCTAAAAAACCTGACAGGTACTACAGAGTACCTGATTCTCACAAATTTCTCTTTAAGAATCCTACTGCAGATCCAGAGACCATTTCCCAGGGACCTAAAGGTGTTAAGGCTACTACAGCCAAAAACCCTACCCCTTCAGACAGGGATTCCAGGGCTTTAGACAGATGGGGTAAGAAGGTATATATACCTCTGCAACTCTTGCCATCAGGGCATTGAATTGCTAGTTTCACATGTTGAAGTACCGGCAACATATTATGGAAGTAATTAAACAAAAAATGATATTATTGCCAGACTGTACATAAAATAAAGATTTACAAGAGCTAAGGCATTCTCCAAACCAAGTTAGTAAGCATACTTTGTAGTGTGGCTTTGATGCCCTGGAAGCATCTTGCAGGGCTGCAGTCACTGGGTCTGTACTGAGAAGGCATGCTTGGCTGAGGGAACAAAATCCTTGCCAGATCATGTCAAATCCAAATTACTAGATGCTTCTTTAAATCAGGACCATTTATTTGGCACCAGAGCAGAAGTTGTTCTTAAAAAGATGGAAGAAAAAGCTAAATCTATGCAAACTGTCAAAGAATTCTTACAAGTGCAGCCACCTAGATTCAGTAGGCATTGGCCTTCAAAAAACAAGCCCCTGCCAGACCTTCCCAGACCAGACCCAGAGGAAACAGGCCACCCAGACTACAGTCTCAGGGTATACAGAGATCTAAACAATAGAGTGCCCCCATCTCAAAAACAGGGAGTGTTAAGCCCACCCCCTTATGGAAAAAGTTTGCAATGACTTTTCAGTTATCCTTCCCAGACCCGCCCAATTGCTTGTGCTCCTAGGAGGAAAACTTGCCCTTCATGCAAAAAACTGGATGTCCATTACTTAGGACTGATGGGTCCTAAACATTGTATCTTCTTATGGAAAAAGTTCACAATTACTTTTCCATTATCCTTCCCAGCTCTGCTCAATTACTTGTGCCCCTAGGAGGAAAACTTGGCCTTCATGCAAAGAAACTGGATGTTCATTACTCAGGACTGATGGGTCCTAAACATTGTATCCCATGGGTACAAATTCTACTTACATTCACTGCCAACCCCAAGCGGGTTTCCATACCTTCCTCCAAACCATTGGGCAGAGGCTCAAAAGCAAGTACTGTCTTTGCTCAATATCAGAGCTATTCATCCTGTTCCAGTAAAACAAAGGGGTCAGGGTTTCTACTCCAGATTTTTCCTGGTGCCCAGAAAATAGGGCTCTTGGCGCCCAGTCCTAGACCTTTCTATTCTCAACACCTTTCTGGTAGTCCCAAAATTCAAGATGCTTACCCTGCAACAGCTTCTCCTCATGCTAGCCAAGGATGCCTGGTTAGTCACTCTAGACTTTTTTATCTGCACATCCCCATAAGGGAGTCATGCAGGAAATATCTACATTTCAGGGCAGGCTCTATGCACTATCAGTTCTCTGCACTTCCCTTTGTCTTATCTACTGCGCCCAGAGTATTCACAAAGTGCCTGGCTCCAGCCATTGCATACTGCAGGCAGAGAAATATCCAAGTCTTCCCATACTTGGACGACTGCCTGATTCAGGCAGACAGTCAGGACTTGCTACTTCAGCACCTGGCATTTGTAAAAAAGCTTTCTCACTTCATTGGGGTACGCCATCAACGAAAAGAAATCACTACTGGTGACAAGTCAAAAGATTGTATTATTGGGAGCAAGCTTGGACACAACTTCCCAGATGGCATTTCTCACTTCAGAAAAACAGGTCTGTCTGACAAACTACTTCAAACAAATGGCCGCCAGAACCCAGCTGTCTGCAAGGAAAATACTACAAGCCCTAGGGTTCATGGCCAGATCTATTCTGCTAATTCCATATGCAAGACTGCATATGAGGAAACTTCAATGGTACTTAAAAAAGTCTTTGGCTCCAACATTCTCAAGACCTGGAAACGGTCATTCCTGTTATACCTTGTCTAAGGGCAGAGTTCCTTTGGTGGGCAGAAGCATGCAACCACAACAAGGGACTCCTTTTCACTCAACCCCTCACCGCCCAAACCCTGACAACAGACTCATCAGACTATGCATGGGGGGCCCACATGGCAGGGAAATGCATTCAGAGCCACTGGAGCCCAAGCCAAATTCTCCTGCACATCAATCAAAAAGAGGTGCTAGCTGTACAAAATGCTCTGACAGCCTTCAAATACCTAATCCTTCCAGGACAGCTGCTTATAAAAACAGACAACACCACAGTTATGTGGTACATAAACGAGCAGGGGGGAACCCATTCTTACCCACTCTGCAGGTTAGCCATGGCCCTGTGGAACACAGCCTTGAGCAACCAAGTGCATCTACAAGCTCAATTCCTGCCAGGCGGTCAAAATTCACTAGCAGACAACTTAAGCAGAAATCTCCTAGACCCACACGAGTGGAAATTGGAGCCCAGCACCTTCTGCCATCTGATCCAGAGGTGGGGGACACCAGAGGTGGACCTCTTTGCCTCCCCCGAGAACCACCAGTTGAACAACTTATGTACCAGGAACCCTCACAGCAGGGCCTGGAAGGTGGATGCCCTATCATTTCAATGGAAAAAACTCTCAATGTATGCCTTTCCCCCTCTGCCCCTTCTCTCCAGAGTACTACTCAAGATAAAGCAGGACAGGCCAAGGGCAATTCTTATTGCTCCAGACTGGCCATGCCAGCACTGGTACCCACTCTTACGCAGCCTGACAGTGCCACCCTGGCACCTTCACCAGACTCCTACCCTGTTGTCTCAGCAGGAGGGAAGCTGCAACCTGCAGTTCTGTTCACACCTTCACCAAGCATTACCACTTACCTATCTTTTCTAAATCCAGGGCTGGATTTGCTACAGCAGTCTTGCAAGGCCTATTAGCCAGCCCTAACACTTCTTGACTGCCTCCACCCTTCCTCAGCTTTGGGAATCTACCCAAGTGTGATGACTCCAACAGTGAAACACAAAGAACACAGTACAGTTGTGTACACTTACCATAAATGTAGATGTTCGAGTGTATTCACTGTTGCAGTCCTGGTTTCCCTCCCTCCAGCCCCCTGGTTTTCTCTATCTTTCTATCTCTCCTCTCTATGGCCATTCCTATTGGCATCGGTATTTACTTATTACTGGTGGTGTTCCCCACCTTGTACTAGCTCCCTTTTTGGGGGGCTCCTGACATTTGGGGCAAGAAAAACTGATGTAATGGCGTCGGCTGCTTGTTTTATACCCCTGACCACCTGACATCATGGAAGAAGCGACAGCATCTGACGCAGAAATACTAAGACTCTGGTATTCAGGCAGACTGAGGGCTACCTGCAGGCAGATAACCCAAGTGTGATGACTGCAACAGTGAATATACTCAAACATCTACATTTATGGTAAGTGTACACAACTGTACTTTCCTCCACTTGTCGAAATGAGTGGCTATCACATGGGATAAATGAATGAGTCGTCATGTCTAGGGGCTACACAGTCCCATTTCTCTCCTAACCAGACTATTATCCTTACCCTACTAGACATACCACCCTGTTAAAGAACTGTAGCAAGAAGAGTTTTTGAGCATCACCCCCAAAAAAAAAAAATAAATTAGCAAGGTTTCTCCAAATCAACAAGTCTAGGCTTTTATTCAAGATTCTTTTTCTTACTAAAGAAAACAAAATACTTCAGGCCCATTCTAGACTTAAAGGGCCTGATTCATTTTGTCCCTAAAGAATCCATTGGAGTAAGTCTTTCTTGTCTGAAGGGGACTGGCTATACTCTTTGAACCTCCAGTATGCCTATCACCATGTTAAACTATTTTCTGTATGTGTGCGAGTCACTCAATCACTTCCAATTTTGGATGCTGCCTTTTGGCCTCCTCTTAGCCCCTGGCCTGTCAGCAAGTATTTATCAGTGGGAGATACTCTGGGGCTAAAATTCTGTATAGAGGAAAATGAGCACTCTCTTGCTAAGTCTAAGATGCATACAATGCATTTGACTGAATGAGCACCAGCTCAGGTTTTGCAGTGTTCACTGTGGTCACAAAGGACTGGAATAGCAACTGAAGACTCTCTCTCATGGTTACAGGATGGTTAGTAGTCAGGACTACCATGACCCAGTCACCTAGCTATGGAAAGATCCTGACAACCTGCATTCTTATATGCACTACAACCACAAATGATATGAGGAAGATTAAAGAACTGTGATATCTTAGGAGCTATGCCAGAGATCAGACATCTGAGCGATAAACCAAGTTTTGCATATAGAAATTGTCAGGATCTAAAAAGGAGACTGTGTTACAAAGATTTTAGCTCAATAATGACTATAGAGCAGTGAGCAAGAAATATGGGACATGTCCTTGTTATAACTGCAGTTGCTGTAAACATATTGCTATTGGCAACACTTTTAAACACCCTGAAACTCAAAACAGTTTTATTTTACTTGTTATGCCACATGCAGTACTATGAATATATTATATCTAGTGACATGCATGAAATGTTCTGTTTTTTATGTTGGTAAAAGCACTCGTAGGTTAAAAGATCATATTATTGAACATAGATCAAAATAAGTAGAAATGTTCTGTCTAACGCACTAACAAAGCATTTCACTGAATTTGGCCACGATCATGAGTTTAAATTTAAAGTCATGGATGTTGTATATAAAAATATTAAAGGTGGTGATATCACCATCTGAAAGGAAGGCAGCTGCCATAGAGATAGAAAAGGTGCTAGCAAAGGCAGTCATCCAGGAGATCCCACCAGACAAACATGGACCCTGAAATTATTCAAGGTTCTTTTTGGTGCCAAAGAAAAACTGGGGCTACAAACCAATTTTGAACATCAGTCACCTCAACCAACATTTCAAACAGGGGACTTCCAAGATGGCTGCACATTGAGTAACCGCTTAATTCTAGCTGTCACAGTGTGAAAACAGAAACTTAGCAGAGAAAGCCAGTGGACCTGGATTTCTAAATAAATTTCAGTAACTGGCTAGTAAGTGCACTGCCTGGATGCCAGGGAAAAAAATTACAGAGGATCTGAAGGAAAGTCAGCTACAAAAGATGATGAAATAACACTGACTGGGAAGAGTACTGTAGCTGTTAAGCAAAAAGCAGTGCAATCTCCAGACATGACTTTGAGTATCCTTGAGGAAAGTATAAAGCAACTGCACACAGACCTAACTAAAATAAATGAAAAACTGATGGAGTTTATCAACTCAAACAATAAAAGGCTGGAAGAAATGAAAGAAGCTTTAAATAGATACTTAAGATAAGGTGATAAGACTGCAAAACGCAGAAGTCGAAATGAAGAAAAGGTGGCCGAATGTGAGACTGCACAAGAAGAGATGTTTCAAAAAATAATAGAACTAGAGGACAGAGCACATATGGAAAACTTGAGATTTTCTGCTGTACTGTAGAAGCTAGAAGGAACATACTCTAAGTTCAAGAAAGCACAAATAAGCAAGTGGACTGGTATTCCACAACAGCAGTTGTTAATTGAAAGGGCATATTGTGTGTGTATGCTACAAACCTGGCTATGAGAAAACAATCTAGACCTTTAATAGTAAAGATGCAATCTTGCCAGCAGAAGGAGTTGATTCTGACAAAACTGTGGCAGAAGGACAAAGTACTAAAAGTGGGAGACAGCCAAGTGTTTCTGGACAGTGACTGACTAGTCGTTGTACACCAGTTAGAAGAGGAAACACATTTCCATTATTCACAGAATGTTGAGAAGCAGGTATGAGATTCAAACTGCTGTACCTAGCTATGTTTAAAATATTTTTTCCTAAAGGAACAAAATCATTTTTTGATGAAGTAGATGCTAAGGAAGAAATACAAAAGTTTGTCCAACAAGAAGTGAGCTGTGAAACGGAAGGAAATTCTGCTTCTTCTTTTGGTAATAAAGACCACAGAGAGACTGTGCCAGTGAAACTTTACCGGTGTTTCATCAGGAAATACTTGAGAGAGGTAATAAGGCACAGGAGTTGACTAGAAAATTGAGAGTGTACTGGAAGTGATGCAGAGAGAGAGAGTTTGAGAGATTGAGATGAACAGGAATAGAACAAGAAAATCTTGAATTATTGGGCTTTCTTGAACTTTGTTAAACTCTAAAGTATATGGCCTACTTCATGTCATTAATGTTCGGAAAAATACTCAAAAGGGGAAGAGCAGGGAGAAAGTTAATTGTAAGTATAACAAATTTTTCTTAATAGTACTAGATTAATGGTGGTGATTCTTTGCACGTTATAAAGTTTGTTTTTTCAGTTATTTTTAACTCCTACTAATGCCTCTAGGCATCAAATATTGCTTGCTTCATATCTGCATCAATAATTCTAAAACCATGCTATGTACAAGGTTTTTAAAAGGTTTCATCTTAAAGCTTATACAATAGCGAACTCAACTCCATTAATATTTGATCTCTGCCTAGTACACACAAATAGATATTAACTATTGTTTTTATGATATTAATTTATATTGACATAATTTTCACTTTTTGTTGTAAATATTTCAGCAACCATGTAACACAGACAGAAATCCTTAGCCTCATATGAAAGCTGTCAGCTGACAGTATGTGTGTAACTTCAGTGGTTGCTGAGATATTGTAAGAACTATAAAGATAAGGCAAACCAAGGTAGCACTTTATTTATTTTATTTTACATTTGTTGGTTGGGCTAGTCTAGCTGGATACATGTCCATTTTCAGTAGAGGCCTAGGGAGATAAGCTCCAAGCATTAGTAAATTACAAAAAAGATTACAATAATTAAAAATGACTAAATTCAAATATAAAGAGATTAAAAATGATTTGAGAGAATCAAAATTGTTTCTATGAATAATGGCTCGCAGTCTGTACAAGGTTTAAAATATAATATAAAAGTAAAAATTGTGTATATGAATAATATCTCACAGTCTATGCAAAGGTTAGAAGTACAGTCGAGTACAAGAACACTCAGAGTTCTAGAGTAATGATTTGTAGGTCAGAGAAAGAGAAAGAGAGAAAAGTAGAAGAAAGAAAAAAACAAGGACTAGAATAAAGTTAGATTCTATTGATTAAAGCTGTAGAGGGGACAGAGGCCAGAAGGAAGGGGTATAGAAAGAAGAGCATTAAGGGGGAGAAAGGATTTAGTCAGGTTTAGAACAGGGGCAAAGTCAATGAATTTTCAGATGTTCTTTGAGATGTTTCTTGAAGAGTGGTACGGATGAGAGAGATGTGATTGTACTAGGAAGATTGTTCCAGATTTTACCTACAATGTTAGTAAAAAGTGAGTCCCCAGCTTTGTTGTTAGATTTAATATTGGAGATTAATAGCTTATTTGCTGAGCGAAGTGTTGCAAGATTTCTATATGGGGAGATCAGGTTAGAGAGGATTGGAGTATTATTTGGGTGATAAAGAACATTATGTGAGATAACCAGTTGATTATACAGTAGATGGTTTTGTAGTTCTGACCATCCGAGTTGTTTAAGGTTGTGACAGTGGTGGGTTCTGAAGGGGTGGCAGTGACAAATCTAGCTATGTTATTAAAGCTAGTTTCAAGCTTGCTTCGATTGTGTTTTGATAGATTGATGTATATGGCAGAAGCATAGAATAGAGTAGAAGTTAGGTGAGTTTGGGCAATGGAGGTTCTAGCTAGTGGTGTGAGGAAGGGTTTGATTCTATACAGAGAGCCTAGTTTTTTTATTGACAGTCTGTATAGTATTGTTGATATGATCATCGAAGCTGAGGTTATTATCTATGGTTATGCCCAGTAGAAGTGTGGTAGTGTCAGGGGAAATAGTAGTTCTGTTGTTAGAGGTAATTGTGAAGTGGAACTCGGGTGACTTTTGGGTGGGAGCAAAAAGTAACAATTTTGTTTTTTTAGGGTTTAGGAGGAAGCAATGATGGGTGAACCAATTTTCAACAGTGTTAAATACTGTTTGAGTAAGGGTCTGAAGAGAGATTGATGACTTATTACAAATCACATGCTCTACCATGCATCATAGCATGGATAATCTTTTTTTTAGTTTAGCTTGAGTCTATGTATGTGGTTGGCTGTCTGGAGCATTTGTTCTTATTAGGAAGGTAAAACTTCAGTATTTGAAAATGTACATAGTTTTGTGTGTTAATATTATTAAGTTAATAGGTTTTTAGAGATATTGTGTGTGTGTGTGTTTATTTTTGTTTGAGGATTTTCAATAAAACAAAAAGTTCTACAAGGTGTGACATACTCAAATGGAGATGACAAGAAACAGTTGTATAAAAGATTACTCTGCCAAACAGTGCATGCATGTAACACAAAAGATGGAACTAGATATTTAATGAAAAAGCTGTTATACATAAAAGGTGGGAGTAATAATCCCTCAAGAATATGATTCTTTCTATAATGTCTTTTAATATTACTGGTTTCACAGGTAAATATAAAAAAAAAGATAAGTGAACTATTTTAAGAACTGTAGAGTGCAAATAGATACACTTGGAAAGAACTAACGTGTGAATTTGATAAAGAAAGGTTTTCAAAATGGTTATTCAGCAGAATACCTGGGGTAAAGGAAAAGAGGAATACTTACATTAATTGCAAGAGGAGCTCCACTAGTAATAGAGGATAAAAAAGACAATGGTAGATTTGCAGTAGTAAGGGGCTACTGGCAAGGGAGGAGGATTACACTGGCATGCATTTATATTCCATCAAAACTGCTATAATGGAACTTAAGAGGATGCTGGGAGAAATAATTCACTTTCACCAAGTAATATTAGATGTTAAGTTGTCAATCTCGCCTTCATTCTTGCTGGATGGGTTCGGAGCTGAACCTTGGCTCCAACTCTGCCTATTACTAAAGCTTGAGAGCTATTTTTTACCGGCTCGAGGCTATGCTATGTCCTATAATGCTAGGCGTGATATACCCAGATCTCATTTGCCGCTTCAGCTACGAGGTTGCGTCTTTTTGCCGGCTCAGGTTGTATTAATATTTTTCTTGGTTTTAGTCAGCTTTTTGGGTTAAAATATTACCGATAGTGTTTTTTAGTTACTACCCTTTAGATCCCTGTTTAGGATTCCCTCTTAGGTAGTTTTTGATACTGTTTTTTTCCCCTCACCTAATAGTTAGGCCCTTGGCCAATCCTCTTCCATTCTTACTTATGTGTGTGTTTGCCTTGTTAGATTGTATTAAAAAGTGCGGGGTTTTGTTATATTTTTTCTAGTCTGTTACAACCTTTTTGTGTGTGTGTGTGTGTGTGTTTGACTGATTGTGACTAGACAGTCATCCCTTTTTCAGGATGTCTAAAGACACTAAGGTCTCGGGCTTCAAGAAGTGTGACTCGTGCTGTCAGAAGATGTCTCTGACAGATGGTCACACTTCTTGTGTATATTGCTTGGGCCCTCTGCACCTGCAGGACTCTTGTTCTGTCTGCCATGCGTTCAGTCCAAGAGTCCTGCGGGAACGCAGGAATAAACTTATTTTGAGAGGCTTGTTAAAGCCTGAAGGTTCCCCAGCTAAGCCTTTGTCGGGTAAACCTTCTAAGCCTGCCAAACCTTCTACTCCAAGTTCAGAGCCATCGCCGAGCGGTGCTACTACTACCACTGCATCGGTTCCGGCCGGAACCAATGATTCTAGGCCTCAGTCGGCTCCAACTCTGCTGTCTGAGCCGTCTTCGAGCAAGAAGCATTCCAGGTCTCCTTCCCTGGAATCGCTCCACTCTGCTTCGAAGTCTCCCTTGTTATCGGAGCAGAGTCACAGGTCCCATTCCTCTCGGTCTTCCAGGCTGTCGGACCATGACCTCAAGAGGGTGGTTAGCAGACTACTTAAGTCGCAGGCACTGGCCCAAATGTTGCATAGCCTTCCTCATCAGGCAGTGGCTTTCACTACTCCCTCTTCGATTCCTCCTCCGACTCTTCCTGTGAGTTCAGAGCCGGAGATCATAGGGGTCGGGACCGTCGGAACGTCGGAGCCGATACCACCCCTTTCGGCTCCCTTGTCAGCTCCGATCTCTTCCTTGGTTCCATCCTTGGAGGGATCCGGGCGCTGGGACTCTCTCATCGGCTCCGAGGGGGCGAGTGGCATCAGACCCTTGTCTGACCCCGTTCTCCCTCTCGGAGCTTCGGCGCAGGTGAGTTCGGCCCCGACATCGGCCTTGGAGCTGTCCCTCTCGGTGCAGGGAGGAGTCCTTGTCTCTTCGGAGGGGGGACCCCCTTCCCTGCCTGATAGGGGCACCTTTGAGGTCATGAGGAGTGTGCTGGCCCCTGTGCCTGCTCCACGGTCGGCTCCTTCGGCTCCTCCCTCTATGGTGCCTGCTTCAATCTCTACCCGCTCTCTCGATCCCGAGCATGGAGAACCGATGCTACAGGTAGCCCCATTGGGCGTATCCTCCTCTTCCGAGGCCTCCCCTGATCCTTCAGGGGAGCCCCCTCGAAAGAGAAAATGCAAGAGGAAGCATATAGACTCCCCTGAGTCAGTCACATCGGACACGACTTGGATGACTCAGAAGGGTCCCCAAGGTCCCCCTCTGAGGATGTCTCATTTTCTGACATCCTGGAGATTCTTAAGCAGAGGGGAAACTGGTCTGCCCTTAACCCTTCTGAGGATGAGTTGGTGTAGTTGGTGTACCTGGATGCATTCGGTTCTCGCCCTTCCACCTCCTGGGTGTCTCTGCCTTTCGACCCGCTCATGGATGTGGTGGCTCGAAAGGCGTGGATGGCTCCGGATACTATGGAACCAACTCCCTGGAGGCCTACAAAATTTATTACAGCCCCTTCTGACAAGCAGTTTCTAACTAAGGGCGTCCCTGTTGATGCCATAGTGGTGGCGGCGGCCACTAAAAAGGAGTTGGCTGACCCTTCAGTACCTGTCCATCCTCCTAATAAGGAATCTAGGACTATGGGCAGGTATGGCAAGCGGATGTTTTCCTCAGCGACCTTTGCTATGCTTTCGCTGAATTATTTGTGCCATTTCACCCGTCTCCTGAGAGACCTTCTCAAGGAACTGGGTGATACCTTACAGGACCCATCAGCTGCAGGGTCTCAGGAAAAGATCAACTCCCAGCTGGGGACCCTAAACTCTATTGTAAACTCGCCGATGAGTGAGTAGGGCTGCAGGCACGGGCGTCGCTCTAAGGAGACATGCTTGGATGCGGCTTTGCAACTTTGCTGACCCCTTCAAGGCGTCCTTTACTAACACCCCCTTTGATGGTTCTGTCTTGTTTGGACCTCAAGTGAAGGATACATTGACCAGGTGCAAGCAGGAAGGCAAGACTCTCTCTGCTGTAGGAGTCTGTTTTTCTACCCCTTCTAGACCATACCCTAAGGGTCAGAAAGGTGGGAAAATGTGGTTCCGCAAACCTCCGGGAGTACTGCCTGACACATGTGGTGAGCTTCCCTCCAGAGGCAGAGGAGGGAACAATAATAGATGCCGCCCAATGGGCAGGGGGGGGTCCACAGAATCAGGGTAGCAGAGAATCCTTCTCTGACAAACCCTTCCAGCACCCCTGAGGAGCTGCCCGACTGTCCACCTTCGGAGGCAGTCGGGAGAAGACAATCAATGTACCCAGAAGCCTGGCATTCCCTCACGCAAGACATTTGGGTACGGTCGATCATATCCGAGGGTTACAAAATTCCCTTTATTCATACCCCACAACCACCAAAAGGGCCCCTTCCAGACGTTCCACCTGGTCTGAGGGATCAAGCAGCACTAGAAATTTCAAAGCTGCTACAAAAAAGAGCCATCCAGCCAGTCCCAGCAGACCAGCAAGGATCCGGATATGTATATAAACAACCAGAACCAGCAAATGATGAAATAAAACAACAGCAAAATCCACAACTTCCGAAACAAGTTTATTCTCTCGCTCTGACGTCTCGGCCGTAGCCTTCAAGGAGTATAAACCTTACAGTTCCCAGAACTACATTCATACTACTACACAAAACAATTATACAATAAAGCAATTAATATAAATTAATTAAATTCATTGCGTTAAATCAGTACATTCCAATTAAAATCTTCATTAAGGCCACAGGGATGCAGTGTGTTGAATTTCAAAATATATACAGCTTCTTTATATAATAAAGTACGCTTAATGTTGACATTAGCATAACAAGAGTGGTGTATTTGCTCTAAAACAGTACCTTGTAACCCCTCATTTTTGCTTTGGTGAAAATTTTTAAAATGCATAGCCACAGAACTTTCTTCCTTAATATTGGTGATGTCCCTGGCATGTTCTAAAAGCCTAACCTTAAAAGCCCTTTTAGTCTCTCCAATATAAATTTTTTCACAAGGGCATTTAAGTGCATATATCACCCCTTCAGAATTACAGTTGAAAACATTACATGTTTTAAAACATACATTACTAATATGAGAAAAATGAGACACTACAAAGCTGCAGGCTTTGCATTTACCACATCTCAAAGTACCCTTCATAGATAAACTATGCTGCATATTAACTACAGGCATAGTAAACTTACTTTTTACTAAAAAATCTTTGATATTTTTTCCTCTTTTATAGGAAAATTTCAAATGTGCATTCAACCATAAAGACACACTACTTAATAGACTAAAATATTTCCAAAAATAATTAACCATTTTAACCAATTCATCACTAAAACAGCTAAAAGTTGTAACAAAATATATTATATCTTTCTGTTTATTATTCATATCATTTGACTGTAACAAATCTCGATTAGACAAATTATTAATAACTCTTTTGTACCCATGTCCAGAAAATTGTTTATAACTATTTATTATTGTATCTTCACTATAGCCCCTATGCTGAAACATTTCCATTAATAAACTCAGTTCCTTTTTAAATACACTCTCATTATTACACAGTCTGGAAATTCTTACCATTTCTCCATATGGTAGACTTTCTATTGTATGAGGAGGATGACAGCTAGTGCCATGTACATATTGTGTACCTCCTTCAAACTTCCTATTAACTGATGTAACTAATTCTTTACCATTAACAATATTCAACACAATATCAAGAAAAGAAATAGAAGCACCTTTTTTAAACCCATCAAATTTCAACGAAAATCTATTATTATGTAAATCTAAAATAAATTGATCTACCAATGCTTCACCATCTTCCAACAAAAAAATTAAATCATCCACAAACCTATAATACTTAATAACATATTTACGAAAAAAGGAATTCCTATATAAAAATTCAGACTCAAAAAGGCCCATAGCAAGATTGGCATACATAGGGGCAAAAGCTGCCCCCATGGCAGTACCCTGTTTTTTGTCGGTACAAACAATCATTAAATTCAAAAAAGTTATTAGTTAAAGAAAAATAGATAAGTTCAACAATGTACTCTGTATCCGGATAGTCACCTAAGAAAAACCTAATAGCTTCTATACCAAAAAAATGATTAATATTGCTGTAAAGACTCTTAACATCAAGTGTAACCCAATACATACATCTATTCCATTTAACATCCCTTATCTTGTCCAAAAAATCAAAGACATCAGAGATGTAAGATGGCAAAGTCTTAACTTTAGTTAAGAGAAAATCATGTAGAAAAACACCTAAATATGTAAAAAGTAATTACATCCA
This sequence comes from Protopterus annectens, assembly GCF_019279795.1. NCBI lineage: Eukaryota > Metazoa > Chordata > Ceratodontiformes > Protopteridae > Protopterus > Protopterus annectens. Next base: position 1,139,552,862 of record NC_056725.1, read on the forward strand.
GAAACAATAGGTCTCCCAGGTCTTTATGTATTTTAGGGAGACAATAAAAGGTTGCCATTTTGCAGCCTTCAGTTTTAAATTTGTTTTTTACATCTGCTGCTGAAAAATATCCCAGCCTTTGTCCTTTATCTAATAATTCCTTATACTCGGAAGTTGTGGATTTTGCTGTTGTTTTATTTCAGCAAGGATCCGGAGTCTAGTTCTTTTTGGTACCAAAAAAGACAGGGGACTGGAGACCTATTTTGGATCTCAGCAGACTGAACAAGTCTGTTCAAAGAACAAAATTCCAGATGGTCACGCTTCAGTCCATTCTACCCTTCCTGGGTCAGGACAATTGGATGTGCTCTATAGACCTTCAGGATGCGTACTATCATATCAAAATGAACAGGTGCTCCAGGAGGTTTCTCCGCTTCCAGCTGGGAGCCAGTCACTACCAATTCAGAGCCCTGCCCTTTGGCCTCACCACAGCCCCCAGGGTGTTTACCAAATGCATGGCAGTGGTTGCTGTTCACCTGAGATGAAAAGGATTCCAGGTGTTTCCATACTTAGACGACTGGCTCCTTACTGCCACCACCATGCATCAGCTACTTCATTCCAGAGATTATACCCTCCAAATTTGCAATGAGCTAGGTATCCCTATAAACTCCGAAAAGTCTGCCTTGTCAGTCTATTACCTTCATAGGCACCGTTTTAAACACTGTGGAACTGTCAGCAAAACTGCCTGTACAAATGATTTCAGACATTCGAGGTCATGTTCAAATCCTATTACAAGAGAGCAGAGTCCAGGCCAGGTTCGAACTAAAAAACCTAGGTCTCACGGCAGCAGCTATCACATTACTCCCCCTAGCTCGCTTTCACATACGGATCCTGCAATGGATGCTGTTTTCCCAGTGGTCCTTTCAACAGCTTCCAATTTCACACAGCATTCTAATCACTCAGTCATGCAAAAGACACCTTTCGTGGTGGATGTTCTCCCCTCCGGTTCTTCAGGGCAGACCCTTTGTCCTTCCACCTCCTGTGGCTACTGTGACAACGGATGCCTCCCTGATCGGGTGTGGGGGGGGGCATTTTCAGGCAGGACAGTCCAGGGCACATGGCAGCTTTTCGAAAGCAACCTGCACATAAATGTCTTGGAAATGAGAGTGGTGCTTTTAGCGTTGCAGGCCCTTCAAGACTCTCTACCCATCGGGACTATTGCAATTCAGACAGACAATATGTCTGTAGTGTGGTACATCAACAAGCAGGGCGGAACCAGGTCCTACCCCCTATGTCGAGACGCACTCAGACTGTGGCAGTGGGCGATCTCTTCTCAACGGTTTCTGGTAGCAACGCATATCCCCGGGAAGTCCAACGTCATAGCGGACAGGCTGAGCAGAGCCATTCTCATGCTCCACGAGTGGTCTCTCAACCAGCTAGTAGCGGAAAACATCTTCAGGAGGTGGGGTCAGCCTTGCTGCGATCTTTTTGCAACCCCTCAAAACAGCAAGTGCCCAGACTTCTTCACCCTCTTCCCTCTCCCAGGTCTTCCCCCCAGAGATGCTCTAGTCCATGATTGGCCCCGGGGTCTTCTGTATGCCTTTCCCCCCTTTCCCTTAATTACTCAACTAATCCAGAAAGCAACTGTTTTGAGATCCAGAATGATCCTTGTTGCCCCTTACTGGCCTCGACAAACTTGGTTCCTGTTCCTGCAACGTCATCTATTAGATCAACTCTGGCATCTGGACCCAGCGCCAGATCTTCTGACACATCAGTCGTGCAGGCTGCATCGATCTCTCCAATCTCTCAACCTCACAGCTTGGTTGCTCCACTTCCAACCCTAGCCAGGCTTCCCTCAATCTCTCATTCAGTTCATGACCTCATCCTCGCTTCACACAAGTCTACTACCAGAAAGACATGCTAGCAAATGGAAGTGTTTCTCTGTTTGGGCAGGGGAGAAACAAGTTGACCCTTTTACAGCCCCTGTCCATACAGTCTTAGAGTTTTTGGCAGAACTTTTTCAAATGGGATCTTCTTCAGCCACCATCAGAGTTCAGTTGGCAGCCATTGCGAATTTTCACGTTGGATTGTCAGAGACCAGCATTATGTCACACAAGCTTTGTAAAGCCTTTCTAAAAGGAACCCTCTTACTTAGGCCCCCGGTAAAAGATCGTCCCCCACCATGGGACCTAAATTTGGTGTTGTCGTCTTTAATTCTCCCTCCCTTTGAACCTGTGGCTTCCTGTTCATTAAAGTTGCTCTCTTGGAAAACTCTGTTTTTAGTAGCTATCACTTCAGCGAGAAGGGTATCAGAACTTCAAGCCCTTTGTGTTCGCCCTCCTTACCTTGTTTTTCACAAAGATAGAGTGTCACTTAGGACTAATCTGTCCTTTTTACCTAAAGTACTCTCTGAAAAAAATCTGAATCAGACCATCGATCTTCCTGTTTTCTTCCCACTTTATACCAATAGGTCTGAACGGAAGTTACATTGTCTAGACGTTCACCGTCAATTATGCTTCTACCTGGATAAAACCAAGCAGACGAGGAAATCAGAACAGCTCTTCCTGTCTTACGCTGAAGGGAAACAAGGCCTGCCAGTTTCCAAAGTAACCTTGTCCAGGTGGTTGACCTCTATTATTATGTTGATTTACCAACTGAGGCATAAAGAGCTCCCTATTAAGCCCAGAGCTCATTCAACCAGAGCATTAGCCTCTTCAGTAGCTTTTCAGGCAAGATTGCCAATGGATTCCATTTGTGCAGCGGCCACATGGTCCTCCCCTCATACCTTCATTTCTCATTACAAGCTGGATATGACCTCTAGAAGTAGGGCTGATTTTGGTTCCACTGTACTCAAGAGTTTGTTCCATTGAGCCACCCAGAACTAAGGTGCTAGGGACGCTGTCCCATCCAGCAAGAATGAAGGCGAGATTGACAACTTAACATTGAGAAGTTATGTACTTACCATAACGTTCCATGTTAGTTGTCTTCTTCTCGCCTTCTTTCTTGCGTCCCACCCTCCATCACCCTAGCCTGGCAAGACCGAGAGTATCTTCTGAGATGTGATTATCATGAGAGTATCTCCTTAGCTACCTCTTTTCCCTTCTTGGTAACTCTTATAAGAGTTTTGTATACCTAGATGTATAGAGGTAGATATATATATATATATATATATATATATATATATATATATATATATATATATATATATATTCTCAGTCATGGTGGGGACATGTATGTCCACAGTGTTAGCTATCAAGCGAGATCTGGGTATTTCACGCCTAGCATTATGGGACATAGCATAGCCTCGAGCCGGTAAAAATAGCTCTCGAGCTTTAGTAATAGGCCAAGTCGGCTCCGAACCCATCCAGCAAGAAAGAAGACAACTAACATGGAACGTTATGGTAAGTACATAACTTCTCATTATTGGTGGGGACTGGAATTTGATTTGCAATACTGAAGATGTGTTTGGGGGGGGCAGAAGGGAAAATGTAACAAAGGAGGATAGATGTTTAAAGAAATTATAAAAATATTTGGCATGGAAGATACGAATTCAGTACTAGGAGTTTGGAGTGAATTTACATATTATTCCCCAAGATAAGAAACTGGGCTAGGCTAGAAAGAATTTACATTTCACTGGAACATGTGCATTTAATTAAAAGTCTTGATATGCACCCAGTAAATATTTAAGACCATCCACCAATAATAACAAAAAAAAAAACACGGTAATGAAATAAAAATGAGACACTGGCACTTTCCCACCTATGTGTTGAAAAGAGAGGAATTTAAGGAATGGGTAGTAGAAATTATTCAGGAGCTATTAGAGAAACTAGAACTGTCTTCTGAAAATATAGCTAGGGAGTGGGCTAGATTTAAAGTGGAATTTAAAAATAAGGTGGAAATAAAAGAAAGGGAGATATGGTTAAGAAGTAACAAGAATTATTTAAAGGGACTGACAAATGTTAAAGTAAAATAGAGAGAATCTCACAGAACAAGAAGAGAAGCAACTCCAGAATTCTAAACAGAAAATAAGGGATTACCTCAATAATATGCATGAGTTTAGAATGGTTGTTGTTAAGCAACTGTTTTTTGATAGTAACTCTTGAGCACAAAAACTTTTAGCACAACGAGTCAGGCAACAGAAAGTAGAAAGGGCAGTCACCAAGCTTAGGAAGCCTGTAAAAAGGAAGATGACAAGAAGATGTTCTTCGTCTTCCCTTGCTGCAGTCCTGACAATTGGGTATAGTCCGCGTCCCAGTCGGCCCGAATACCAGAGTATAAGGCTGACGTCGGTCGCGTCAGGGTACTAATGCGCATGATGCCGGCGCCATTTCTCAGTCTTTTTGCCGCATGGTCGATGCAGAAGCAATTTTGCGAGTGCAGGTTGGCGTTCTGAGATTTTCCGAACCGGAGTTTCAGACCGAATACAGAGTTGGCTAAGTAACCCGTTAGAACATTTTGGTTTTCTTGCCTCAGTATTTAACCGGATGTCAGAAAAAGTGAATAACTGTATTTCTTGTGGGAAGCAGATACCGCATAGGGATTATCATACATTGTGTATACCTTGTTTAGGGCCTGAGCACGACGTTGTTGGTTGCGCTCTTGTGCTGGATTTAACAAAGCACTATTAAGAGGAGGCTTGATTGTGCTAGGTTAGTGTTTGGGAAGCGTTGTAATTATACTATGCCGCCGGATGCTCCGGCGCAGCTTCATCTAAGAAGCGCAAGGACAAAACAGTGAAGTCTAGGGGTGAGGAACCGGCAGTCCCGGACGTCGGTCCTTTAGAAGGCTCAGGGGAGCCAGAGGTTTTGCCAGGAGTCTCTATGGAGTCTCAGGCAGATACTTTACTGTTACAGGATGTGCCCTCTCAGGAGGTAGGCCAGGCTGAGGGGGCTTCTCAGGTAACTGTTCTTCCCTCTCTTCCCAAGGGAGTTAGGGCCTCTCCTTCTGTTGCCAAAGCTTCTTTTAAGAGGAAGGCCAAGTTCAGCTTCTGTAGGGGCTTCTCCTAGCATTTCGGGCTCTGTGCCTAAGAAACATATGCTTAAAATGGCAGAAGATTTGATTACTCTGATTAGAGGTTCTATGCCCCCACCTGATAAGAGGCCTAGGGTGGAACAGGAGTTTGATAGTTTTGAACAGTGTTCACAGGCTTCAGAGTCTTCTGTGGAAGACTTGCAAGAGTTTCCTACTTATTCTGATTCTGATGTGGATGATTCCACTCCTTCAGCTTCTCCTCCTGAGGATGAGGATTTTCATTTTCAGAGACTCTTCACTCCATGAGGGAGCACTTAAATGGGAAGGCCAAGATAACTCTGCCCCCAGAAAAGGCTTTAGGAATTTCTTTTTTTGGCCCCAGCAAGGCCCTTTAGCTATCCCTCTTGTGTTGAATGTGGTGGAGGATGTTTTGCAGAGGCTTCTCTGAACCCTGATTCCTTGCCTCCTGCTCCTGTTAAGCCTGATAGGTATTATAGGGTGCCCGAAGCTCATAAGTTATGTTTAGAGTCCCAGGGCGGACCCAGAAACTGTTTCTCAGGGGCCTAAAGGTGTTAAAGCTTCTGTGGTTAAAAATCCTGTACCCTCTGATAAAGAGGCAAGGGCTTTGGATAGGTGGGGTAAGAAAGTATATACTTCTTCCACTCTAGCCATGAGCCCGTTGAATTGTCAATTTCATATGCTGAAATATCAGAATTATCTCCTTTCACAATTGAAATCTAAGGTGGATGCTTTGGCGGAAGGTATTGAGTGTAAAGAATTGCTGGATTTGGTTCATGTGTCTGAACAAGTGGGTAAGCATTCTTTGCAGTGTGGTTTTGATGCTGTTCAGGCCTCCTCGAGGGTGGCTGCTACTAGTTCTGTTCTTCGCAGACATGCATGGTTGAAGGATCAGAATTTAGCTGAGCATGTTAAGACCAGGATTTTGGATGCTCCTTTACAGTCTGATGTGTTGTTTGGACCGCCTGTGGAAGCAGTTTTTAAAGAAAATGGAGGCCAAAGCTAAGTCTATGCAGACTGTTAAAGATTTTTGCAGGTGCAGCCTCCAGTTTAGTAGAAATTGGCCTGCTAGGGGTGGACATATCCTGCTTATGGTTCCCAGTCTAGGGGTAGGTCTAGACGTGTAGGGGCAGGGCTCAAGGTTCGTTTAGGCCTAGATCAGACAGTTCACCTGCTCAGACTTCTGGTGAGGGCAGGGGTCAGTCCTTCGTAAGCAGAACCAATGACCTGCCTTTTCAGCTGCCAGTGGACTCTCGTCTGGCAGCTCCTTTGGGAGGAAGATTGTCTCTTTTCAAAGAAATTGGGATTTAATCACTCAAGACAGATGGGTGCTGGATATCATTCATCACGGGTACAGATTTTATTTCCACACAATGCCCCTTTCAAAGGCATGCCAGATGTTCCTCCTCCACAAAGAAAAGAGGCTCACAAGCAAGTTTCTCAGTTACTCCAGATAGGGGCTATTCAGCCAGTCCCTGTGTCAGAAAGGGCTTCGATTTTATTCGCCTGTTCCTAGTGCCAAAGAAGGGAACACGTGGAGACCAATTTTGGATTTATCTATCCTCAACACTTATCTGGACATTCCCAAGTTCAAGATGTTGACGTTACAGCAACTGTTACCTCTGCTGGGCAAGGATCACTGGATGGTAACTTTGGATATCAAGGAAGCTTACCTTCATGTGCCCATAAGGCTAGGATGAGGCTAAGGCTAAGAAAGCAGAAAGTTTATCTGAAAGTATTGAACTGGAGATTTTCATTATCAGTTCTCTGCATTGCCCTTTGGCTTATCTACTGCGCCCAGAGTATTCACAAAGGTTCTGGCTCCAGTGATAGCTTACTTCAGGCTTCAAGGCATTCAAATTTATCCTTACTTGACTGCCTGATTCTGGCTCAAGAAAAGGAACACCTTCTACAGCATCTGGAATATGTCATAGCAGTGCTAAGATGCCTAGGGTATTCTGTGAACGAAATAAAGTCCAGTCTAGTACCCTCTCAAGACATGTGCTTTCTGGGTGTGAGACTGAATACAGCAGCCCAGATGGCCTTTTAACCCCGGACAAACAAAAGAGTCTGTCACTTTACTTCCATCAACTATCTCATCAGTCCGTGCTGACTGCAAGGACAGTCCTTCAAGCATTAGGGTTCATGGCATCTTGTATTCTGGTGCTTCCCAATGCCAAACTGCATATGAGGAAGCTGCAATGGTATCTCAAAATGTATGGACACAGCACTGCCAAGATTTGGACACTGTCATTCAAATAATACCTTGCCTTCAAAAGGAATTCTTGTGGTGGGCTCAGGAATGTCACCTAAACAAGGGACTCTCTGTGACCGGCCAGAGGCGAGTCAGATTTTAACGACAGATGCCTCGGACACTGCTTGGGAGCTCATCTAAATGGAAAGTGGATACAAGACAAGTGGCCTGCCAGACTACAGCATCTACATATCAACATGAAGGAGATGTTAGCAGTCCAGTTTGCTTTGATGGCGTTCAAGGAGTTACTTCTTCCAGGGCAGGTGTTGATTCTGACAGACAACACAACTGTCATGTGGTACATCAACAAGCAAGGGGGAACACATTCTTATCCTCTATGCAGGCAAGCAATGATTTTATGGGAGACTGCGTTAAGCCTGCAACTGACTCTTCAGGCAAGGTTTCTGCCAGGAGCACAGAACTCCCTAGCAGATGTATTAAGCAGACAAATCATGGATCCCCACAGTGGAAACTGGATCTTCATGTATTTCAGAAATTGACAGTGTCATGGGTAACTCCAGACATAGATCTGTTCGCTTCTCCACTAAACCACCAGCTGCCAAAGTATTGCACAAAGGGTTTCATCACACAGCTTGGAAAGTGGATGCTCTGTCTTTCAGTTGGAAAAACCTTCATGTCTATGCCTTTCCACCTCTACCTCTTCTTCCAAAGGTATTACTAAAGGTCAGACAGGACAGGCCAAGGATGATTTTGATAGCTCGAGATTGGCCTCGCAACACTGGTACCACTTCTAAGGAGTCTTGTAAAGAAGCCTCCATGGCCTTTACCTCTGATTCCTCATCTGTTATCTCAGAAGGACGGTCATCTGCTCAATGTCAAGCTTCAATCTCTTCATCTCACAGCTTGGCATATTCTGTGTTGAAGCATGGTAGGTCTCAGCTTCCACAACAAGTTTTAAATGTGATTATGGAAGCTAGAAGGCCTAGTACTAGGAGAGTGTGCAGAAAAATGGAAGAGATTTTTATTTTGGAGTACAGCAAAGAATTTGGAGATTTCAGAGCCTAATTTGAGTGTGGCTCTTCAATATCTTACTGAATTATTGGACAAAGGTTTGTCTTTCTCTTCCATAAAGATTCATGCTGCAGCAATTTCAGCTCACTATGATTGTGACCCACCTTTGTTTTCGCATCCTTTGTTCAAGCAGTTTCTTAGAGGGGCAAAGAATATAAGACCCCCACGTAGAGCTCCTACTCCTGCTTGGGATCTCAATTTTGTGTTGGAAAAACTTACTCTACAACCTTTTGAGCCTGCAGCTACTGCTGAATTGAAATATTTGTCATGGAAGACTGCTTTTCTGTTGGCTATTACTTCTGCAAGAAGGGTGTCTGAGTTGCAGGCCCTTATGGCAGTAGAGCCCTTTTGATTTTCCATAAGGACAGGGTATCATTACGCACTAATCCTTCCTTTATGCCTAAGGTGGTTTCTAGTGTGGCTTTAACCAAACTATTCATTTGCCTACGTTTTTGCAGATCCTCAAAATAAAGGGAAAAGATTTTGCACACTTTAGATGTACACAGGCAATTGCGTTATTATTTGAGCAGGACTAAAGATTTTAGGCAGTCTCAGCAGTTACTTGTTTCTTTTGCTTTAAGTTCACAGGGCAAGCCTGTGTCAAAACAAACTATTTCTAGGTGGATTGGCTTTTGCATTGCATTTTGTTATTCCCATCATGGCAAAGAGGTTCCAGCTGGGATTAGGCCTCATTCCACTAGGGCTACTGCCACTTCAACAGCATTTCTAAGGGGTGGCAACTAAGGATATTCTGGAAGCAGCTACTTGGAGTTCAGTGCATACTTTCTCTAGGCATTATCACCTGCCTATATACTCTAAGACTAGAGCTGGTTTTGCCACAGCTGTTTTACAAGGCATGTTGTCAGCTCCTGCTACTTTATAATTTGCCAGCCTCTTACCTCTGCTTTGGGTTTCTACCCAATTGTAAGGTGTGCAGAAAGGGTATACGAAGATCTTAGTACAATTTGGTACCTACCAGAAATGTAGTTGTTCGAGGATTCCCTTGCTGCAGTCCAATTCCTCCCTCCTTCCCTCTGTGTTTCAGGGTGGTTGTGTAGGTGAGTTTACATGCTTATATTTTTTGTATATTACTGTATATATTGTACATGTTTTTGGTGCAGGTTGTTTTGGGACTTGTCTTTTGGGTCTTCTGACATCTGGGGCAAGAAAGGACTGAGGATATGACGTCGGTCATGCGCATTAGTACCCTGACGCACTGGCGCCAGTCTAAGGCGCTACCGACGTCAGCCTTATACTCTGGTATTCGGGCCGACTGGGACGCGGACTATACCCAATTGTCAGGACTGCAGCAAGGGAATCCTCGAACATCTACATTTATGGTAGGTACAAAACTGTACTTTCTCTAGAAGTATTGGAAATCTTTTGGAAATTCTATGAAAATCTGTATAAAGCAGAGAAGTATGGAAATCAAGAAAAAGTACAAATGGAGATGTTTATGGAAGAATTAAATATGCCAAGATTAGAGGTAGAGGAGGCTCAATTACTAACAGTTAGGATATGAGGAGATGAGATAAAAATGGTGATGTATGACAAATCTTTATTCCAAATATCTCTTAAACGCATAACGAGTTCACCGCATTTTCATCTTATCCTATACAGACTTCATCAGATGACCTAGAACTCATTGCTCGTGCTCTTTTATTTTTATCTAAATTAAGAAACACCAATAAAATCTTCTATTTAATCATTCAGTTAACTTATCATAACATTTAAATAGACCTTCCCTTTGTGTTCGGTTATATTTCAATATAAAATATATAAAAAACGTACATAATCTCAATCTCAAAAACTCCAGCTTTACTCCATAGCATATCGCCTACTCCGAGGTGATCTCTGCTCAACATATAAAGCTATGTCAAACCCAGAGCTGTTGGACATGCTACACCTAAAGAAATCCCAATCCCTCCAAGCTACACGCTCTAGGGACATAAACCTTGTCACCACAAGAAACAGGATATGCTGGAGGGATAGATTCCTGTCCCAGAGACTTCCTATACTCTGGAACAAGCTACCCGTCTATGTCAAGCAAAGTTCTTCATTAGCACTCTTCAAGAAAAATCTTGATGAGTGGATGGGAAATAGGAAACACACTCCGGGGATCACTTCTGTGTCTCTGCTGGACAGTGACACAGGAAAATAACTTTCTTGGGTGGCGTAAGCTATGGTACCTTGCTGGCTAGGCTAACGTAGGCCCTTGGGCCGATAGCCTAGTACCTACCTATGAACCTATATATTATGATATATGAGTCATAATTCAATTAAATAGTTAAAAATTCTGAGTAAAACAATAAAGACTTGTATAACAGTACAAACCCATTTTCCACCATTTAACTCCATCTAGTGAAGAACTCAACTTTTTCTTACAGTGTTACAGAATAAATATAAGTTTAAATAATTTATAAAATTTAAGATAGGAATTGAGGAAATTAAAATAATATAAAACAGTATAACTCAGTGTTAAAGTAACGTATATTCAGTGTGGATGGGTGGGTGCTAATGATTTTTACATCACTTTTTCATTTCAAATAACTTCTTGTATTTGGCGTTATTCCAACCTTCCCAATGTTAAAAAAATAAATAATTATTCTGTTATTCTACTTTAAAGAGTTTAATCTGTTCTTATTATATTTAACATAGGAAGAACTTTGTTACTATTAAACCTTACCATTTTTTTTTATGTATACATATAGCATCATAGCTTTGCAGTCCGATCCACTCTTCTGGCACATTTCATCCAGACATACAGGCTCTTAAGCTAACCACTTGTTTTCTCACTTCCAGTGATGGTTACTCAGTCCATGCTCTCTTCCCCAGTAATCCACATTCTTACTTGTTCACAGAGACCTTCTGTCAGCAGAATTTACAAAAGTAAATGGAAGAGATTTTTGATCTGGGCCTCCCAAATGACTTTATATCCCTTTTCAACTTCTCTTCCTGCGGTCTTAGAATTTCTGACATCTGTTTTCCAGGCTGGGGCCAGTTATTTTACCTTTAAGTTCCAGTTGATGGCAATTTCCAATTTTCATGTTGGAGAGAATCATGTGATTTTATCTTGTCTTAGAGTTACCAAAGCTTTCATGAGAGACACCCTCCTGCTCAAACCCCACCCTTAGAGACCCTACTACCCCCTGGGATATCACTCTTTTGTTTTAGGCCTTGATCTGGTCAAATGTCCTCCCAAACAATGACTATGCAATAGTTGTATTTGGGTCTAACAGTTGCTACAGTATTTCTTTTTTTTTTTTTTGGCCTATGTTTATCCTGTACGTCATGCCATTCTTCAACTCAAAATACGAGTATGGGATGGAAATGATCTACACATCTGTTTCTCCTTCTATTCTGGCAAAATGTTCTGTATCTTGCTTAAATGTCATCCTCCTACCATAAACTCTTACATTTTTCATTGCTTATCTGCAAATCTGCCAAGACAGGAATTTTATTTAGTACACTTGTGTGAATTAGAGGGTTATAGTCTCTACAACTTTGAATACAGGTATAGATGTTTCTTCTCCCATTCCTTGGTCTATAAAGGGCAACTCGTGTCAACAACTTACATTTGTTTTTGGCATTTCTTTTACTGTAATATTTTCTGTCTCTTTATGTACCTACTGATGAGAGTTATATTTCTGACTAGGTGTCTGTTTTGATATTACAGAAGGAAACCTAGGACTCTCTTAAGACTCCCTTTCCTCTCTCAGTGATTTTATCACTGTTGGTCGTTGGTCTCTCCATGGTTGTCTCCACACAACATTCTGGAATCTTTTGATAAGCACTATAGGTTCTTCCATTTCCTTTTCTGCATTGATTTATTTTACTAACTTAACCAGGCTTTTGAATATAAAGGTGTGTGTAACTGTGCAGCCACTCCAAACTAGTAACCAGACAGAGGTCCACATAGTCCTGGGCATAAAAAAAACTGTGAATTCAGAATAAAGTAAAATAAAACTCTTGTAAACTCATAAAATAAAAAACTTTAATAACACACGTTAAGCACTTTTGTCCACAAGTCACTGGACTTCCTCAGAACGTTCCAAACACTGTTTCAGTCATGCTTAAATACAATCCGAAAACCAATTAATCCATCAATTATTCAAATGAATGGACTTTGATGTAAAGACCCTATCATTTATCCCTAAAAATAACCTGTTCTGTATGAATGCACAGCAGTAAAACACACTAAAAAATACACTCATAAAATAAATAAAAAACAATAACATATGATCTGAAGTAGGAAGTTCATTTGTCAGCAACCTGTGGGTCTTGGATCCGATATCGGATCCGAGCCGGCAACTTGTTTCAAGCTAATGGATCCAAGCTCCTAGCTCCTCCCTTCACCCATAATCCCCTGCTAACCCTCCATGACCTCAGATCTAGTTTGCCGCGCTTGTGGATGGCTGGATCCCCTTGTGCTCGTCAGCTAAGTGGAATTTTACTGCATTTATCTGTATTTTTCCTGTCAAAAATTTTCTTTTTTAGTTAAATTAAATAAGAAAAAGTGTGTAAGTGTTAGGTTCCCTTATTATTCTTTTCTTTAATTAGTTCCCCTCCCTTCGCTGGTCGTTAGTGTGTGCATGTGTGTTGTGTTTCTTTTTGGGGCCTGTGTGTGTGTGTAGTTTTTTTCTTAAAAAATGGCGGAGGCCCCAAAAGCCATATTTTCTAAATGTACCGAGTGTGGCCATAAGCTGTCCCCGGCTGATTACCACACTCTGTGCGTTCGGTGCCTTGGGGTTGAACACCTTACCTCAGGCTGTACCATCTGTGCAGAGTTCAACCCTAGGGCACTGAAAGAGCAGAGGTCGAAGCTGGTCCTTGCGGGACTTTTACCCCTGGACTTGGCTTCGGCCTCCACTACCTCTACTGCTCCCGTGGCTCCACCACAGCCTGTGGTTGCTGCCACTCCTGCCCCCCTGCCTCCATCCGGGACTCAAACTCCCGCTAAAGTGTCGGAGGACAGGGAGTCCAGCAGGGAGAAACGGAGGGAGAAGCACCACAAGCGGCGGGCCGAGACCTCCGTTTCGGCCCCGCCAGCTAAGCGGGCTTCTCCCTCCACTGCTTCTAGGTCTCCTCCTCCTCGGCTCCGATCCCCTTGTTTCTCCCCGGGGCCCAAGGAGGAGGAGACCCAATCTCCGTCGAGGTCATCCAGGCCTGCCTCGGTGGCCTCTTCGAGATCTACTTTTAGTATATCCGATGCAGATTGGACCGGATGATGCGAAGATTCTTCCAGGCCCAGCTGCAGATGGGAGTGCTCTTGCCTCCCCCCCCCGGGGGGGGGGAGCTCGACACCTTTTTTCCATCCTATTGCTCCTTCTCCGACCCGCTATTCGGGTTCGGAGCCGAGCAGCGTTGGAGCCGGGGGTGGGTCGGCACCGACAGTACTTGGTACTTCGGACCCGACCCTGCCCTCGAGCCTGTCGGATCCGACCTCTCAGAGCCGTTGTCTGAGCTTCGGATCCGGGGGATTCAGTGTGCCTTCGGCTCCGTCCAGGTCGGAGCCCACTGGTCCCTCGGATCCAACGGTCTCGGCGCCGGCTCTGATCCCTTCATCGGATCCGAGTGGGAGCCGACTTTCGGATCCATTAGAGAGTGGCTCTCACTCGGCCTTCGATGTTGTGGAGAGGGCTCTGTTGAGAGCATCTGGATCCCCGGTCCTTGCATCGGCTCCTCCCTGCACTCCCTCTCTGCTGGGCCAGGCTTCCATCACCCGGCCAAAGGGACAGCCTGCTTCGATGTCACAGATGGTTCCATTGGAACAAGATGTTGCTGGCGAGGCCTCCTCGGACAGCCCCCCCCCGAGTAAGTTCCCCGCAAGCATAAGTACAAAAGGAGGCACGTGGACTCCCCTGAGTCCTTAACCGAGGACACGGACTTGGAGGAAGGGGAAGGCTCCCCAAGATCGCCCTGAGGATGTCTCCTTTGGAGACATCATGGAGATGCTGAGGATCAGAGGTGGGTGGTCTGCCCCCAAGTCTTCCTCTGACGAGTCCGTGTTTCTGGAGACATTCGAGGCAGGCCCATCTACCTCTTGGGTGTCCCCTCCGGCCGACCCCCTGGTGGACCTCATTACCACCAGGGCGTGGAAGGATCCGGACACCGTGGAGCCAATACCAAAATGCCCGGATAGAATTCTTAGCCCCCCCTCAGACCGATCACATTGGAGTAAGGGGCCCCCTGTAGATGCCATGTTGACGGCGGCAGCCACGAAGTGGGAATTGGCTCAGGAGAGCCCCTCAGTCCATCCACCGAGCAGAGAGTCCCGTTTGATGGACCGCTTAGGGAAGCGAGTTTTTAGTTCAGCGACCATCTCGGTAAGGTCTCTGAACTATATGGCACATGTCATCAGGATGCAGCGGGATCTTATCAAAGAATACGCTGCATCCCCCCCTGAGTCCATGTCGGAGGATGACAAACAATTGTACTCCACCCGAATGGCCACTCTGAGATAAGTTTCTAACACCTCTATGCGGCTATTGTCCCACGCCACAGAGGGAGCCGCTAGGGCTAGCGGAGCAGGCCTAGTCATGAGACGTCAGGCCTGGCTCCGTCATTGCGATTTTGTGGAGCCCTTTAAAGCGTCCTTCGCGAACACCCCTTTCGATGGTTCTGCCCTGTTTGGCAAAACAGTTCGCGAGACACTTGTCCAGAGCGAGAAGGACGGGAAGACGTTGTCTGCCATCGGAGTCCGCTTCTCTGCTCCCCAGCGGTCCTTTTCGAGGAACCAAAAGGGTCAGAAGAAGATGTGGTTCCGAAAATCACAACATTCCCAACCAGCTCTGGACAACCAGTCCTACCGTGGCAGAGGTGGACAGGGAGGACGCCGCCCCAGGGGCAGAGGGGCTCCGAGAAACTTTGGGTCCAGAGAACCTTTCTTTGAGCGGCCCGCGCAGCAGCCCTGCGGGGTTGCCTGGCTGCTCCACTCTGGAGGCAGTCGGGGGGCGCTTCTCGGAACACCTAGCAGCATGGGAGTCCATCACAACAGACCGCTGGGTGCTTCGCATTATATCCAGAGGGTACAAAATACCATTACTCCATGTCCCCAAATCCAAGAACCTCCCCGATGTACCACCCGATCAGAGGGAGGCCGCAGCTGCAGAAATTCAGCAGCTGCTAAGAAAAAGAGCCATCCAGCCCGTCCCCCAAGACCAGCTCGGATTAGGGTTCTACTCCAGGTTCTTTTTGGTGCCAAAAAAGGCGGGGGGACTTGAGACCGATCCTAGACCTTTCCCGCTTGAACCTGTCAGTAACCAAGGAAAAATTCCAGATGGTCACTCTTCAATCTATTTTCCCCCTTTTGAGGGAGAATGATTGGATGTGCTCCATAGACCTCAAGGATGCGTGCTACCACATTTTAATGGACAAACGATCCAGGAGGTTCCTTCGCTTCCGGCTGGGGGCCAGTCACTACCAGTTCAGGGTCTTTTCCTTTGGCCTCACCACAGCCCCCAGGGTGTTCACCAAGGTATTAGCAGTGATTGCGGCCCACCTGAGACTCCAGGGAATACAGGTCTTTCCGTACCTGGACGACTGGCTCCTGACCGCTCTAACAAGGCATCTACTTTGCTCAGCCAGAGACTTCTTTCTCTGTCTAGCCCCACAGTTAGGCATTACTATCAATGTCGACAAATCTCTTCTGGCTCCAACGCAGGTCATAGAATTCATAGGTGCCAGAATAGACACCAGAGAGTTGCGAGCCTTCCTAACTTCCGAGAGAATCTGGAACTTACAACTTCATGTGCGGGCTATCCTCCAGTCAGAGGTTTCACCAGCGGAATTGGTCCTGAGGGCACTAGGCTCCATGGCGGCAGCGATTACGCTACTTCCATGCGCCCGTTTGAACATGCGGGTACTGCAATGGACTCTTCTAGTTCAGTGGTCCTTTCTATCCCTTCCTCTCCACCATCCCATTGCTATTAGCAAGGCTTGCAGGAGAGCGCTACTATGGTGGCTCCAAGCCTCAAACTTCCATACGTGCCGTCCCTTCTGCACCTCTCCCCCTCTCGCCACGGTGATCATGGACGCTTCCCGCCTCAGGTGGGGGGGGTGGGCATTATTCAGGCAGGACAGTCCAAGGCACGTGGAACGATACAGAGACCTCCCTGCATATCAACGTTCTGGAGATGAGAGCGGTGCTGTTGGCGTTGCAAGCACTTCAGGACCTCCTCCCCACAGGAACGATTGCAATTCAGTCGGACAACATGTCGGTGGTCTGGTACATCAACAAACAGGGGTGAACCAGATCTTACCCTCTATGCCGCGAAGCCATGAGAGTGTGGGAATGGGCGATCTCCTCCAACCACTTTCTGATTGCAACGCACATTCCGGGGAGGACCAACATTCTAGCGGACAAGCTCAGTCGCACCCTTCTTACCCCGTACAAGTGGTCTCTCAATCCTCTAGTAGCGAAGCAGATATTCGCAACATGGGGGCAACCCTGCTGCGATCTTTTTGCGTCTCCATCAAACACCTAATGTGGCAATTTCTTCGCTCTAATCCCCCCTCCAGGGTAAACTGCAAGAGACGCTCTGGTGCATGCTTGGCCACCCGGTCTACTCTATGCCTATCTTCCTCTACCACTAATGCTACAACTCTTACAGAAAGCCTCACGGTTGGGGAGCAAGATGATCCTCATTGCCCCATTCTGGCCTCAGCAAATTTGGTTCCCTTACCTGTGGTCTCACCTTGTGAATCACCCTTGGATTCTAGATCCCACTCCGGATCTCATCTCCCATCCGTCGAACTTACCAACTCCAAACCTGGACAATCGGAAACTGACAGCTTGGTTGCTCCAGTTCCACTCCTAGTTAGGACTCCCGGTATCTCTTCACCAGTCAAAGCCATCCTCGTGGCAGCGCATAAGCCCTCCACCAGGAAAGTGTACCACAGTAAATGGAAACACTTTTCCATCTGGGTGGAGCATCACGATCTAGATCCCTTTACGGCTCCTCTTCCATCCATATTAGACTTCCTAACTGAACTCTTTCAGGAAGGCGCTAGTTGTTCAACTGTCAAAGTGCAATTGGCAGCCATATCACATTACCATGTGGGACATGATACAGGGCCTTTGATGTCGGCCAAGTTGTGTAAAACCTTTCTCAAGGGCACCTTTTTACTTAGACCCCCTGTAAAGGAAGCCCCCTGGGATCTTACATTAGTTCTTCAAGCCTTGACTGCTCCACCCTTTGAACCCGCTGCTTCAGTAGATCTCAAATTCTTGTCATGGAAAACAGCATTCCTTGTAGCCATCACTTCAGCAAAAAGAGTGTCGGAGCTTCAAGCTCTCTCTGTGAAGCCTCCGTACCTGATCTTTCACCCAGATAGAGTGTACCTCAGGATCAATCCCTCTTTTCTTCCCAAGATAGCATCCGAAACCAACATAAATCAATCCATAAATTTACCGGTTTTCTTCCCTAAATATCAGAATAAGGGAGAGTACAAGCTGCACTCATTAGATGTTCATAGGCAGCTTCGCTTTTATACTCATAGGACAGCTGGCCATAGACAATCCGACCAGCTGTTCGTTTCCTTTGCCAAATTTAACTTGGGGAAAGCTATCTCAGAAGTATCTTTATCTCGCTGGATTTCTCAATGTATCCTATTGGCGTATCAAGCCTCGGGTAGACCCGCACCCGAAGGAGTTCGTGCTCATTCCACCCGCTCCATTTCTACCTCTGTGGCCTTCAAGTCTAGAGTTCCATTGGATGATATTTGTTCTGCAGCCACTTGGGCTTCATCTCATACCTTTATTAACCACTACAAACTAGACGTGCTTTCTAGAGGGAGAGCATCCTTTGGCTCTGCGGTGCTTCGTAATATCCTTCCATGATGGCCACCCAAGGTGCAGGTAGCTGGGGACTCTGTCCCACAGGTTGCTGACAAATGAGCTTCCTACTTCAGATTAAGAAGTTATGTACTCACCATAACGTTCCATCTGAGTAGGTAGTTCATTTGTCTGCAACCATCCCCCCCTCCTTCCCCCTGGCCTTCTTCGGATCTACTGGTAGTTAGATATCCTTTTGTTGGATATATATTGAGGGGCAAACTCGATCTGAGGTCATGGAGGGTTAGCAGGGGATTATGGGTGAAGGGAGGAGCTAGGAGCTCGGATCCATTAGCTTGAAACAAGTTGCCGGCTCGGATCCGATATCGGATCCAAGACCCACAGGTTGCAGACAAATGAACTACCTACTCAGATGGAACGTTATGGTGAGTACATAACTTCTTATTTATGGGAGCCCTCATTAAAAGTACAGGCTGGACTGAGACATGTTTATTTAAGCCAGGTTTAACAGTAACATCCAATTTAATCTGCCAAAGCAGTTTTCTGTACTCTAGCCTATTTTCCCAGTATCACCCCTGGTATTTGGGCGTATGATTTCCAAAATACTAAATTCAAATTTTGTAAATCCATCACAAGTCAGTGAGTGTTTATGCAAAGTATTGCATTGTTCAGATTGGCCTTTCTCATATCGTACAAATGTTCATATGTTCTTTTGCCAGTTACCTTTCTGTTTCTCTAAATAGGTTAAATAGTGATATATATGTATGTATATGTACACACACACACACACACACACACACACACACACACACACACACACACACACTGTAACCCTTTTGTGTCACAATTGCTTTTTTCCAAAATAATTTCTATACTGCAGTAAGTGTTTAAAGAAACAACTTTCTTTTCCAAAATATAGCAGCAATAACTGCATCTACCATATTTAGTGGTACCCTTTGGTTCCACTTCCTTCCCTTTTTCCAAAAGCACTTTTATATTAGTAGCTACCTTATTTATAAAAAGTGGGGCTTCTCCAACAGAATTATACCCTTCCTCCTCCATCGTTAAAATAGCCTTTTAAAACAGCCCAGTTGTTCAAAATAATATTTCTAACTGGGAGACTGAAATCACTAAACTTAACGGCCATAGCATTTTGAAAAATGTTCTTAATGGAACTATTAACATTTGACAAGGAATCATGTCCTTCCAGACTGGTAGGTTTACCCAGAATAGGTAAATATTTTGAACCCCTGTTCTCTGTTGTTAATCAGATCAATTTTAAGGTCACATAACTGGCCAAGTGGATAACCTCTTTCTATAAAAATATTGGTCATTGTTTCTAATCCCTGCAAAAATAATTCATCCTATGAAATCATTCTGACTGCCCTAATAAATTGTCCTTTTGTCAAGTTCTTTTTTTACAAAACCATGAATGGCAGATGTTATAAAACAAAGAATTAGAAAAAGTCTCTTTCCTGTATATGGATGAAACAGACTCATTATTTTTTACAGTTAAAAGTACATCTAAGTAATGGGCAGTATGAGAACTGTGTTGGTGGATAAATCTGAAGAATTAGTAGTATCCATAATCAAAAATTATCCTTACCTTTTCAAATTAAAAAAATATGTCATCCAAAAACCTGCAATAAAAGGACCACATGTAAGTATAAGTTGTTGTAAATATAAACCTCTTCTCCAAAGTAAGCATAATACTGCACCCATTGCAGCACCACTCACCTGTGTATAAAATTTGTACTCAAAGAATAAAAAATTCTTCTGTAGGACTAGTTCCATCAAGTTCACCAAAAAGCTCACTTCTCTGGCATCCAAAGCTTTAAAATCTACAAGGGCTTCTTCAAAAAACCCTAAACCAACATCATGTGGAATACACACAGAGATTTTTAACATCTGTAGCTAAAAACTGTGGTGTTTTCTCCATTGACTTGGGATTGGTTTACACCCCCAAACAATCCAATGAATCTCTCAAAACATGTGAATAGTCATTAAGAATGGATTTTAATGGCCTATCTATGTAGACTGTGAGTGAATATGTTTTAGATTTCTAAATGGCAACAATCAGTCCAGTCTATATTGAGGATCAAGTAAAATTTTGTGTGTCTTGGGAATACAAAATGCTGCCAGTATAAGGGGATGTTTGTTAACCAGAAAATTATAAGACTTACTAGTATTTTTTTCCTGTAATATAACATATTCCAAGAACAGATCTATATTCATATGTCAAATTAATTTCATTCTTAGAGATAAGTGTATATCTAGTTTTATCTTGTAACATTTCAAAAATCTTGCTTGAATAATCAATCTGCTTAGCTATCAACCCCAATTTGTCCAGCTTTATAACTCTAATTGACTTATCCCTCATCAGTTTGTCCAAGAGAATATGTTCATCTCTAGACAATTTGGAGAAACATCTCCTTTCTGAAAAGAGGAAGTAAAAATCTCTTTCTCAAACAAATTAATGGTTTTATTTAAAGGAGAGTTAAACACGCTTTCCTTTCTAAAAGTCTTAACAAACTCAATATTTTCTCTTTTGTTGTTTAAAAATGATAAATTCAATTTTCTTTAAAATAACTTAAGTTCTAAAATCACATCAGAAATACTCTTCCTCCTTCTGGGACAAACTTAAAACCTTTTTCAAACAGTATGAAGTACGAGGAATCTGTATTCAAATTTGCTGTAATTGAATATGTAGAAACCTTTTTGGAAGCAATCCTGGCATCTAGGGAGAATATAATGTCATCTTTAATGTTCTGAACTACCAAACTTTCCCTTTTCTTATTTTTTTTTTCTTTGCCCTTTGAAATTTCCCTGACCTTTCCTTCCACTTACTTGTTGATAATTGAATGTTGTTTGACCTCTGTTGGGAGAAAATGTCACTGTACATGTAACCTGATTCTTTAATCTCTCCATCCACCTGGGGGGGGGGGTGCTACAGGGAGCTCAAGGAAATCAACCATATTAATATCTTGTTCCACATACCAGAATTGGTCAAATTGACTCCTGTATCACCATTCGATTGTTCATAACTCAGTCCCTGTTCATGTCTTGGCCAGCCCTCTCTTTAGCATTAACATAATTAAAACTATTATTAAATATTTCAGCCATTGGATACGCATTACATTCATTATAATCAATATTATCCTTCAGCAATTTCTTCTACTTTCTCTTTTTCAAACAAAATGCATAATCATTCACAGACTTAAAAATACTATCATATCTACAGTTATAATAATTAAACAGTAAAGCCTTTCAGGGGCATGGCCAAGAAATGCTCTGGATAGCAGCAGTTTTCTTCAGCTTTGCCAAGGTAATTTTCTGTGACAGGAATTTTTATATTTAACTTATCTAAAATTTTTCTCATATATTATAATTCTAGATAATATTTCCTAGGATTATATAAAAATTTAGTCTTTTTTTTTCCTGTCAAAAAATACTTTGGAATATTTTACTCATCACAGAACTTCAGAATGAGCTTCTCAGAAGCTAATAACCAGGAAACAACTCTCAAGAAATAACTGCAAACTTTACTGACAAACATACAAGATCTATCAACAAAAACAGATAAAATGGACTCAAAACTGGATAATTTTAAGGAAAAATGGTCAAAGCTGATGGACTTACTCCATGAAGATCTACAGCAACAGAAAACACAAATAACAAGAATTGAGGAAGCTTTGAATGATATGGACTGCAGAATACAAGAAGGAGAAAACACCATAGAATTCCTACTAAAACAAAATACACTTCTTCAAAATAAAGTGGATGACCTAGAAAATAGGTCATGTAGAAACAATATCAGAATTTTTGGTCTGCCAGAAAACATCGAAGGCAACAACATGGTAAGCTTTTTAACCTCTTGGTTACCTAGAATACTTGACTTACCTGAAACCTTATGTTATGGCATTGAAAGAGCCCATAGGTCCTTAATTTTCTCTAATACTAACAAATCTTCATTAAAGTAATTTATTGTAAGATTTATGTCATTACATGACAAAGAAATGGTACTAAAGACAGCTTGGGCAAAAACACCTATAAAAGTAAATGACATTGTTATTCATTTTGATAATGACTACTCCTCAATGGTTATTGTTAAAAGAACATTGTTTCTACCTTTAATTAAAGAACTTAAAAAAGGTCAAGTCAAAACACATCTTTTATTTCCTGCCAAATTGAAGATTTTCTTACAGAATGGTCCTCAGACTTTTGAAGATCTGGATTCTGCTTTGGTGTTTATCACAGAAAAAGTTTGGATAAAATAAAAGAAACGGAGTGGGCTAGTTCTTCATTGAAAAGAATGGCAAGTGGTGCCTCATGAAAAACATCAGAAAAGCAGAAGAGACTAAAAAACAAATGAATTCTGAACATTATTTTTTCAGTCATTATTCTTTTTTTCCTCTCTCCTGATCATCTGGCTACTTAAACAAGTCAGTATTTCCACATTCTCTAATAAATTTCTGACACTTTATGCTGACATGTTATTATATTGGAACTAGTAAAGTTATGTTACCAGTCTTTAAATGTCATCTGTCTGGAAAAAGGGACAGACTATAAGGTTCATAAGTTGGTACTAGGCTATCAGCCCTAGGGCCTATACAAGCCTAGCCATAACAATTCCCTGGCTATTTCTTCCCACACTATTTACTTCCCTGGACCCCTGTGTAGCAGGGCAACTGACATGATCCCCGGGGTGAATTTCCTTTCTCCCATCCAATCATCAAGGTTCCTTTTGAAGAGGGCCAGAGAGGCACTCTGCTTGACATGTATGGGCAATCTATTCCAGAGTCTGGGGAGTCACTGGGTCAGGAACCTATCCCTCCAGCATGTTTTGTTTATTGTGATGACAAAATACTAACAGAAATGTGTCATCCAAGTAATAAAAGTCTGTCTATTTGCTGCTGTCACCTTATATTTATATGTAATATGTAATACGTCATTGCTCTGTGCATTTTACAGGCTTGTTTATGGGCTCTGATGTTTTTTTTTATTTTTAATGTGGTCAACGAACTTGCATTAGCGTAAATCTGTCTCTGTGTGAATGTATTGATTAGCTAGAGACCTAATTATAATATAGAAAAGAAAGTTGCTTACAAATTTTCCCACTGGAATTGTTCGTGTGAGTTTTTCTTGCCTTTTTGGGCTCGAGGAGCAAGGTCTTGAGCCATTCAGTGCTTTGGCTTGCGTACTCGGCGTTTTTCTGCATAGCTCAGTCTGATGAACTTTTATTACTTGGATGACACATTTCTGTGACCAGAGGAACATTGCAACGTGTATGACAAGGGAGAATGAAGAGCCATGGGTAGGAAGAGGATGGAACTCATCAAAAGTAAGCATGTTAAGTTGTCTATCTCGCCTTCATTCTTGCTGGATGGGTTCGGAGCCGACCTCGGCTCCGACTCGGCCACTCTAAAAGCTCGAGAGTTGGTTCCACCGGCTCGAGGCTCCCCCTATATCCCACAATGCTAGGCGTGAGTTACCTCAGATCTCGTTTGCCGCTACAGCGATCGAGGTGTGTTTTCTACCGGCTCCAGGTTAGTGAAAGTTAGACTAGTTTAAATTCTTTAGACTTAGGCTAGCTCTGTGTATTTTCTTTCCCTTTAGTGTAGTGGACTTATTATCCCTTCTACCTTTTATCTAGCCCCCTTTTTTTCTAAAGAACTTATAGTTCTTTCCCTAAGGCCTTCGGGCCCTTCCTTCCCTATCCTTAGGGTGTGTATGTGTTTAATTAGGGAGTTCTATTTAACTTACCTTTAGTTTAAATAATTCCCTTTGAACCCTATTAGTGTAATCTGTGTGTGTGTGTTTTCTGTGTGTGATTACACTTTGGTTCCTTGAATATGTCCAAGGATACAAAGGTCTCAGGCTTCAAGAAGTGTGACTCGTGCTGTCAGAAAATGTCTCTGACAGACGGTCACACTTCTTGTGTGTATTGCCTGGGACCTTTACCTGCAGGACTCTTGTGCTGTATGCCATGGCTTCAGCCCTAGAGTCCTGCAGGAGAGAAAAAATAAACTCATCTTAAGGGGTTTAATTAAGCCTGAAGGTTCCCTTTCTGTGTCATCTGGGAAACCTTCTAAGGCTTCTAAGACCTCGGCTCCAGCTTCAGAGTCGAGGCCTAAGGCTTCGAAGCCTACTGCTTCATCGGCTCCGGCTGGAGCCGATGAGTCTTTGACTGCAGTATCCGTGGTTTCCTCGGCAAGAGAAAGTGTAAGAGGAAGCACATAGACTCACCTGAGTCTGTCACCTCTGACACAGATTTAGAGGATTCCGAGGGTTCCCCACGTTCCCCTTCTGAAGATGTCTCTTTCGCAGACATTCTAGAGATCCTGAAACAGAGGGGAAATTGGCCAGCCCTTAACCCTTCGGAGGATGAATCTGTGTATCTTGAGGCGTTTGGCTCTCGCCCTTCCACCTCCTGGGTGTCCCCCCTTGATCCCCTCATGCAGGTGCTTGCAAAGAAGGCCTGGACGGCCCCTGATTCAGTGGACCCTACCCCAGGAGACCCTCCAAATTTATAACAGCACCAACTGACAAGCAATTTCTCACAAAAGGTGTTTTTGTGGATGCTATGGTGGTAGCTGCTGCCACCAAGAAGGAACTAGCTGATCCTTCAGTGCCTGTTCATCCCCTAACAAAGAATCTAGGTCTATGGACAGGTACGGAAGCGGATGTTCTCATCAGCGACCTTTGCTATGCGTTCGCTGAACTACCTATGCCATTTTACTCGTCTTCAAAGAGACTTGATCAAAGAAGCGAGTGACATGTTGAAGGATCCTACGGCTGCAGGTTTTCAAGACAAGATGAACACTCAGCTGGCTACCCTGAACTCCATAGCTAACTCCTCCATGCGCCTCCTTTCTTATGCGGCTGATGGAGCGAGCAGGGCCGCAGGAACAGGTGTGGCCTTACGCAGGCATGCCTGGATGCGGCTATGCAACTTTGCGGACCCCTTTAAAACGTTTTTCACTAATTCCCCGTTTGATGGTTCATCACTCTTTGGTCCTCAAGTGAAAGAAACCTTGACTAGGTGCGAGACAGATGGCAAGACTCTTTCTGCCGTCGGAGTCCGTTTTTCTACTCCTTCTAGGCCTTACCCCAAAGGCCAGAAAAGTGGGAAAATGTGGATGTCCTTCATGGATGCATCTGCAGTCATAACAAGTGGGTTGTCCTGTCGTCAGGCAGCCCTGCAGTCGGCCGGATTCCAAAGTCCGGTCCGCTTCGGCTGATGTCGCACTTCACCCGACGTCATCTCTGTTGGTCTTCGGGTATATAAGCATCAGCCGACGCCATTTTCCTCAGTCTTTCTTGCCGCGTGGCCAAGCAGAAGCTGTTCGCAAGTGCCGGTCGGTCGGATCCAGAGATTACTTCTACCGAATACTACTTCAAGACTTCTAAAGCTAAGTACCCGTTGGGGACTCTTTCTTGCCTCAGCCGATGTCAGAAAAAGTTAACAATTGTTTAACCTGTGGGAAACAAATACCTCATAAAGATTTCCACTCTTACTGTCTGCCTTGTTTAGGCCCAGCCCACGCCGTAGCAGCCTGTTCGGCCTGTGCCTCTTTCAACCGACGAACGCTTAGGCGTCGGTCGGAGTTTGCAGAACAGTTTTTCGGTTCTGATTTTGCGTACATTATGCCGTCGGATCCTCCGACTACCCAATCTACTAAAAACGCAAAGATAAAGACCGACACTCGGTCCGCGGTTTCGCCGAAACCACGGTAAAGCAAACCAGGAGTGTCTCGGTTTCAGCCGAAACCGAGAAAACTGATCAAAGTACAGCTGAACCTATTCTTACAACTGAGGCCCCTGCTACAACTCTTGAATCGACCTCAGAACTTTTACCCACTACGGTGGTTGACTTATCAGACACCATCCCTTGGATGTCTCTACCCCAGCACGTGGTGCTGCTAGGCCTCCAGCAGCCATGTCCATTAAGGCCTTCGCCAGGGCTAAAGCAGCCAAAACTACTAAAACAGTGCCTGTTAAACCCCCACATGCAGGCCCTCTTCTAGCTCTCAAATGCTTTCTTTGGCAGAAGATTTAATTTCTTTAATTAGGGATCTCAATCTCACCCAGACAGGGCCTCTCAGCCCCAGAGAAGAGACCTAGGGCAGAGCCCCTGAGCCAGTGTCTTCTGATGATTCTGCTGATGAATCAGACATAACTGACCAGCCAGAGGCTCCCTCTCCAATTTTGAAGATTCTGATGCTGAAGAATCCATTCCAGCTGCTTCCCCACCAGAAGAATTCTCCTTTGGGGAAACCTTGCATGCCATGCGAGAACAGTTCCAATGGCAGCAACAGGATTTTTCAGACTCCAGAAAAAGACTTAGGACCTTTCTGCACCTCCCACAGCACAGGCCCTTAGCTATACCTCCTGTTCTCTCTGTGGTGGATGATGCTTTCAATGATGTTTGCTCCGCTCCAGATTCTTTACCCCCAGCCCCTGCCAAACCAGACAGATTTTACAGGGTGCCAGATACTCATCACCACCTTTACAAGGCCCCACTTGCAGACCCAGAAACTATATCCCAGGGTCCCAAGGCAGTAGCCGCGACCATAGCTAAAAACCCTATTCCTTCTGAAAGGGAAGCAAGGTCATTAGACAGATGGGGTAAAAGGTCTACACTTCAGCTACTCTCTCAGCTAGAGCTTTAAACTGTCAGTTTCACATGATACAATACCAAGAGTTTATGCTCGATCAGTTAACTAAAACTAACCACAGATGAATCTCTTGATAAGA
This sequence comes from Protopterus annectens, assembly GCF_019279795.1. Taxonomy (NCBI): domain Eukaryota; kingdom Metazoa; phylum Chordata; order Ceratodontiformes; family Protopteridae; genus Protopterus; species Protopterus annectens. The sequence goes on from NC_056725.1 coordinate 1,139,579,666, forward strand.
AATATGTATTAGAGATGGTAAATAACATACAACAGGTTAGCAACCATTCCTTAAAATGTGGCTATGATGCACTGGAGGCTTCATTTAGATCAGCCATGACAGGCACAGTGATAAGAAGGCATGCATGGCTAAAGGAACAAGTTTTACCGGATCATGTTAAAGCTAAGTTGCTAGATGCTCCTATGGACAAGACAAGTTTGTTTGGTACACCTGCCCAGCAGGTTATGAAGAAAATGGAAGAGAAGGCAAAATCTGTTCAAACTGTTAAAGATTTCTTGCAGGTTCAACCCCAAGGTTTAGCAGGAACTGGCCTGCCAAAATTGGTCCTTTCCTGACTCCACAAAATTGCAAAGGAGCAGGAATAGACGTCCCAGAGGCAGAAACCAATCCAGAGGAGGTGCCTACAGAGGACGACAGTGGCAAGGTAACAACAGAGGCACAGACACAGCCACTACCACTACATCAGCACAACCACAGTGACTTAATCATAAATCCGCCTACCAGGGAACAAATAGCAGCTCCTCTAGGCGGAAAGTTAACCTTATTTTCAAAGAACTGGCACTACATAACAAAAGACAAGTGGATTTTACAAACCATAGATCAAGGTTACCGGTTTCACTTCCACACTTTACCAGTCAAAAGAGGAATGCCAAATCTACCTCCAAATCAAAAAACAGAGGCTCTACGCCAGATAATGGAGTTAGCAAACATGAGAGCTGTGGAAAGAGTGCCAACAGCAGAACAAGGAAAGGGTTCTATTCCAGACTATTCCTAGTTCCAAGAAAGGAAAAAGTTGGAGACCAATTCTCGACCTGTCCACCTTAAATACATACATCATTGTCCCAAAATTCAAAATGCTGACCCTACAGCAACTTCTTCCCATGCTGGGCAAGGAGTCTTGGCTGGTAACTCTAGATCTCAAGGAGGCATACCTGCACGTCCCCATTCGACCAATCTGCAGAAGATACCTCAGATTTCTTGCAGGATCAGAGCACTATCAATTCTCAGCATTGCCCTTTGGCTTATCTACTGCGCCCAGAGTATTCACAAAATGCCTGGCATCAGTAATCGCCCATTGCAGACTACAGGGAATTCATATTTACCCATACCTGGACGACTGCCTGCTACAAGGGGACAACAAAAGCAAGCTGACAACGGATTTACAAAGGGTCATTTACTTGCTACAAGGACTGGGATACACAGTCAATTTACAAAAGTCAAGGCTGATACCATCCCAAACAAGGACATTCTTGGGCGCGGAATTGGACACAGTACAGCAAATGGCATTCCTGACTACAGAAACAAAAAGAACTTCCTCTTTACTTCTTGGCACTAACAAAACTGAACAAGTTAACAGCAAGAAAAGTTCTGCAGGCCTTGGGCTTCATGGCATCATGCATAATCTTGGTCCCATTTGCCAGACTACATATGAGGAAACTACAGTGGTACCTAAAGAATTTATGGTCCCAACACAGACACAGTCTAGAAACAGAAATCCCACTAATTCCATGCTTAAAACAGGAGTTCCTATGGTGGGCTCAGGCATGCCAGTCAAACCCAGGCCTACCCTTTCGCAGATGTCAACCAAGCCAGACCATCACAACAGACGCTTCAGAGATAGGATGGGGGCCCACATGCTGGACAAATGCGTGCAAGGATTGTGGACACAGGATCAACTTCACCTGCACATCAATCTAAAAGAAATGCTGGCAGTAAAACTGGCAATCCAAAAGTTCAAACCATTTCTCAAAGAGGGCCAGTTGATGATAAGGACAGACAACACCACAGTCATGTGGTACATCAACAAACAGGGAGGCACTCATTCATACCCCCTATGCAGAATGACCTTGGAGCTGTGGACCCTGGCACTCAGCTACAACATTCAGTTACAGGCAATATTTGTACCGGGGAAAGACAATACTCTAGCAGACATATTAAGCAGAACCACTTCTGATGCCCACGAATGGAAGCTGCACCCGGACATCTTCAAGACCATCTCAAAGAAATGGGGAATGCCACAGATAGACCTATTCACTTCACCTCTCAATCACCAGCTCAAAAAATTCTGCACAAGGACATTCCACCCACTAGCATGGAAAGTGGACTCACTCTCCATCAACTGGAAAGGCCTAACAGCATATGCATTCCCACCTCTTCCTTTGATACACAAGGTACTACTAAAAATCAAGGAAGAACGTCCAAAGATAATCCTGATAGCTCCAAACTGGCCAAGACAACACTGGTACCCACTACTGAAGAGCATGTCTCGGAACAATATGTGGCCAATACCCCTGATGCCTTTGATGTTAACTCAGAACAACTACAGCATCATACATCCAAACCTAAAAACGCTGCAACTGACTGCATGGAACATCACATAGCAGCAGCTAATCCAGAACTTTCACAAAGAGTTAAAGACATTATTCTTGAAGCGCGCAGACCTTCAACAAGAAGGAACTATGCTGGAAAATGGAAAAGGTTTGTCATTTGGAGTACGGAAAGAGGAAAAGAGGTGTCAAACATAGATATGCCTAACATTCTGGAGTATTTGGCCGAACTTCTTCATTCAGGCCTGTCTTACTCCTCCATCAAGATACATGCATCAGCTATTTCAGCAGAATACAGCTTTGATCCACCTGTTTTTTCGCACTCTTTGCTCAGGCAGTTCCTCAGAGGAATCAAGAATGTAAAACCTCCAAGGAAACCACCATTACCAGCTTGGGATTTAAACTTTGTGCTAGAAAAGTTGACACTATCACCCTTTGAACCAGCAGCAACAGCAGACCTACAACACCTGTCATGGAAAACTGCTTTCCTGCTAGCAATTACTTCAGCAAGGAGGGTTTCAGAACTTCAGGCCTTAATGGCAGTGCAACCCTTCCTAATCTTCCACCAAGATAGAGTGTCCATGAGGACTAATCCTACATTTATGCCCAAGGTGGTATCCAGAGTGTCTTTAAACCAGGCAATCCACCTACCTACCTTCTTTCCCAACCCACAAAACAGAGGGGAAAGAATACTGCATACCTTGGATGTACATAGACAGCTACGCTACTACTTGGACAGAACAAAAATAGCAGAAAGACTGACCAACTTTTGTAGCCTATGCAACAGGAAGGGAAGGAAAAGCTATTTCCAAACAGACAATCTCCAAATGGATAGGAAATTGCATACGATACTGTTACTCCTTCCATGGAAAACCAATTCCACAAAACATAAGACCTCATTCTACAAGGGCAACAGCCACTACCACAGCCTTCTTACGAGGAGTGGCAACCAAAGACATTATTGAGGCGGCTACTTGGACCTCCGTGCATACATTTGCCAAGCATTATAATTTGCCTCTATATTCCAGATCCCGAGCAGGGTTTGCCACTGCTGTACTGCAAGGGATCCTAAACACACCATAATCTACTTTTATCCTCCTCCCTAGTTGGCTATGGTATTCTACCTTGTTATGACTGCAGATGCATCCATGAAGGACATAGTACAGTTTTGTACCTACCATAAATGTAGATGTCCGAACTGGATAGCATCTGCAGTCAGGATTACCCTCCCTCCTTCCCTCTGTGGTACTCCTAGGGTGTTTACCCTCCTAATAGCTAGCTGTTGGGGAGTCTTTTATGGTGTATTTGTTTGTATATATGTACATATATGCTTATGGTTGTGTTTACCTCTATCTATTTGGAAACATTGGCATCTATCCAAATTTTAGCCTGCAAGAGGGCTACTGGCATCTGGGGCAAGAAACACTGAGGAAAATGGCGTCGGCTGATGCTTATATACCCGAAGACCAACAGAGATGACGTCGGGTGAAGTGCGACATCAGCCGAAGCCGGACCCGGACTTTGGAATCCGGCCGACTGCAGGGCTGCCTGACGACAGGACAACCCACTTGTTATGACTGCAGATGCTATCCAGTTCGGACATCTACATTTATGGTAGGTACAAAACTGTACTTTCCGCAAACAATCTCAAGGGACTTCGCCTGACGCACAGAGTCGGTTCCCCGCCAGAGGCAGAGGGGGGAACAACAATGGTAGACGTCGCCCTAGAGGCAGGGGGGGTCCGCAGAACCAGGGCAATCGGGAAGTCTTCTCTGATAAGCCCTTTCAGCATCCCTGAGGTGTTGCCCGACTGCCCACCTTCGGAGGCAGTCGGGGGAAGATTGTCACTGTACCCAGAAGCCTGGCTATCCCTGACTCAAGACAAATGGGTACAGTCCATCATTTCAAGGCTATTCCATTCCCTTCGTCGCATTCCAAACCGATCAAAAAATCCCTTCCAGATGTTCCACCCGCTCAAAGGGATCTTGCAGCTTTGGAAATTTCAAAGCTGCTTGCAAAAAGAGCAATTCAGCCAGTTCCAGCAGACCAGCAAGGATCCGAATCTACTCCAGGTTCCTTTTAGTTCCAAAGAAAACAGGGGACTGGAGACCAATTTTGGATCTCAGTATCTTGAACAAGTCAGTCAAGAAAACAAGATTTCGGATGGTCACGCTGCAGTCCATCCTTCCCCTTTGGGAAAGGGAAACTGGATGTGCTCTATAGACCTTCAGGATGCGTACTATCACATAAAAATGAACAGACGCTCCAGAAGATTCCTCCGCTTCAGGCTGGGAACTAGTCATTTTCAATTCAGGGCCCTGCCCTTTGGTCTCACCACTGCCCCCCCGGGTGTTTACCAAATGCATGGCAGTGGTAGCTTCTCACCTGAGACGTCAAGGATTCCAGGTGTTTCCATATTTGGACGACTGGCTCCTCACAGCTCCCACCAAGCATCTTCTCCTAATGGCCAGGGACTACACCTTTCGCATTTGTCAAAAGTTAGGCATTTCAATAAATTGCGAAAAGTCTGTTTTGTCGCCTTGTCGTACTATTACCTTCATAGGCGCAAATCTAGACACAGTCAACATGTCAAGTCTGAGACTAACACATCAGAGAATAGCAGACATACACAAACTGGTCTCACTCCTCTTCAGCAGCAACAGAGTCAAAGCCAGGTTAGTTCTGAAAGTGTTGGGGATTATGGCGGCTGTCATACCTCTGCTTCCATTAGCCAGATTCCACATGAGAATCCTTCAATGGATGCTCTTCACGCAATGGTCATACCAGCAACTTCCGATGTCCCACACCATTATGATTACGCAGACATGCAAGAATCATCTTCTGTGGTGGATGTCTTCCCATCAGCTCTTATTGGGAAGACACTTTGTCCCTTCCCCTCCGGTTGCTACTCTGACAACGGACGCCTCCCTGATCGGGTGGGGGGGGCATTATCAGGGCAGAACTGTCCAGAGCACATGGCAACCACACGAATGCCACTTGCACATAAATGTTCTAGAGATGAGAGCAGTGCTTTTAGCGTTGCAAGCCCTTCAAGACTCTCTTCCCTTGGGAACGATAGCAATCCAGACGGACAATATGTCTGTAGTGTGGTATATCAACAAACAAGGCAGAACCAGGTCCTACCCCCTGTGTCGAGAAGCACTCAGACTGTGGCAATGGGCGATTTCTTCTCAGCGGTTTCTGATAGCAATGCACATCCCCGGGAAGTCCAATCAAATCGCGGACAAGTTGAGCAGAGCTATCCTCATGCCTCACGAGTGGTCTCTGAAAGACTCTGTTGTGAGAGAAATTTTTCTCAAGTGGGGTCAGCCTTGCTGCGACCTTTTTGCTACTCCCCAAAACAGCAAGTGCAGAGATTATTTCACCCTATTCCCTCTACCAGGTCAGCCCACTAATCTCTCAAGTGATACAGAAAGCTATCGCTCAGAAGGCCTCGTTGATCCTCATTGCTCCTTACTGGCCTCGACAGGTTTGGTTCCCCTTTCTACATCAATTTCTGTTGGAGCGACCTTGGCATCTGGACCTAGTTCCAGATCTTTTGATCCATCAGTCGGGTCAGTTTCATCGCTCCCTTCCCTCTCTGAACCTCACTGCTTGGTTCCTCCAATTCCAACCTTAGCCAGGCTTCCTCAAATATCTCACTCTGTCCGAGATATTTTGATAGCTTCCCATAAATCTTCCACTAGAAAGATTTATTTGAGTAAGTGGAAACGTTTCGCCTATTGGGCTCAAGGAAGGGACATAGATCCTTTCACTGCTTCCATCCAAATGGTCCTTGATTTTCTAGCTGAACTCTTCCATGCAGGTTCATCTCCTTCTACTCTTAAAGTTCAATTGGCAGCTATTTCTAACTTTCATGTGGGCATTTCAGAGTCTGCTATCATGTCCCACAAGCTTTGCAAAGCCTTTTTGAAGGGAGTTTTTCTACTCAGACCTCCGATAAGAAGTCCTCCTCCTCCTTGGGACCTAAATTTAGTTCTCAGTTCTTTGATTCTCCCCTTTCGAACCTGCAGCCTCCTGTTCTTTAAAATTGCTATCATGGAAAACTCTCTTTCTGGTAGCTATTACTTCAGCTAGAAGAGTTTCAGAACTTCATGCACTCAGCTGTCGACCTCCTTATCTGTTGTTCCATAAGGACAGGGTATCTTTACGAACCAACCCGTCTTTTTTACCTAAGATAGCCTCGGTGTCTAACCTAAATCAAAGCATTGACCTCCCTGTGTTTTTTCCAGAATATTCTAACAGGTCTGAACAAAAATTGCATTGGCTAGATGTTCATCGTCAGTTAAGGTACTATTTGGATAGAACCAAACAATTCAGAAAATCTGACCAGCTGTTTGTCTCTTATGCAGAAGGCAAAAAGGGACTTTCAGTTTCAAAGGTATCATTATCCAGATGGCTAACATCTCTGATTTCCCTTGTTTATGAAATTAGACACCAAAAGCTGCCTAACAAACCTAAAGCCCATTCTACCAGAGCTTTGGCTACTTCTATAGCCTTCCAAGACAGACTGCCTATTGACACCATTTGTGCAGCGGCTACTTGGGCTACTCCTCACACTTTCATTTCTCATTATAAGTTGGATTTAGCTTCTAGGCATAGAGCTAACTTTGGTTCCACTGTTCTCAAGAGTCTGTTCCGTTAGGCCACCCGGGACAAGGTGCTAGGACGGTCCCATCCAGCAAGAATGAAGGCGAGATAGACAACTTAACATATAGAAGTTATGTTCTTACCATAACGTTCCATGTTAGTTGTCTTCTTCTCGCTTCTTCTTAAGGCCCCACCCTCCTTCCCCCTGGCCTGGACAGACCTAGAGGAGTTTGATTGTGACCTCTCTTTCTACCACCTCTTTACTTTAGGTATATGCTGCTGTGCATATTTTCCTGGATCAGGATGTAGGTCACCCTTCTCTTCTCCCTGGTTTATAGAGGTGGACTTTGTTTATAATTATTCTATTGCTATTATAAGCTGGGCCTAGCTTACAAACGAGATCTGAGGTAACTCACGCCTAGCATTGTGGGATATAGGGGGAGCCTCGAGCCGGTGGAACCAACTCTCGAGCTTTTAGAGTGGCCGAGTCGGAGCCGAGGTCGGCTCCGAACCCATCCAGCAAGAAGAAGGCGAGAAGAAGACAACTAACATGGAACGTTATGGTAAGAACATAACTTCTATTTATAGTACATAAAAGAACATGTAGAAGACTCTTGAAAAGTTTTTTTTTTCCTCCAACATTGATTGGAATATATATGCAGATTATAATTGTTTTTGTGTGCATTTTCAGCTACAGAGCTGTATTCATACAGGTCTCTCTTGATTTTAAGTGCTATTCCTGAGTGACAGGAAAGAGGAAAGAAAAAAGGAAAAAAAAAGTATATACATGTAGTTTTATTGCCCTGTCTTAAGCAAAATAATTAAATATTGTACATGCACAGAAGCACTTATTTAATGATTTGATTCATATTATTAGTACCAAACAAGATGGTAATTAACACTGATGCAGAGTTGAAAATGGCTTATTTTACAACTGTTCCTTTATTGATAAAGACTTAAAATATTAGATTTCAAAAGGAGACAGCTTCATTTTATATGTTATATTAGTATAACTGGGTACTATTATACCCTATTCAACTCTCTCATTTTTTTACTGACATGGTCTCAGTATGTTCAATATCAATATGTGATTTTTTTTGGCAAATTCTTATTAAGTGATGCTGTTAGTTAATGTTTGATGTCTCACTCTACAACTGTTTTCTTCACGAAATGTGATATCTTAACATTCTTTACTACAATAACTTATGTGATCGTTAAATTCTCTAACACTTCTGATACTGAAGCAATGCATTATTTTGATTTAAAAATAATGGTGGAAGGATATGTGAAAGCAGACAATTCTTATTACACTTACTTTAGACATTTCTCAGAAACTCAGTTTAAGACATTTTGAAATATTGTATTGCATGCGTATATAATATGTTACTGTTGTTATGCACTTCTCTTAATTGGTTGTTGAGCTATATTTTCATCACATCCATATTGACGCATACTAAGATATATAACATAAACTCATCTCATTTAAAATATCTTAAGATAATTTTTAGTATAATAGTAATTTAACACAAATTCCAAATAACATTCATATAACCATCTGGCCTATTAAATGAATGTTTCTTTTTGATAGAATTATTAATAGAGGTTTAGTTCTGTATTAAAAAAATGCATTCACGTTTATATTTGCTCCTGGTAAATCTATCTGTAAAGTTAGAAATTAATATTTATTTGGTGTAATGAGCATAACCATATGAAAATCCTTATATTTTTACTTGAAATAGTTGAATATAAATCCATGACATATAGCAGTGTTTAACCATTATATTACTCTTAATTGAATAAAAAATGTATAAAGTCTGATATAATATGCTCATTACATATATTTTAGTATTTTGCTTTATAACTCCATGACTCAAGTTAGCATAAAAAGAAACTGATTGTAGGTTGATGAGGTTTTTATATTGTTAAACAATGTTAAACAACGAAATGGAGAAAAAGAAAATAAGAAAGAAAACAGTTTTGTTTCTTAATATTAGTATGGTAGATGCCGAATAACTCCTGTTATGGTTTGGGTGGGCAAATTTGAGTAGTAGATGCTACTCAAATTGGGAGTTTTTAACTCCAGGAAGGGTTTTTTGTCAATTTAATGTTATGGAATTAATCTAGTCTGTTATTAAATATTCTTTTTCGACATCCATTAGGTTTGTTATACTTAAAGATTCAAGATTAAAAATTCTTCTGAAATATTCTTTCTTAGACTATACTAATGATGGAAGAAAAGTTTAATTTAACATATACTAGGGGAGAATACAAGAGGGAAAAGGGGAAACTAAAAGAAATTGTAATAATTGCTAATATTCTAACCTTCATACACAATCAACATAGTTCTTTTGAAAGGCATTTCAATTAACACCAGTGGTTTGAGCAACCCATGTAAAAGGGGGAGTCTAATTAAATATCTAAAACTACACAAATCTCATCTAGTTTTCTTACAAAAAACACATCTCCTAAAAGAAGACATATCTAAATTAAATACTAACATATATACAATATTATCTAGCTCAGAACATTCACAAAAAGAGGAGTAGTCATTTTATGGAATAAAACATTACCCATTCCCAAGATTATAAAAATGTATAAAGATGATACAAGAATGTTTTGCTCAGTTATGATAGAAATTAATAGAAAAAAATATTTATTTTTATTAACATTTACTGGAGTTCAGGTATAGGGGTTAATACAGTTAAGCATAATTTTAATCTAATTGTACTTTTATCTAAAGGAAACATAATAGCTGGTGACTTCAAGTGTATTCTAAATGAAAATGAAACAACTGTCCCTAGTAAAAGGAGGATATCATCTCAAACCAAACATTTAAAAGATTTTAGGAATTCATTTAATCTGAAAGATGTTAGTAATCAAGCTGATTTAAAATCACTTCACTACATGTTCTATTCTAATAGACATGGTTCCTATTCTAAAATGGATAGAATCCTTATTTCTAATGAATTGATTAATAACCTATCTAAATCTAAGATTATTTCCTGTCCATTAGCTGATCATAACGCCATAACTTTGGATTTAACAATTAACTCAACATGTTCTACATGTTAGAAGAGTTCCAGCTTATATTTCTAAATTAAAAGAGTTCAAATAATTTTTAAACATTACCGAAAAAGAATATACTTGTTGAGGAAATAAGGCAACCTCCGTTCTTCTTATAAATATTTTGATTTAATGATCCACCACAGGGAAATAAAACACCATCCAGTAGCACAAAACCACAGTGAAAACAGCAACACAAAGAGCATGCTCTTTGTGTTGCTGTTTTCGCTGTGGTTTTGTGCTACTGGATGGTGTTTTATTTCCCTGTGGTGGATCATTAAATCAAAATATTTATAAGAAGAACGGAGGTTGCCTTATTTCCTCAACAAGTATATTCTTTTTCGGTGAAGTACTGTCATTTATACTTGTCTCCTTTTTGCAATTTTTAAACATTGAAATTCAGAATTTTATTGATTTGAATACTACTCTAGACACTTCAGTAATATTTATATGGGAAAATAATTATCTGGTATATTAAAATGAAAGCTGGGAGAAAGATTTACAAGAGATACAATCTAAACTAGATAATCTTAAACTTAATAATGAGAGCAAAGCAAACAGAGACAAAGGAGGAAATTAGCAAGCTAAATAATAAATATCTAGAGAGAGTAATTCATAAGACTATGATTAGTTTGGAAAAATTTAAATTCTTAACCTTTTTGACAAGTCATGAATTCCTAAACAAACTATCAAATAAAACTAAATGACTCAGCAAGCTTAATCATATTAATGGGATCTTTTCACCTAAAAAAAGAGAAATGTTTCTGACTTACAAGATATATTAGGAGAATTTATGGAATACTTTCATAAAACCAATCATAATCCAGACAATATAGAATCAAAAGATAAGATAAGAGACTTTATAAGTAAATATACCAGTAATAAACTCAGTAGTCAGCAAATAGTTTCCCTTGATAAGCATATCTCATTTACAGATCTTCAAACTCAAATTAATAAACTAAAGCTAAATAAAGCCCCAGGAAATGACAGATTCATACCAGAAATCTGTAAAATCATGCCCAAAAATTCTCTTAACACATAATGTCTTTCTAACAACCCAAACAGATTCTATTAGCCCTCCATCATGGAAATATACCTTTATATCCCCAATATTAAAACCAAATAAAGATCATTCTAAGTGTTCTTACAGACTCATTTCTTTACTGAATGTTGACTATAAAATGTTTGTCTATTTATGCTGATAGATTGAAGAAATTTCTTCCAACTCTGATTGAAGATCAAACAGGCTTTATTATTAATAGATATACATATGATAATATAAAGAGAACTTAAACATTAACTGATTAGATTACTCTAATAGAAAAAAAAAAGCTTTAACATTAATAAGCATGGATATAAATTGTGCTTTTGACTCAGTAAGTTGGGATTACTTGTTTATATTACCAGAAAGTTTAAATTTCTCTAATTAGTTTCATGAACTTAATCTCACATCTATATAAGGGAAGTCAATCTTTTATAAGAATTGGTACTAATATCTCACAAAATATTCCTTTTTTAAAGGAACTAAACAAAGATGCCCTCTTTCCCTTCTACTCTTTACTTTAATAATGGAACCTTGGGCTAATGCTATAAGAATGGAGAAAGACATTGAAGGTTTTTAAAATAAACTCAGATATATCATCTAAAATACATTTATTTGCAGATGATTTTATTACCTCAGAAGGAAATAACTCTTCTATTACTTCCCTATTTAAATCTATGGAAATTTTTCAAAAAAAAAACACAGGATTCATTTTTAATAATGACAAAACAAAAATGCGCCCCATTTACCTGAACAATTATGAGCTGGAATAAAATGCCACAAATACATAGCTAAATCTGAACAAATAATATGTCTGGGAATTATGCTAAGGACCTAAAGAATATAATGCACCTTAATTACAGGCAATGTTTAAATGTTATCCAGAGTCTTATAATTAATTGGAATAAGCTTCTTTTTATGATGGAAGAAAGACTATCAATAATTAAATTGATAATACTTCCAAAATTATTATACATTATTCAGTCAATTTTATTACCCCCCCCCAAATCAATAATCAAAAAAACTGAATTCAATTATATTGAGATTTCTGTGGTTTCCAAACACGCCTAAAGTAGCATTAAAATATCATTTATGAGATTGGTTTAAAGGAGAGCTAGGCCTCCCAGATTTGGAATTATACACAATTTCTTCTGTAATTAAAATGGTATCTCTACTAGTAGACACAACTTATACTGCAAAATGGGAAAATACTGGGAGGTAACGTCTAGCTATCTATGCACTGGACCTAAAGCTTACACATTATCTATACTAAATCATCCTTTTTTTATGGTAATTAAAAGATTTTTTTCACCACATATATTACACCAAAGCATTCATGTAGCTGTATTTTACTTCTCATAAACAATTTTAGAAATTTTATTTATAAATGTCCAGTATATAAAGAATGGTCCTTCCTCCTATAGCCTTTACTCAGGGAATTGTATCCTCTTCTGATTCTATTAAAGTATAATTTTTTAAAGGAAAAAAATCTACTATACTGGTTTCAGATGATAATACATTATTTGAAAACTGTAGATAATTTAATATATGAATTTGGATTAGATAAGAAACTATGGTTAGATTTACAAGTATATAGGTAGTTCCTTTTAAACAAAATTAGATTGATGTCTCCTACATTTAGAAAATCTGTTCCTAAGCTGCTAAATTACTTGGTAATGACTATTCAACATAAATTTCATATTAAAGGTAAACTATCACAAATGTACAATATAATTAGAGAAGAAACATGTAATTGTCCAAAATTTTTTTGGAACTACTTCATTACAAATAACAGCCAGCCTAATGATCAAGATAAAAAAATTATATTGGAATCAGCTAGTAAGTCCACTTCCTCACTTAAATGGAGGTTGTGTACATGGAAATGTATGTATAGGTCATTTTTAACACCTCTTATAATGAATAAAATAAACAGGATAATTTCTTTTAGAGATTGAAACAAGAAAAAATGCAGACTGGACACACACATGTTTTATGATTGTGTTGGTTTAAAAAACTATTGGGAAAATGTCAATAATTTATTGCAAACCATATTTGCTGACAACTTTACTGTCTCCAAATCTATGGTCCTCTTTAACACACCAGTGCCCCAGTGTGTTAAAAAATTAAGTTTCTTTTGGTCAATTTTAACCGTGGCTAGAACGGTCATAACTAGAAACCTGATACTCCTCCCTCTTTTAATGAATATAAAAATGTTATTATTGAAGTTTGCCATTTGGAACTATTGTCAATTAAAAGAATATCTCCAGGAAAACTTATTCATATAATATGTGGTATAATTTACAGGATTTATTAAAAAAATAACTTGTCTAAATGTGAAAATATTAATATTTACAATTGTTAATGTACTACATGCAAATGGATGTCTTTGTAAATATTTTAGTTATGTTGTGTTTGTTAAAATTTATTCTTTATCACACTTTAACATTATGTAAAAATGTTATGTTCATCTTGCTTATATGTAAAATCAAATAAACTTGTTTTCAAAAAAACCAAAAACAAAAAAAAGTAAGTCTTTCATTATGGCATCATTTAACACAGTTATTTCGCCCATAAGAATATCAGTTCATGAAGAGTTAAACTTGATGATAAATTCTGTAAGTTCTACTACTTGTCTTTTAAAATCCATTTTCTTTTGTTCCTTTAGACACACCAAAGGGGAAATTGAAAAGTCTTAAACCCCTTGGAATCTGTCCTCGTTTCAAACATTTTCTCAAGTAGCAATCATCTGTTTGCAACGTGCACATGTTAACTTTTTTTTCAAAAAATAGTCTCAGTAATACATTTCTGACAACATACAGATACTTCTGTCCCTTCCAGCCAAATCCATATTTTAGTTCCCTTTGCACTTTCTAATCATTTCACTTTCTCTTTGTCTGGGCTGCATTTTTTAATGGTGTGTCAGGCCACCAGTGCTGTCCCACATGTTTACTAGAAGTATATTTAGGCTGCACAGTGGCTAATTGTGCTCCTCCCATATAATTTCAACACTGTCTTGAACTGAGGGAAGTCTTGACCATTTTTATAACATCTTTTGTTAATTTAGGATGTTGTACTTTGCCTATTAGAGTTTGAGTTTGTACAGATGTTACAGGGTAATCCTGCCTGGCCACATGGGCACATTGCTTCTACTTTACTCTTGTCATCAGTTTTATGTCTACATATATCTGTTGCCTTCCAGGATTTGATAGCCCCTTCTCATTAACTAGTACTGTACATTTTGCTAACTTAGTGGCATTGAGATAGAATACTGATTCTGTTGTTTTAGGAATTGCTTTATAACATTCGATTGGTGCATCTTCTTTGTCAGCATACTGGTTAGAAATTAAATTTTTGATAGGCTTAGCATTTGCATTTTTATTTTCAGCATGTTTGTTGGAAATCACATTTTATTTAGATACATCATTTCTGTTTCTAATTAAACATTAGTTGATCCCTGTCCCCATATTTAAAAAGTGCTGTTTCAGTTACAGGCAGTTGTGATGTGTTCAGGGATATCTGAATGTTTTTGAGGGGAAGGGACCTCCTGCAGCTGATCATACCCTGCTCCCAGTACTTCTCCTTATCCACTGCATCTACTGACCTCCCTTTCCCCGGAATTATTTTGAACCTTAGTGGGGGTAAGTGAGAAGATTTGAAGCACGTGGGGCAGTATTTATTAGTACAGAAAAATGTGTTTTCTTTACACCCCAACTTTTCTCTGTATATGCCCATAGATATCTAGGGATTAGTTATGCAATGAGGACAAGCTGGTATATAATTCCTATCTCTGCGTCAGCAAAGACAATGCTTTCCAAGTTTTTCCTGTAAGACAGCATCCCCACCCACTGCACATCCTCTCCTAGGTATCAACTGTGAGATATGCACTAGTGCATGTCTTCTTCCCAGAATGGGTACATCCATTCATCCTTGCCAGCTCCTCAGATGCCAGAGCAACTAATTGAACTTTGGTCACCTGAGTCGTAGTCAGGGCTTTTATCCCCTCAGTGCCATGGTGCTGTCTGTGTTTGCACATTCTTATTTACAGGTTTTGGTTGCTCAGTTTTAAATCATTCTTCATTAGCTAGTAACTCTTCAATTAGCAAAACCAACCAGTTTATAACTACTGTTAGGGTCTTTCTGTAAAGCCCCTTTATGTAAATTACTTGGGAGTGTCCTTTTTAATTTAACAGCTGCTAAAATGTCTGTCATTCGCTTTTACTGTTTACCTCTGGTTCTTAACCATAAGTTTAAAATATGATCCGATATTATCAATTTTTATTCTTTCCTCAACTGATGGGTTCGGGTCTGATCCCTCAGATCTGACTCGGCTGTTATTAAAGCTCGTGGCAACCAAAAACTCTAGAGCTTCTCCCTTACCTACAGTGCATCAACCCCAGATATTGTTTGCCGCTTCCACCAAAAGACTTGGTCATCCAACTCTCTCTAGAGCTTTAAGATAAGTGCTAAAACCTTATAATTTATCTTATATTTCTTACTAATTTCCCTTTCTGATAAATCCCTTACCCTGTCACCTTACTATTTATGTGTGTATATGTATATATATATATATATATATATATATATATATATATATATATATATGTGTGTGTGTGTGTAAAATGTATTTATTTCTTGTACTATGATTTAGATAGTATCGTTAGTATTTCCTCTGTCCTCTACAGTTGTAGTTTTTAATACCTTTGTTGATAGCTTTTTTCCTTTATTATTTCTTGTACTTTCTCTATTTAAATAAAAAAAAAAATCCTCTCTGACTATTGTGTTAGTTAAAATAGCTTGTCCTGTTTTCTTAAAATGCTGGATAAGTCAGCTGGCTTTAAAAAGTGCATAAAGTGTGAGCAAAAAGTACCTATTTCTGATGCCCACACTTTGTGTTTATAGTTTGGGTCTTCTCCACTTATAAGAGACCTGCTGCATATGTCACGGATTCAGACCCAGTGTTTTAGTGACATATAAAAATAAGCTCATCCTAAAAGGTCTTATTCTTCCTTTGGAACAGCTATTTTGGAAGGTTCTCCTTCCAAGGCTAGAGAAAAGAAGCCCTCTTCCTTGAAGCTTTCTTTCTGTTCTTCAGCTTCAGAATTTGCAAGGAAGAGGTCTTCCAACGATCCAGTCTCAACCACTGGTCCGAAAAAGTCCAAGTTGTGGGATCCAACAACATCTAAATCACTTGACACGACCATATTGGATCCAATGACTTCTAAGTCAGATCCCAGGAAGTCATAGTCCTTGGATCCGATTTCGCTGGCTCCAACTCTAACAAAATTGGACAGTCTACCTATTTCACATCCTTTATCCAGAACAAGGTGCACCTCTACCTTGGATCCTGTCCTAGACAGAGTACCTTTGCCCTTCTTGGAACACACAAAATCCCCGTCCATCTATTCCACTCGATCTTCTAGGAGCCTAATAGAAGATGTAAAGAGAGTGGTTAGGAAGATTCTTCTGACACATGGTCATATTAGTGCCCCTTCGGCTCCTAACCCTCTGGATCAGGACATCCGAATGTCTGCAGCCCTGCCTTTTACAGGTTCCTCATCTGACTCCTTCAGCTGTTTCAGAGCTTTTGGATCTGAACTGTCTGGTTTCATCTGACTCGAATCCAAGGATAATCCCATCCTCGGATCTGAGGGTTTCTCTCAGAGCTCCGGTCCATTCAGATCCAGAGAACTCCCGTAGCAGTAGTCTGCCTGTTTGGCTATGAGGTGCTACATTCGATTCCAAGGCTTTCGGAGCTGTATCTACACCTCAGAGCCTCAGCACTAGACAGATCGGCTCTGGTTGCAACTTGGGAGGGTTTACCCGTGGGGCGTGGGGGGGCTACAGTTCAAAAGCTTGTCTTAGATCCAACATCCTTCCCTCCTCCACGCAACTCTGCCTTCAATGCTGCGAAGAGGGTGTTTTCTGCTCCAGCAGATCAGATGGGGCCTTCCCCCTTGGATCATAAATATTCTACCATCATGTCTCGGTACTCAGAACCTCACAATCTCCTTCCATAGTGGCAACCAGTACCAATACCCCAGGTTCCCTTCCAGGGAATTGTAATTTCCTCTTCTGATGCCTTACAGGGACATCCCTGTAAGGCAGTCCCTAAGAAGAGAACTTGCAAGAGGAAGCACGTTGACTCCCCAGAGGAGTCTGTCACCAAAGACACAGAGTTCGATGAGGGTAAAGGGTCTCCATGGTCACCTCCTGAAGACATCTCCTTCTGAGACATTTTGGAAATCCTTAGAGAGGTGGCTGGATGCCCAGTAACCCGATGTCTGAAAATATTTTCTCCTGGAGGCTTTTGGTACCGGACCCTCTACCTCCTGGATGACTCCGCTTGCTGATGAGCTCATCGACTTGATCTGACAACGAGCGTGAAAGGATCCAGACACCGTAGAACCCATTCCTTGGAGACTGGACAGGATAATGGCACCACCCACAGATAGGCAGTTCTGGAGTAAAGGGGTCTCTGTTGATGCCATGGTTGTTGTGGCAGCCACAAAGAAGGAACTAGCTGAAGAAAGTTCCACTGTCCATCCCCCAACAGGGAGTCTGGGACGATGGACAGATTTGGGAAGCATGTATATGCCTCACCCACTTTTGCACTGATGTCTCTCAACTATTTGACACATTTTACAAGATTTCAGAGGGATTTGATTAAGGAATTATCAAATACCCTCTCAGGTGCTGTTTCTGAGGAAGTTCAGGCCTCTGTAACTTCCCATCTGACTAACCTTCATCCATATACAGTTCCTCCATGAGGCTGATCTCAAACATAGCAGAGGGAACCTCAAGGACAGCAGGTTCAGGCATTTCTGTAAAATGACATGTCTGGTTGCACCTTTGTGAGTTTGTGAAGCCCTTCAAGTCTTATTTCGTCATTGCTCACTTTGACGGAACATCCTTATTTGGCCCCAAGGTAAAAGACATTCTATCCAGGTGTGAGAAGGATGGAAATACCCTGTCTCCCTGGGCATGCATTTTTCAATCCCTCAATGAAACTTTTTCAGGAATCAGTGTGGTGGTCAGAAAATGTGGTTCAAAACGTCTCTGAGTCCTTTCCAGGACATGTGGAGGAACTTCCCCTTAGAGGCTGTGGAGGGAACTCTAATGGACATAGCTGCCCATGTGGCAGAGGTGGCTCGCAGAATCAGGGTTCCAGAGAATCATTCTTTGACAAACGCTAACAGCATTCATGAAAGGAGGCCCGATTGCCCTACACCAGAGAGCCTGGCTAAATGTAACAAAACACACTTGGGTGCAGAGGATTATTTCCAGAGGATATATAATACCCTTTTCCTTTTCACCTCATATCTTAAGAAAAACAACCAGTGTTTCACCCAGTCAGAGGGAACAAGCAGCAATTTAAGTACAAAAGCTGCCAGAAAAGAATCATCCAAGTGGTCCCGCCAGACCAAATTGAGTCCAAAACTTACTCAAGGTTCTTTTTAGTGCCAAAGAAAACAAGGGCTGGAGACCACTTCTGGATCATACCAAACTAAACAAGACAGTTCAAAGAACCCTGTTTCAGATGGTCACAGTTCAGTCCATTCTCCCTTTTTTGGGCAAGGATGACTGGATATGCTCAGCAGACCTTCAGGGCACATATTATCATATAAAGATGAACAGATGATCCAGAAGGTGATTACACTTCCGGCTGGGAGCCAGTCATTACCAGTTCAGAGTACTGCCCTTTATACCCTCCACAGCCCCTAGGGTGTTTAGCAAAAGCATGGTAGTAGTAACAGCTCATCTTAGACTCCAGGGATTCTGAGTATTTCCATACTTAAGATGACTGGCTCATATCCGCTCTAACAGGCATCAGCTTATATTGGCAAATGACCAGGTTCTCCAGACTTGCTTGCTTCTGGGGATAACCATAAACTAATAGAAATCTCATCTACAGCCTACTCGGAGCCTTGAGTTTATAGGAGCAATTTTCAATACGTCAACTACCTTTGCATTCTTGCCACTATCAAGAGTTCAAACAATAAGGTCACAAGTCAAAAAGATAATCTGTAATGCCATGATTTCGGCCCGTCTGATCCTGCAAGCCCTGAGATCAAGGCAGCAGCGATAACATTAGTACAGTTAGCCAGATTTTACATGAGAAATCTTCAGTTGATGCTAGTTTCACAATGGTCAGATGTTCTTCATATTTCACTGTTGCAGTCATTACATTTGGGTAATCTGCTGGTAGGTTGCCCTCAGTCGGCCTGAATAACAAAGTTTTGGGTCCTGCGTTGGTTGCGGTCTCCTCTTCCATGACGTCAGGTCGTCAGGGGTATAAAACATGCAGCTGACGCCATTTTATTTAGTCTTTCTTGCTGCGTGGTGCCCGAAGCAGAAGCAGTTTGCAAGTGCCGGTCGGCCGACTCCTGAAATTTTCTCATTCGAATTTCAGAACCGAAGTCTTCAAACTAAAGCTAAGTACCCCATTGGGGAAACTTTTTCTTGCTCCTTACCGATGTCAGTAAAAGTTAATAATTGCATTACTTGTGGGAAGCAAATACCTCATAAGGATTTTCATTTGTACTGTATTCCTTGCCTAGGCCCAGATCATAACATGCCTTGCTGTCGGTTTTGTGCTAGATTTAACCAACGCACTATTAAGAGTCGGTATAGTTTTGCTTCTAAATATTTTGGATCAAGATTTAATTATCCTGAAATGTTGGTTAGCAGTCCGACTACCGGAGTTCACAAAAAACGCAAAGAAAAAGACGGAGACAGACAATTGAGGTCCAAAACCGACGACAAAGCTTCTAAGCCAGTCGCCGGTTCGCTGGTACTCAGTGAGGCGCTTTCGCAGCCCCTGCTACCCGCTACTTTTGAGTCACAGGCCTCTACTGAGACCCATTCGGAGTCTGGTATGCCACGAGATTCTCAGAGTATTGAACCCGCGGATGTTTCTCCCTTGGATAGGTCAGGAGCCGCTGAGCAGGCACCGGCTTCTGAGGGTGTTTTCAGGCCTCAACATTTTTATATTAAACCGACGCCAGCCTCAAAAACAAGGTCAAAAACATCTTCTATGTCTAAAAAAACTGACCCATGAGCCACGTGCTCAGGCCCCTATACCTAAAAAACAGATGATCAAAATGGCTGAGGACTTAATTACCTTGATCAGGGGTTCCCAAACCCCCCCCCCCCCCTGCTAAGAGGCCTAGGCAAGGCACTGATTATGAATCTTCAGATCAGGTTTCCATTTCTTCTGATTCCACTTCTGATCAGGAATTTTCTATTCCACCCTTTGAGGATTCTGATGCAGAGGAATCCATCCCATCTGCATCTCCTCCTGAGGATTACTCTTTTGGAGAGACTTTGCATACTTTAAGGGAACATTTTCACTGGGCGAGTCAGGACTTCTCTGAATCAAAAAGGAGGTTTAGGGATTTCCTTTTTCTTCATCAGCATAGGCCTTTAGCTATACCTCCTGTATTAGACATTGTTGATGTATTTTCGGAATCAAGCATGGCTCCAGATTCCCTACCCCCCATGGCTCCTAGTAAGCCAGACAGACATTACAGGGTTCCTGACTCCCACAAATTTCTATTCAAAAATCCTGCTTCTGATCCAGAGACTATTTCTCAGGGTCCCAAGAGCGTAAAGGCCTCTACAGCCAAAAATCCTACCCCCTCTGATAGAGATTCCAGGGTGCTGGATAGATGGGGAAAGAAGGTTTATACGTCTGTTACCTTGGCAATTAGGGCCTTAAACTGCCAATTTCATATGCTTAAATATCAACAGCATGTTATGGGCTTACTGAAACAGAAAATGATGTTGATTTCTGATTGTGTGGACAATAAAGAATTACAGGAATTATTGCATTCAGCAGAACAGGTTGGAAAGCATACTTTTCAATGTGGTTTTGATTCTTTGGAGGCCTCTTGCAGGGCCGCAGTTACTGGATCTGTGATTAGAAGGCATGCCTGGCTTAAGGAACAAAATCTGCCTGATCATGTTAAAGCTAAATTGTTGGATACCCCATTGCAGCATGATACTCTGTTTGGTAATAAGGTAGAAGAGGTTTTAAAGAAAATGGAAGACAAAGCTAAATCTATGCAAACTGTAAAAGATTTCTTGCAAGTGCAGCCACCCAGATTTAGTAGGCACTGGCCTACTAAAAGTTGGTCCTTTCCTGTGTCCAACAGAGCCACTCAAGACAAATCCAGGCGCTCAAAAGGCTCCAGATATTAATCACAGGTTTCTTACAGGTCAAAGCAATGGGGTGCCTCCACCTCCAAATCTGGAGGAAACAAAGTACAACCCTACAGTAAGCAGTCTCAATGACTTTCCTCTACCATCACCGAGCACTTATCTTTTGGCAGCCCACTTGGGGGGAAAACTAGCACTTCATGCTCAAAATTAGCAGTTAATTACCCAGGACAAGTGGGTATTGAACATAGTATCCCAGGGGTACAGATTTCATTTCCATACTTTGCCAATTCCAAATGGATGTCCAGATCTGCCACAAAATCAGTGGGCAGAGGCTCAGAAACAAGTTATGCCCCTCATGGATATCCGGGGGTTATTCACCCAGTACCAGAAAAGGAAAAAGGACAAGGTTTTTATTCAAGATTTTTCCTGGTACCCAGAAAAGACGATTCTTGGCGTCCAGTACTGGACTTTTCAGTTTTGAACACGTTCCTGAACATTCCAAAATTCAAAATGCTGACTGTACAACAGCTACTGCTTATGCTGGGCAGGAACGCTTGGTTAGTGACTCCAGACTTAAAAGATACATACCTGCATATCCCAATAAGGGAATCATGCAGAAGATACCTTCGCTTCAAGGCAGTTTTTTTGCATTACCAATTCTCTGCACTGCCCTTTGGCTTATCTACTGCGCCCAGGGTCTTTACAAAGTGCCTGGCACCAGTAATTGCATTTTGCAGTCAAAGAAGCATACAAATGTATCCTTATCTGGACGACTGTCTCATTCAAGCAGAGAACAAGGACACTCTTCTTCAACATCTGACGTTTGTAAAAAGGCTTCTAGCATGCCTAGGGTACACAATAAACGAAAAAAATCCCAACTGGTACCCTCACAAATAATTACATTCCTGCGTGCAAGCTTGAATACAACTGCCCAGATGGCTTACCTTATGCCCGACAAACAAAGGCAACTGACAATATACTTCAAACAAATGGCATCAAAAACCCAGTTATCTGCAAAACAAATTCTGCAGACTTTGGGGTTCATGGCATCCTGCATTCTACTAATTCCATATTCGAGACTGCATATGAGGAAACTTCACTGGTACCTAAAAAGTTTATGGAGCCAACATTGTCACAGTCTGGAAACGATTCCTCTCATTCCCTGCCTACAACAGAAGTTTCATTGGTGGGCAGAGACATGTCACCAAAACAAGGGACTGTCATTCACTCTACCCCCTGCCACCCAAACCCTAACTACAGACGCATCAGACTATGCTTGGGGGGCCCACCTGGCGGGGAGATGCATTCAGGGCAAATGGAGCCCAAAACAAATGCATCTGCATATCAACCAGAAAGATGCTAGCTGTTCAGAATGCTCTGACAGCCTTGAAGGACTTACTTCGACCAGGACAACTACTGATAAAGCCAGACAACACCATGGTTATGTGGTACATAAACAAGCAGGGGGGTGCACATTCCTACCCCCTTTGCAGACTAGCCATAACATTGTGGAACACAGCCTTGACACCATATACATCTTCAAGCTCAATTCCTACCAGGAAAAAAAAAATACTCTGGCAGACGACCTAAGCAGAAATCTTATGGACCCAGACAAATGGAAACTGGATCCACAAATCTTCAGCATATTAACACAGAAATGGGGGAGCCCAGACATAGATCTATTTTCCTCTCCCCAAAATTATCAGCTGGACAAATTCTGCACAAGAACTTATCACAGAAAAGCATGGAAAGTGGATGCCTTATCCTTCAGTTGGAAAAACCTATCAGTCTATGCCTTTCCCCCTTTGCCTCTTCTCTCCAAGGTCTTACTAAAAGTCAGACAGGAAAAAGCAAAAATGATCCTCGTTGCTCCGGACTGGCCTCGTCAGCACTGGTACCCAATTCTAAGGAATATGTCTCAACTTCCTCCTTGGTACTTGCCTCAAATACCTCATCTACTGTCTCAGCAGAACAATCAAATTCTGCACACTCAGCTCCAAACTTTGAACCTTGCAGCATGGCTGATCATTTAATTATTCAAACAACACCTCTCAGTAAATCTGTGATGGATGTCATTTTGGAAGCCAGAAGGCCTAGTACTAGAAAATCTTATGCTGATAAATGGAAGAGATTCTATGCTTGGAACCAAGCATAAGGAATGGACACAGCAAAGTCCAATATTCCTCAGATTTTACAATATTTGACAGAGATGCTTGACAAGGGCCTATCTTTTTCTTCAATAAAAATCCATGCCTCTGCCATCTCGGCTCATTACAACACAGAGCCTCCCCTCTTTTCTCATCCTCTGCTTAAACGTTATCTTAGAGGTGCCAAAAATTTAAGGGCTCCCAGAAGATCACCAACTCCTGCATAGGACCTCAGTTTTGTGCTGGAAAAACTCACCCTGCCTCCTTTTGTACCAGCAGTTACTGCGGATATAAAATTTCTATCTTGGAAAACAGCTTTCCTCTAAGCATTCACTTAAGCAAGAAGGGTTTCAGAACTACAGGCTCTCATGGCTGTGGAGCCTTTTATTACATTTTACCCAGACAGGGTGTCCCTCAGGACCAATCCTTCTTTTATGCCTAAGGTGGTATCCAGTGTGGTTCTTAACCAGACAATTCACCTGCCAACATTTTACCCAAATCCGCAGAACAAGGGGGAGTGGATTCTGCATTCATTGGATGTACACAGACAACTAAGATGCTACTTAAACAGGACCAAATCTCTAAGAAAGTCTGAGCAACTACTGGTAGCATTTGCTGCAGGGTCAGAGGGGAAGGCTATATCAAAGCAGACTATTTCTAAGTGGATAAGCCACTGCATTCATTTCTGCTACTTGCATCATGGAAACCTGTGCCCAAGGGGATCGGGTCTCATTCCACCAGGGCTGCCTCTACCTCAGTAGCTTTTCTCAGAGGGGTTCCAACCAAAGACATTCTAGAGGCTGCTACTTGGAGCTCTGCTCATACCTTCACAAAGCATTATCATTTGCCTCTCTTCTCCAAATCTAGGGCAGGGCCTTATAGCCACTACTAATGCTGTTTAGTTCCATCCTCCCCATCCATAGCTTTGGGATTCTACCCAAATGTAATGACTGCAACAGTGAAACACGAAGAACATAGTACAGTTGTGTACACTTAACATAAATGTAGATGTTCGAGTGTATTCATTGTTGCAGTCCGGGTTACGCACCCGCCACCCCCCTTTTCTGTACCTTTTCTTTCCTTCACTATATACTAAAGCCTTTGTGGTGTATTTGCTGTTAGATGAAGGTAAAGTTTATGTTGCTAAAAGTGCCTTTACATATACTTTTGTTTATTTATTTATATATATATATATATATATATATATATATGTTTTTTTACTCCCCATTTGGGGGCACCTGACATCTGGGGCAAGAAAAACTGAATAAAATGGCGTTGGCTGCATGTTTTATACCCCTGACGACCTGACGTCATGGAAGAGGAGACAGCAAGCAACGCAGGACCCAAGACTTTGTTATTTAGGCTGACTGAGGGCAACCTGCCAGCAGATTACCCAAATGTAATGACTGCAACAGTGAATACACTTGAACATTTACATTTATGGTAAGTGTACACAACTGTACTTTTCTTTATCAGTCTGTGTCTTATCAGATAAGAGTCACTCAGATGTGCAAAAGACACCTGGAATGGTGGATACATTCAGATCAAGTGCAACAGGAGACATAATATTTAGAACTAGAAGTTTTTTGTATTGTCTTTAAATGTGGAGGAATGTAAATTAGTTTATGACTTTCACCATTTGCCAAATGATCTGAGGTCTATATACTTTCACAAGTGGATGCTGAATGTTACCAGCTACATTGGGGGTTTTAACCTGGGATAGTCAGATGACCAGAAGTGATGTCATGCTGCAAGCTTACCCCAGCAGTAATGTTTGAAATATTATTTTAAGAAGTCTCTGAGAGAGAGAGACTGAGCATTTTGTATTTTGTCTTTGACCTGACAGCATCAGCTGGACGACCCGCTCACCACATCTGTCTTGCCTTGCTCTGTAAGTAAGTCTAGGGAACGGTATAATTCTTTTAGACATAGACAGGAATATAGCTGAGCTTATTTTAGATGTTTCTCTTTATTTGAGACTGCCCTGCAGTGTTTTAAATATTTCCTGTGATTTTGAACTCTGATGTAACTATGGTTATATACTGAGTATTTTCTTGTTCTTTTATTATTTATAATTAAATATATTTAAACCTTTCATTGTGGCTGGTATTTATGAGACATATTTAAGTTTTGAGAGTACTTGCATATTTATTTGGTGACATTGTGGGCAACTCCTAATATCCTTGCTCTTGGTCAAACTACCATTTGGATTAATAGTAACATTACACAGTAATATTGGACACCCTTTGTTAAGGACCTTAAAGTAGCTGGTAAGGAGTGGCTGGTGGCAGTAAAAACTACCTTATAGTCTGGCCAGAAGGGAGGCACAGCTAGTAAACCTGTACCAGCCTTCCCCAGGTGTGTGTGTGTGTGTGTGTGTGTGTGTGTGTGTGTGTGTGTGTGTGTGTGTGTGTGTGTGTGTGTGTGTGTGTGTGTCAGCTAATTGGGCAGAGACACGAAGCACTGGTTGGACAGAGAGGGTGCTGGAGATCTTGGCTTGGCCACTCAGCTGAGATCTCAACTCTATAGCTGTGCCAGCGGGGAATCTTGTAGGGGAACTGGAGAAAGAAGGAGAAACCAGCCCCAGACTGACTATGGTCTCTGTGTGCTCTTAAGGGAAATTGCACTTTAATATGTGTACTTGTCATCCTCCCAATGTACCTCCCCCACTGGTGCTAGTGGTTAGGATTGAGGCTCTTTTATTACTGGGCCGCTGGTGGGGTGTCATAGCCCCCATGAAAGATTCGGAGGTTTCTGAGATTCCAGGAAGGAAATCTTCATTACCAATTTGTCATTAGTTACAGGATTCAGGATGTTGTACAAGTGTCTTGCTGTGGCTTTTGTGGCTTTTAGACCGAAAAAGATTTCCATTTTGCTTAACTGGATAATGATTTGAATGAGATGTCAAATTTGATGATCTGTTAGCAAAAGATGTTTCTGGGGCCCTGCTCTATTCAGTCTTAGAAAGTCATATTGATGAAGGAAACATGTCAAAATACTTGTGTTTTATCGGGCTGTTTAAATCCAATCTTTTTACCATACCAGACCATAACAGGCCACATACCAGTGAACGTCATGATGGTGTGTTGCACACAGTCTTCATTTAGGAAATTTTAGTGTTATCTTTAGAGTCAGCAGTATCTTTGGGAGTATTTGAAAGGCCATTCACACCAGAAGATTCCTTTATTTTACTGTTAGGTAAAGCAATTTGATTAATAAGTGATCTCCTTGCAGCAAAACTTTAGAAGGCCCTTCAGTCTACAGCTTCCATCTCAAGTTCTGATGAGAGATGCCTCAAATGTGGGTGGGAAAGGGTACATGTGAAAACATGTAGAAGCTTTATTTGTGTAAGAGATTTGATGTTCCTCACAGGTAAAGCTGCACATCAGTTTGAAGTACATGTTGATGGTGATGGCTGTTAGGAAAATGTTTTGAATGCTCTGTGTTCTTTAGACTATGATAATATGACAGAGGAATAAACAAGATGGCCTAGGCTCATACTGTCTGTGCAATATGACCATGCATCTTGGGAGTTAACTCTTACTTTGTCTCTGTTTGAGCCTTCATGTGGTAATCATTCAGTTACCAGGAGAAAGCAGAGTTTGCAGACCATTTAAGCTGTATAGTGTACCTGAAAATTGACTGAAAGTTTAGACAAAAGGTGATGTTCTTCGTGTTTCACTGTTGCAGTCATCACATTTGGGTTATCCTGCCAGGGGTAGCCCTCCGTCGGCCTGAATACCAGAGGCGTAGTATTTCTGCATCGATTGCTGTCGCTGCAGGACTGACGTCAGGTCATCAGTTTTATAAAATCAGGCTGCCGATGCCATTACATCAGTCTTTCTTGCTGAGGAGACCGAAGCAGAAGCAGTTTGCACGAGTGCCGTCTGCCACTATCTGACTTTTCATTTCCAAATTGAAGTTGAAGACTTCTAAAGCTAAGTACCCCATTGGGGATCCTTTTTTCTTGCTCTAACTGATGTCAGAAAAAGTTAACAATTGTCTTGCCTGTGGAAAGCAAATAACACACCGAGATGTCCATTCTTACTGCGTCACCTGTTTAGGCCCAGACCATGATGTCCCCCGCTGTTGCTTTTGTGCTTTGTTCAATGCCAAAACTATACGTCATCACACCCTTATTGTAGCTAGATATTTTCGCTCTC
This sequence comes from Protopterus annectens, assembly GCF_019279795.1. Taxonomy (NCBI): domain Eukaryota; kingdom Metazoa; phylum Chordata; order Ceratodontiformes; family Protopteridae; genus Protopterus; species Protopterus annectens. Next base: position 1,139,607,180 of record NC_056725.1, read on the forward strand.
AGTCCTCGTATTCTGATATGGCTTCAGTAAGCCATCTGACTACCGATCTTCCGAAAAAAACTAAGGATAAAGACAGAGACAGACCACACAGGTCCAGAACTGTTGACGATGCTTCCACTAAGCTAGTCGCCAGTTCTCCGGTCCTCAGTGAGGAGCTTTTGCAGCCCCTGATGCCCGCTTCTGTGGATTCGCAAGCCGCTACTGAGACCCTTTCGGAGTCCGGTATGCCGCAAGACTCTTCCTCGTCTAAGGATCCTGCAGATGTCTCTAACTTGGATAGGTCCGGAGCCACTGAGCAGGCACCGGCTTCTGATGAAGTACTTCGCACTACTGATACTCGACACAGACCGATGACTTCTTTTGCGTCTTCAGTTCTTTCTAAAACTACCGAGTTGCTAAGGCCCAGGGTATGAACCACACCCAAAAAACCAACGACCCAAGCTCAGGCACCTGCTTCCTTGCCTCAGTCTCAAATGCTTAAAATGGTGGAAGACCTTATTATGTTTATTAGGGGAAGCCAGGCTACCCCTTCCAAAAGGAAAAGAGACTTGTCTCCAGTAGTTTTATCTGAACAGGAGTCCGATGACTCTGATGCATCTGAATATGAAGATATGCATCTGAATATGAAGATATGCAACCCCTCTCTGCTTATGAGGATTCTGATGCTAAGGAATCCATTCCTTCTGCCTCTCCACCTGAGGATTTTTCATTTGGGGAAACCCTTCATACTTTAAAGGATCATTTCCAATGGGAATGTCAAGACTATCCTCAATCAAAAAAAAGACACTGGGAATTCTTAGATTTACTACAGCACAGACCTTTGGCCATTCCTCCTGTCCTGGATGTTGTGGATGATGTTTTTATGGAATCCAGTTTGACTCTTGACACCCTTCCTCCTGCTCCCAGGAAACCTGACAGATATTACAGAGTCCCTGACTCTCACAAATGTCTTTTCAAAAATCCTTCTGCTGTTCCAGAGGTCATCTCTCAAGGACCTAAAGGAATTAAAGCAACTTCAGCTAAGAGTCCCACCCCATCAGATAGGGATTCCTGAGCTTTAGACAAATGGGGTAAAAAAGTATACACCTCTGCTACTCTTGCTATTAGTGCATTAAATTGTCAGTTCCACAAACTGAAATGTCAGCAGCATACCATGGAACTCCTCAAACAAAAAAATACCTTCCTTTCCTGCTTGTGCAGAAAATAAAGAATTACAAGAGCTAATGCATTCTGCAAGTCAAGTAACTAAGCATACCTTGCAATGTGGCTTTGATGACCTAGAAACATCTTGCAGGGCAGCAGTCACTGGTTCTGTCCTTAGAAGGCATGCTTGAGTTAAGGAACAGACCTTGCCAGACCATGTCAAATCCAAATTATTGGATGCACCATTGAACAAAGACAACTTATTTGACACCAAGGCAGAAGAGGACTTAAAAATGGAAGAAAGAGCTAAATCTTTGCAGACAGTTAAAGACTTCTTACATTTCCAGCCTCCAAGGTTCAGTAGGCATTGCTCATCCAAGCACTGGTCCTTTCCTACCCCCTCCAGGCCAGCTCAGCCCAGACCCAGGGGAAGCAGACCCCCCAGACAGCAGCCCCAAGGAATGCAGAGATCTAAGCAATGGAGTTCCTCCTCTTCAAAAAACAAGGAGTGCAAAGCCACCCCCTTATGGTAAGAACTCACAATGACTTTACATCTCCACCCCTTACCTCTGCCCACCTGCTTGTGCCCCTAGGAGGAAAACTCTCCTTCCATGCAAGCAACTGAGCCACTATTACCAACGACCAATGGGTCCTCAACATAGTGTCCCAGGGATACAAATTTTTATTTCCACACTATGCCAACCCCAAAAGGGTTCCCAGATCTTCCTCCAAACCAGTGGGCGGAGGCCAAAAAGCAAGTCCTTTCCCTGCTCTCCATGAGGGCAGTACTGCATGTTCCTGCAGAACAGATAGGCCAAGGTTTCTACTCCAGACTTTTCCTGGTACCCAGTAAAGAGGGCACATGGCGCCCCATCCTCGATCTATCCATTCTAAACACCTTTCTGGTGATACCAAAATTCAAAATGCCCCCCCTCCAGCAACTTCTACCAATGCTTTCCAAGGATGCTTGGTTAGCCACCTTAGACCTAAAAGAGGCCTACCTACACATCCCAGTCAGGGATTCATGCAGGAAATACCTTCGTTTTAGGGCAGGATCTATGCATTTTCAGTTCTCTGCACTTCCTTTTGGCTTACCCACTGCTCCCAGAGTTTTCACAAAATGCTTGGCTCCCGCCATTGCTTTTTGCAGACAAATAAATATTCAAATTTACCCATACTTGGATGATTGCCTGATTCAGGCAGACAGTCAGGAAAAGCTGTTACAGCACCTGACTTTTGTAAAGGACCTACTGACCTCCCTGGGGTATACTATCAATGAAAAGAAATCAAAACTAGTCCCCACACAGAAAAATGTATTCCTGGGAGCAAGCCTGAACACAGCATCCCAGATGGCATTCCTTACTCCAGAAAAACAAGCCTACCCTGACAGGCTGCTTCTCTCAACTAGCCACCAGAACCCAGTTAACCGCAAGGAAAATCCTGCAAGCTCTAGGGTTCATGGCTTCCTGCATCCTACTCATTCCATATGCCAGACTGCATGTGAGGAAACTACAATGGTACCTAAAAAGCCAGTGGTGTCAACACTCGGGTCTATATCACATAATCAAAATTCCAAAATATTGAACACCATAAGCTCGAACATGGAATTTCGAAATGTGATAAAATCCAACACGCAGAATAGCAATTTTTTTCCCAGGGAAAAAATTTGCTGTTCCGAGAAACATACACACAACACAAGCACACCAAAATAAACAATACACACATACACTTAACAAAACCCTACTTCTAACCCTACACTAAACCGTACATACATTCCTATCTATCCACTAACCTTAACCCGCACCCTAACCCTAAGGTCTGTAACTATCGCACACTTACTCTAAGAAACTATACACAAACTAATTAATACACACACATACACTTAATAAAACCCTACACTAAACCATGCACACATTCCTACCTATCCACTTACCTTAACCCGCACTTTCACCCTAAGGTGCGTAACTATCGCACCACAGTTGAGGAAGTAGTGAAGCCACAGAACGGACCTCCAAAATCTTGCCCGATGTAAGATTTTGATGTTCTGCAGCTTTGCTATTTTCAGCCTTTGATGTAGTGGTGTCGATATTATAACATATGACATTTTGCAACGTCGATGTTATAATATAGACCCCAACAGTCTCAAGACCTGGAAACTCTCATACCAGTGATACCTCGTCTAAGGAAAGATTTTCTTTGGTGGGCAGCAGCTTGCAACCACAACAAGGGACTTCCCTTCTCACAACCCCATGCTGCCCAGACCCTCACCACAGATGCATCAGACTATTCTTGAGGTGCACACCTGGACAACAGGTGCATTCAGGGCCATTGGAGCCTAAATCAAATACATCTGCACATCAACCAAAAGAGATGTTAACTGTTCAGCACGGCCTGACAGCCTTTAGATCCCCTACTCTCCCCGGGGCCTCTAGTTATCAAAACAGACAACACCACAGTGATGTGGTATATCAACAAGCAGGGAGGGACTCACTCTTATCCTCTCTGCAGGCTCGCCATGACCCTTTGGCACATGGCCTCAGCCATGCAACTACACTTGCTAGCATGATTCCTGCCAGGCTCTGTAAACGCTCTGGCAGACAACTTAAGCAGAAACTTGCTAGACCCACAGGAGTGGCAGCTAGACCACAGAACCTTCACCCTTGTAACCCAGAAATGGGGCACCCCGAAGGTTGACCTCTTTGCCTCTCACTCCAATCATCAGCTCAGAAAATACTGCACCAGGAAACCTCACAGCAAGGACTGGAAAGTGGATGCTCTATCCTTCCAGTGGGTAAACCTCTTAGTCTGTGCATTCCCCCTCTACCACTCATATCAAGGGTACTGCTCAAAATAAGGGAGGAAAAACCAGGGGCAATCCTGATTGAACCAGACTGGCCACTCTAGCACTGGTACCCACTGCTGCAGCCGATTACCCCTGCCACCATGGCACCTACCACAGATCCCAATACTCTTGACTCAGGGGAATGGAGAATTCATGTATCCCCAATTGCAGACCCTCAACCTGGCAGCCTGGCTTATTCCCTAACCACCCCTCAAGCTGCCAGCCTAAGCAAACAAGTCCTAGATGTTATATGTGAGGCCAGATGCCCCAGCACTAGGAAATCCTATGCTGACAAGTGGAAAAGGTTTTCCACCTGGATCCAGGCTAAGGGAGCCAGAACGGCCCTCCCTACCTCTCATCCTGGATTACCTGGCAGACCTACTACACAGGGGTCTGTCATTCTCTTCTATTAAAATTCATGCCTCTGCCATCTCTGCTCATTACAGCACAGAGCCTCCTCTCTTCTCACACCCTCTCATCAAACAGTTCCTAAGAGGGGCTAACAACTTAATGCCACCCAGAAGAGCTCCTACCCCATCTTGGGACCTTAAATTTGTGTTGGAAAAGCTCACACTACTCCCCTTTGAACCTGCAGCTTCAGCAGAGTTAAACTTTCTCTCTTGGAAAACAGCCTTGCTTCTGGCCACCACTTCAGCTAGAAGAGTATCAGAGCTACAAGCACTCATGACTGTAGAGCCCTTCCTCATTTTCCATGCTGACAGAGTCTCCCTCAGGACTAACCCATCTTTCATGCCTAAAGTGGTGTCCAGTGTGACTCAACCAATCCATACATTTGCCCACCTTTTTCCCTAACCCACAAAACAAGGGGGAAATATTCTGCACTCTCTAGATGTGCACAGACAGCTCAGATTCTGTCTGGACAGGACTAAATCTTTCAAAAAAACTGATTAATTGCTAGTCACCTTCACAGCAGGAGCAGAGGGCAAGGCCATATCCTAACAAACAATCTCCAAATGGATAGCACACTGCATCCATTTCTGCTACGGACATCCTGAAGACTGCAACATGGACATCTGTTCATACCTTCTCCAAGCATTACCACCTGCCTATCTTCTCCAAATCCAGGGCAGGCTTTGCCACCGCAGTCTTGCAGGGCATCCTGGGCAGCCCACAGTCTTCTTGACTGGCTCCACCCTTTTCTTCAGCTTTGGGAATTAACCCAAATGTGATGACTGCAACAGTGAAACACAAAGAACATAGTACAGTAGTGTACACTTACCATAAATTTAGATGTTAGAGTGTATTCACTGTTGCGGTCCTGGTTTACCTCCCACCCCTCCCCTTGTCTCTCTCTCTCCCCCCTCCTCTCTCCTTACAGGAATTTTTGATATTTACTTTCTACTGATGGTGTTCTTCCACCATAACCTAGCTCCCTATTTGGGGGCTTCTGACAGTTAGGGCAAGAAAAACTGATGTAATGGCATTGGTTGCCTGATTTTATACCATTGATGTCCTGACGTCAGTCCTAGAATGACAGCAACTGACGCAGAAATGCTAAGCCTCTGTTATTCGGGCCGACTGAAGGTTACCCCTGGCAGGATAACCCAAATGTGATGACTGCAACAGTGAATACACTCGAACATCTACATTTATGGTAAGTCTACACAACTGTACTTTTCGGCTTCTTGTGTCCTTGTGGGGCTTGTAAGAGTTTAACTGCATACTTAGTGCTCGACTTTCAGAGTTTTGGTCAAGCATTAGGATAGAAACCTTTTGCAAACCTTCCCATCCACTTCTGTTGAAGTTCTCTCTGATCCATAGGGTTTTTCTACTAGAAAGAAAATGAATGCCTCCTTTAATTGTGATTGTCTGTCAGTGACTATGGCAACCTTCATTCTTCCTTCTGCTGTAGAGTACATCTCAGTTTCTGATCCTTCTCAGAAAAAAAAATATGATTCAGGAAATGATCAGCAATTGTACCTGTCTCCACACTTTCCATGTGTCAGCCATGGTGATTTAAAGTTTTGTTACCTATTTTACTTTCTCAAGTTGTTAGGACCCGGTTAATTGGTCGTCTTGATTATCAAAATGGAAGGCACTTCAGTAGTTTGGTTCCTGTTCAAGTTCAGCTCATAGTGTGATTGATCAGATGTCTAACTTGCTTTCATTGCAGTTTTCTTAACTCTTCCATTGCAAGGTGTGGCTCCCTGTGCCCCACCTTTCAGTTTTCTTACAAGTTGATTCTTAGGTGGATTGTACACTTTAACCTTCCAAAGGCAGACATATCACTGTGGGGTTTAAGTTTTGTTTTAAAATTGTTGATCAGTTTTCCTTTTGAGTGTGCTTATTTTATTATTTTGGCATTTACTGGAAGATTGTGCTATTTTCAGCTGTCACATCATCTTGCTTGAGTTTTAAAGGTGACAGTTTTTATATGTTCAGAAGATTTATTTTTTTCATAAAGATCCTGAGGGGCACATTTTTATACTTAACCCTTCCTTTGGACCTGAGGTTCTGTCAGGCATTACTTTGAATGAAAAGATCTAACACTGAGAACCTTCCTTGATGTGTCTTCAGTCTGGGTTATCCTTTCCATTGGTCAGAATTTAGCATCTTTTTTTTTTCATAACTTCCCACACTTAAAGATGAATGTACACCTATGTTGATATATACCACAACTTCACTTGTTGACTGTATAAACTTGCTCCTTCACACTTACCAGTTTTTTTTTAATCCTTGCTATTTTCATTAACATTTCTGCATTTCCATGCATATGTTCTTCATGTTTCACTGTTGCAGTCATCACATTTGGGTTATCTGCTTGCAGTAGCCCTCCGTCAGCCTGATTATCAAAGACTTGGGTCCTGCGTCAGTTGCTGTCTCATCTTCCGTGACGTCAGGTAGTCAGGGGTATAAAGCATGCAGCCGACACCATTACATCAGTCTTTCTTGCCGTGTGGTGCCCGAAGCAGAAGCAGTTCGCAAGTGACGGTTGGCCGACTCCTGAAATTTTCGTTTTCAGAACCCAAGTCTTCAACTAACGCTAAGTACCCCATCGGGCAAAACTTTTTCTTGCTCTAAACCGATGTCAGTAAAAGTCAGTAATTGTATTTCTTGTGGAAAGCAAATACCTCATAAAGATTTTCATTCGGACTGTATTCCGTGCCTAGGCCCTGACCACGACGTATCTCGCTGTCGGTTTTGTGCCTTATTTAAACCACAAACTATTTGTCGTCGGTATATTTTCGCTTCTAAATATTTTGGTGCTTGGTTGAATTATCCAGATATGTCTTCGGTAAGCCACCCGACTACCAACATTCTGAAAAAAAGCAAAGATAAAGACAGAGACAGGCCGCCTAGGTCCAAAGCTGCCAACAACACTTCTCCTAAGCTAGTCGCCAGTTCGCTGGAACTCAGTGAGGTGCTTTCGCAGCCCTTGATACCCCCTACTTCAGATTCGCAGGTCTCTACTGAGACCCATTCAGTGTCCGGTATGCCGCGAGATCCTTCAGCTGTGGAACCTGCGGATGTCTCTACCTTGGATGGGTCCAGAGCCGCTGTGCAGGCACCGGCTTCTGAGGGTGTATTCAGGCCTACTGACTTGCATATTAAACCGACGCCATCTTCTTCTTCAAGGCCTAAAACTCAAACCATGCCTAGCAAACCGACGACCAGACCGCATGGTCAGGCCTCTATGCCTAAAAAACAAATGATAAGAATGGCTGAAGATCTTATTACTTTAATCAGGGGAAGCCAACCTTCCCCCTCGAAGAGACCTAGGACTGAATTTGTTTATGATACTTCTGACCAGGATTCTGAAATTTCTGTTTCCTGTGATGACCAGGATTTACCCTTATCCCACCTATGAGGATTCTGATGCAGAGAACTCTATTCCCTCTGCTTCTCCCCAGATGATTTTTCTTTTGGTGAAACCTTGCATGCTCTTAGTGAGCATTTTCACTGGGAAAGCCAGGATTACTCTGATTCTAAAAAGAGGCTTAGAGATTTCTTACTCCTGCCCCAGCACAGGCCTTTAGCTATCCCTCCTGTACTGGATATTGTTAATGATGCCTTTTCGGAATCTAGCTTGGCCCCTGACTCTTTACCTCCTGCTCCCAGAAAACCTGATAGATATTCCGGGGTTCCTGATTCTCACATTTTTCTTTTTAAAAATCCTACTGTGGATCCTGAGACCATTTCACAGGGACCCAAGGGCAATAAGGCTACTACTGCCAAAAATCCTACCCCCTCTGATAGAGATTCCAGAGCCCTGGATAGATGGGGTAAAAGATATACACCTCTGCAACCTTGGCCATCAGGGCCTTAAATTGCCAGTTTCATATGAAGTAACAGCAAGTAAGACTCCCCCCTATGGTAAACTGTGTCAATGACTTAAATTTAAATCTTCCAAGCACTTCTCAACTGACTGCTCCTTTAGGGGGAAGGATTGCTCTGCAAGCAAAAAAATGGGAATTCATTACCCAGAACAAATGGGTTTTAAATGTAGTTTCCCAAGGATACAGATTTCACTTCCACACATTACCAATCCCAAATCAGTGGGCAGAGGCCTAAAAGCAAGTACTCTCTCTTTTAAGATTAGATGCTATTCAGACTGTACCAGAAGAGGAAAAGGGACAATGTGTCTACTCAAGACTTTTCCTAGTACCCAGAAAAGACAACTCATGGCGCCCTATCCTGGACCTTTCTACCCTAAACACCTTTTTGGTGATTCCAAAATTCAAGATGCTAACTTCACCAGTTGCTTCCCATGATAGGCAAAGATGTCTGGTTGGCAACACTAGATTTAAAGGAAGCCTACCTGCACATCCCAATCAGGGAATCTTGCAGAAGATGCCTACGCTTCAAAGCAGGCTGCATGCATTATCAGTTCTCTGTACTGCCCTTTGGCTTATCTACTGCACCCAGGGTATTCACAAAGTACCTAGCTCCAGTCATTGCATTTTGCAGGCAAAGAAATATTCAAATATACCCATACCTTGGCAATTGTCTAATTCAGGCAGAAAGCCAGGACATGCTTTTTAATCATTTGGAATTTGTACAAAAGGTGGTAACTTGTCTGGGGTACACCATAAACGAAAAGAAATCACAGTTGGTGCCCTGTCAACAAATTATATTCCTGGGAGCATGCTTGAACACAACTTCCTAGATGGCTTTACTCACACCAGAGAAACAAATTCATTTGACAACTTACTTCAAACTAGTGGCCACAAAAACCCTGCTATCTGCAAGGCAAATACTGCAAGCCTTGGGGTTCATGGCCTCGTGCATTCTTCTAATTCCATATGCAAGACTGCATATAAGGAAACTACAATGGTATCTAAAAAGCCTATGGTGTCAATATTCTCAGGATCTAGAAGCAATGATTCCTATCATACCTTGGCTATGGTTAGAATTCCATTGGTGGGCAGAGACCTGCCACCAAAACAAGGGACTACCATTCACTCTACCCCCTGCTGCCCAAACCCTAACAACAGACGCATCAGGCTATGCATGGGGGGGCTCACCTGGCAGGGAGGTGCATTCAGGGCAAATGGAACCCAAGTCAAATGCACCTGCATATCAGTCAAAAAGAAATGTTAGCTGTACAGAATGCTCTGACAGCCTTCAAGGACCACATTCTTCCAGGACAATTAATGGTAAAGACAGACAACACCACTGTTGTTTGGTACATAAACAAGCAGGGGTACCCATTCCTACCCCCTCTGCAGACTAGCCATGGCTTTGTGGAACACAGCCTTGAGCTACCAAATGCATCTACAGGCTCATTTCCTGCCAGGAAAACTAAATACACTGGCAGACGATCTAAGCAGAAATCTAATGGACCCACATGAGTGGAAACTGGAACCAAAGACTTTCAACATGTTGATAAACAAATGGGGGAGCCCAGATATAGACCTGTTTGCCTCCCCCCAGAACTACCAATTGGACAAATTCTGCACAAGGACTCCCCACAAATAAGCTTGGAAGGTGGATGCTTTCCTTCAGCTGGAAAAATCTATTGGTTTATGCCTTTCCTCCTCTGCCTCTCCTCTCGAAAGTACTACTAAAGGTCAAATAGGACAAACCAAGGATGATACTGATTGCACCAGACTGGCCACGCCAGCACTGGTATCCCCTCTTGCGCAGTGTGTCACAGCTAGCCCCATGGCACCTGCTTCAGGCCCCTACCCTGCTGTCACAGCAGGGGAGCCAGATTCTGCACCACCAGCTTCAAACACTGAACCTGGCAGCCTGGCTAATTACCTAATGTCTCCATTACCATTCCTCAGTAAACAAATGTTGGATGTCATTTTGGAGGCAAGTAGGCCTAGTACTTGAAAATCTTATGCTGAAAAATGGAAAAGATTCTGTGCCTGGAACCAAACTCAAGGGATGGCCACAGCAGTGCCAAATTTACCTTAGATTCTTCAATACTTAACTGAGATGCTTCACAAGGGCCTTTCCTTTTCCTCCATCAAAATTCACGCCTCAGCCATTTCAGCTCATTACAACACAGAACCCACCCCACTTTTCCCACCCACTGCTCAAGCAGCTTCTCAGAGGGGCAAAAACTTAAGACCACCCAGAAGAGCCCCAACTCCAGCCTGGGACCTTAACTTTGTATTGGAAAAACCTCTGCCTCCTTTTGAGACAGCTGCAAGTGCAGAGTTAAAATTTCTTTCTTGGAAAACATCTTTCCTTTTAGCAATCACTTCAGCAAGAAGGGTATCTGAATTACAGGCCCTTATGGCAGTGGAGCCTTTCATAATTTTTCATGCGGACAGGGTGTCCCTCAGGACCAATCCCTCCTTCATGCCCAAGGTGATATCCAGTGTGGCCCTTAATCAGTCCATTCATTTGCCAACCTTCTTTTCTAATCCACAGAATAAAGGGGAACAGATACTGCACTCCTTAGATGTGCACAGACAACTTAGATTTTACTTGGACAGGACTAAAACCTCAAAGGAAATCTGAACAACTGCTGGTGGCATTTGCTGCAGGGGCAGAGGGGAAGGCTATTTCAAAGCAAACCATTTCTAAATGGATAGGCAATTGCCTTCATTTCTGCTATAAGCACCATGGAAAACCTATCCCACAGGGGATTAGACCCCATTCAACCAGGGCTGCATCAGCCTCTACAGCCTTTCTTAGCTGTGTCCCTACCAGAGACATCCTAGAAGCTGCTACCTGGAGTTCTGTACATACCTTCATAAAGCATTACCATTTGCCAATTTTCTCAAACTCCAGAGCTAGCTTTGCCACTGCAGACTTGCAGGGTCTTATAGCTGCTCCTAATGCTATCTAGATTCCTCCTCCCATCCTAAGCTTTGGGAATATACCCAAATGTGATGACTACAACAGTGAAACACGAAGAACATAGCACAGTTGTGTACACTTACCCAAAATTTAGATGTTCGAGTGTATTTACTGTTGCAGCCCTGGTTACCCTTCCTCCAGCCCCCTGTATTCTTTTGGCTATACCTCTACACTCCTTTGCCATGCTTAAAAAACTTTTTGGTGTATTTGCTTTTTTTTGGAGGTATATCCTTGTATGTATGTGTGTATATATATATATATATATATACATATATATATATATTTATTTATTTATATATATATATATATATATATATATATATATATATATATATAAAATGTATGTATTTAATTGCTTCCCATTAGGGGGGCACCTGACATCTGGGGCAAGAAAAACTGATGTAATGGCGTTGGCTGCATGCTTTATACACGTCATGGAAGATGAGACAGCAACTGAAGCAGGACCCAAGACTTTGATAATCAGGCCGACTGAGGGCTGCTGCAAGCAGGTAACCCAAATATGATGACTGCAACAGTGAATATACTCGAACATTTATGGTAAGTGTACCCAACTGTACTTTGTTTGGTGACTGAGTCGTTTGCATGTATTTTGTGTTTACTGACTGAATAAATTTTATCTTCCTTCTTTTTTCGGCATTAGCCATGAAATTACAGAAGAAAGATCCTTGTGAGTTTGGGTGGAAGGGTCCTGTCTTTGCTTATTGGGTGCGCTGTTGCATTAGTGCTATAATCTTTGTTTGGGGACAGGCTGTAGCTTTGTCTTTCCAAGGCTTCCAAGATCTTCTGGGCTTCTCTGGGTAGGAATTATCTTTGAATAGCAGGGATGTCATCCCACCCTGGTGATGTGGTTTGGTTTAAGGCTTAATGAATGTGCACCCTTGACTGCCATTATAGGAATTGCTTTCCAGGGAGTTTTTCCAATCTTCCCCCTGCCTGATCAGATTGCCTTAGGTCTATGTTGCCTGGTTGTGGAGAACTGCTCCTTGAGACATCCTTTTCTGAATCATGGGTACCCTGGATAGAGACTTCATCTCTTGGGGCACTCCTTTTCTACTCTTTTGGAGTGGTTTGTTGTACATGATGAGGTGTCCTTAAGTGAGGCCTCATCATTGCTCACAACTGAAGATGAGGAGTTTGGGCATTGGTCCAATTCTTTTCAGGTTAAAGATGTTAGAATTCATTGATAAGGGACCTCAGTAGGATGCCTGCACCAAGTCTGTCCAGTGTGTTTCATTGCCTTGTGCAAATGCTATTTTTCATGGAGTCTCCATTTTGCATGCCATCACACATAACCTCATCTCCATGACACCTGGAACACATCATTTATGTGTTAGTGCAAGCCACTCTGTAGTCCTGCTTTTACTGGGATGAAGAACTAGACCAAATCTTGTCAACTCCTTTCGAGAGTTGAAGAATGGAGTTTTCAGGATAAAACAGGAAATCTTCTGCTTCCCTTGGCTCCTTTTGTGTGGCACTTCCTAGAAGGAGGCTATGGATCTTATTTTGTCCTTTCTTTCCTTCTCCTTATCTTATTCATTGTCCTGTGCACTCCTGCTTCCCCTCCCTCTCTTGGATACACCCTTGGAGGATATCTTTTTGGAAGCTTGAGGCGTATTCCCTCTTCTGTTGTCACTCTTTGGGTTCAGGTCTTGTGCATCACTTCACCCTATCAGACTGAATTGACACCTTGTGCTGACATCTCTAGGTTAAATTATGACTGACATTAGGGAGACCTTTTCTATCACAATGTCTACATTTTCTTTACGTCTCTCATTTTTTTTGTGTCTGGGTGGGCAGGTAAGTCTTTCCTTTAGGCATCTTTGAGCTTACAGTCATTAGCTGTACTTTGTACCTGTCCTGCTTCTAGTTCCTCCTTCTGGGCGCTCTATTGAATATGCTTAAATTTTTCTGGGACTCTGTGTTCTTTAAGAATCTGTGTGTTATTCTCTGCCCATGAGGACAAGGTGAGGGTTGCATTTGGTCTGCTTTTTTTTTTTTTGTTTGTTTTTTTTTTTTGTTTGTTTTTTTTTTATTACAAGAAACATTTTTATTAAATTATTATATATGACATAGGCAATCTTACATTTATATAAATGAAAACAAGCCATACCGACACAATCTCACTTGCAAGCATTATACATTGCAAACCATGCCGACACAAATGTAGCTGCAAATGTTCATCACTTATAATATATCTAGTCATTGTCAGGCAACCATTTCATAACTCATTCAAATCCTGCCTTCTTTTAAACCTTCTCCCTCCTCTGCATGTATTGATCCCACATGTCCCATTTTTTCCTATGTAATTTGCTTCTACCATTTTCTAAAGATCTCAATTTCAGTTGTTTTCTCTCTGTTACTATTTTTGCTATTTCTAGTAAAGTTGGTTTCGACTTTAATTTCCATTTTCTAGTAACTGCTTTTCTGGCAGCCATCATAATTAGACTCAGCAAGGCCTTACTTATATCTAGGTAATTCTGATTCTGTGTCATAGCTCAAAAAAATAATTTCCAGTTATGCCAATTTGCTCATCCAGCATCTCCGACAGAGCAGTCTGCATGAATCTTTAGAGTCTCCAAGAAAATCACAAAACGGTCGACTCCTCCACAAAAACCAATAAATCCAAAGAAAGAGTCAAAAAGGAGTTCAGAAGCTTAATCCACAACACACAAACAATCTTTAGAGTCTGCCAACTCATTACACTCCCAGAAAATATGTTTCATAGTTACCTCTTTTCTTCCTCATCACACCTACAACATTTGCTGTCTACCGGAGGAAAAATTCTCTGGCGTCTACTTGGGGTATAAAAATACCTATGTAAACACTTCCAAGCAAATATTCTAAATCTTCTAGACTTTGTTGCTTATTTGTGAGACAGACATACATATATCCGCCCATTGTTTCTTTGCGAATTGCTTATCCTGTCTCTCTTCCCAATCCTTTCTAATCTCCTCTGGTTGATTCTTATAGTTACCAAGCAATAGATTATATGCTATACTAATTATTACTTTCTTAATAGAAACTTCTGTTCTAGATTGTACTAAAAGCTCTACCAGTGCTGGTCTTGCATTTAGGACCCTCTGCATTTCTCTCTCATTGCCTATACTCAGATTTCAAGCCTTGATAGGGAAGGCAGTCTCTAACCTGCAGTCCAAATGTTTTCTTGGCGTGTTCCCATTCTGTTACCTTTCCCTCTGTAGTTATTTGCTCCCAATACCTTGATTCCTTTGCCAGTTTTCTCCAATAAATTCCAGCCCCATCTTGCCTATTGTCTGTATGCCTAATTGCAGTCATTCCTATCGGCAGGATCTCCTTTCTCCATTCTCATGTTGGCTTAGTTCTTAGAATACTTTCTGCTACTTTATGAATATAATATTCTGTATGATTATTTTTATTCTCCTTAAAGGTCTGCATCCAAAATCCCAGTCTCTCCTTGTTTCTTGAGCCCCTCCCCCCCCGTTCCATCATCATCTTCTCTTTCCACTTTGAATTATAGTTTTCTGCTTGAGCTGCATGTAGCAGCCTTAACTGTGTTGCTCTGAAATAGTCCTTCAACTTGGGTAATCCCAAGCCTCTCTGTTGTGGTGGAAGAATAAGCTTATCTCGCTTGACTCTTGCCGTCTTCCTCTCCCAGATAAAATCCTTCACCTCTTTACTAATTGCTTTGCACAACTTCTGTGGTTGATAAAAGTATGCCTGACCTGTGTATAAGATAAAGGGACTGAAAACATCTTAACTGCTTATGTCTTACTATTGAAATCCATATAACAGAGCTTCCATTTTTTCAGTTTTTGTATTATCTTTTGTTTATTCACTTCCACATATCATTAGCTGACACACCAGAATCATTTTAATCCATACTCTTAAATACTTCATTTTATTATGTCCCCATTTATGGATATTTCTGAACCAGTTCATATGTGGATACACAATTTGCCACTATTGCCTTTGCTTAGCTTCATTAATTTTGTATCTCAAAAAGATTTGAAACTGTCTCAGTATGTTCCACAGCACTGTAATGTCCTTTTCTGGTTTTGTCAGGTATAAAATAATGTCATATGCAAACAGAGCCAGCTTTTCTTGACTGCCATACCAATTATGTCCTTGAATTTCTGAGTCCTTTATTTTCTTTGCCAGTGTTTCTAATGTAATGCAAATAATAAAGGGGAGAGAGGACCCCCCCTACCTGTTTCCTTTGGTCAAGCAGAGATTATCAGAGAGGACCCCACCCACTTTATTTTTTGCCACTGATCCCTCATATATCCTCCTAATCAATGTTATAATTTTATCAGGGAATGCAAATGCTTTCATTGCTCTGCTCATAAAGTCCCAGATTGCTCTGTCAATTGCTTTCTCTGCATCAAGACCCACCAACAACAGTGGTATTTTCTTACATTCTGCTTCCCTCTGGATCATCAATGTTCTTTTAATGTTGTAAATGTTTGCCTCTACTCCACAAAACCACTTTGATCCATATCAGTCAATTTTAAGATCACTTTAGCCATTCTTTTAGCCATTATAGACATAAACACATTATAGTCATGGTTTAGTACTGAAATGGGCATGTATGAAGCGGGGTTTGATGAGTCTTTACCCTATTTAGGTATTACAGGTACCACCACTTTCTTCCAGCATGTTGGTACTTCTTCCTCCTAAAATGCTGATAGACAAAACCTTCCATATCTTTATTGTTTTTTTCCCTCCTAGCTTGCAAACTTCAGTAGGAATACCATCTGTTCCTGTGGACTTTCTGTAGACTGGTTGTACCTCACCATTTTATGTAATCTCTTCATATCCTTCCTGTTAGTAATTGAGCCTCCTCTGCCTTTAACCTTGGTATATTTAATTTTTCCATAAACATTTCCATATTTCTCTGCTTTATATAGACTTTTAGAATTTCAGAAATATTTCTAATACTTCTACAGAATCCCTTGTTATCTTCATTGTTATAGGCTCCCTAAGCTTGGTGACACCCTTTCTACTTTCTGTTGCCTGAGTCGTTGTGCTAAAAGTTTTTGTACTCTAGAGCTATTGTCAAAAAACATTTGCTTAACAGTAATCTTTCAAAAATCATCCATATTACCGAGGTAATCCCTTATTTTCTGTTTAGCATTCGGCAGTTGCTCCTCTTGTTCTGTGAGATTCTCCCTGTTTTGCAATGCTTTAACATTTGTCAGTCCCTCTAAATAATTCTAGTTACTTCTTAACCATATCTCCCTTTCTATTTCCACCCTATTTTTAAACTCCACTTTAATTTTGTCCCACTCCCTAGCTATAAGAAATTTCTATCTTCTGTAATAGCTCCTGAATAATTTCCATTACCCATTCCTCAAATTCCTCTTTTTTCAGCAGATTGGTGGGAAAGCACCAGTGTCTCATTTTTATTTCATAACCCTGTGTTTTTATTTTAGTTATTATTGGCACATGATCTGAAATAATTATTGGGTACATATCAAGGCCTTCAATTAAATGCACACGTTCCTGGGAAATGTAAATTCTGTGTAGGCTAGCCCAATTTTTGTATCTTGGGGAATAATATGTAAATTTACTCTGAACTCCTAGTACTGAATTCACATCTACAGTGTTAAATATTTTCATAAATGTCTTTAAAAATCTACTCTCTCTTGTTATATTTTCTCTTCTTAGGCTCCAAAAATACATCTTTACTATTGCAAATCAAATTCCAGTCCCCACCTATAAGTAATATTCCTTGCTGGAACTGATTATTTCTCCCATAATTTTCTTAAACTCCATTATAGCAGTTTTTCCTGGAATATAAATATGTGCCAGTGTAATCCTCCTCCCTTGCCAGTAGCCCGTTAGTGCTACAAATCTACCATTATTGTCTTTTTTGTCATGTTCTAATACTATTGGAGCTATTCTTGCAGTTAACATAAGTAAAGCAAGTGTCACCACCCAACGGCAGCAAAAACGCCAGGAAGCTGGATTCTATGCCACAACAGTACTCTTTATTTGAACACAATGAACAAGAACCCATACCCATAGTTCTCCCAGAATCTTTCAATTGTCATACATTGTTGGCTGAGGGTGAAAATCTTGTGATGTGTACAACAAACAAGAGTGAAGAACATGTTATTGATGGGATACTACACACTAGTGCGGAAATGAAAATATATAATTACAGTACATATCTAGTTCAGCCTGAGCTTTTTTCTATATTTTCCAAGGGTATGAAGTTTATTCCAGACAAATCTCTGGATATAACTGATACCTTGGTGGAATTCAAATTATTTTTGAGAAAACTGAATTTGGGGTTATTTTTTAACAAGAATAATAAGATTAATAAAGACATGAGTGAATTGAAGAAGAAAAGTGTCTTTACCCCCCCATGTCAAAGATTTTGACATCATTTGAGAATGTGGTAAATGCTGAAATGTATGGTCTATATAATAAATATAGGCGTCAAAAAGGACACTGTGATATTAGTCAACAGGTTTATGACGTCGTTGATTCACTTTGTGAACAGAATATCAGAATTATGTCAGCAGACAAAGGGGGAGGAATTGTTCTCTATGATCAGGAGAAGTATACAACCAAGATTTTTGAATTATTAAATAATTCTTCACAATATGTAGTTTCTTCTTTGAATGAAGTGAATATAGCTCATGGTCGTATTGATTCATATTTAGAGGAATTCGTATTGGAAAATAGAATAAATGAGGATTTATACAAACACCTCAAAGTTGAGTTTCCTATACTAGCAACAATCACAGGTATCCCTAAAATTCATAAAAATATTTTGGACCCCCCATTTAGACCCATCATTTCAGGAAGTGCAAGTAAAGCCTTTCCTTTTGGTCGAGTGGTTCATCACAAATTGAAACATATGTATAATACGGTCGAGCATATTATGAAAGATTCATGGGAATTCTTAGGTATTTTCAAGCAGGAGTTATGGAGCCCTAACCTTGTATTTGTCACTATTGATGTACAGGATTTGTTTTCATGCATCCCCAAAGAGGATGGCATGAATAGGTTTCACAATAGTATATCCAAGCACAGTGGATTAGGACAGGACGATACATCTCTACTTATTGAATTCATGGATATAGTACTTGACCATAATTACATCTATTTTGAGGGGGAGTACTACAAACAAAAGACTGGCGTAGCAATGGGGACAGCGTGTGCCCCCATTTACGCCAATTTGGTTTTGCTCGACTGGGAATTAGAATTTGTTTTGAACACCAAATGGATGACACAGATCAAAAGATATGTCCGTTATTTGGATGATATCTTTATCTTATGGGAAGGTCAAAAACAAGAATTGTCATCATTTGTGGATTATATTAATCATACCACAGATTATCTTAAGTTTACATATCAATGTGATACTACGGGGATCAACTATTTAGATGTCTATCTATATAGTGATGGAGAGGCCTTTCAGTCTCGTATCTATAGAAAGGATACATTTAGCAATGGTTATTTGCACTTTGAAAGTGCACATTCTTACAACACAAAACGGAGTATTATAAGGGGGCAGTGTATCCGAGCTGCAAGGATGACATCAGATAAGGAGTTCATGTTACAAGAATTGTCATACATTGTTTGTTTATTTGCAGAGAAAGGATATCCTCAAGGTATGATAAAAGATGTTACCTCTTATGTATCTAAAGAATGGGGTAAAAAGTATATACCCCTCATAGGTATTGGAACATTTAATAACAACCAGATGAACAGTAACAACAATAGTACTAGCAATAGTGGTACAAATAATGAGTATACCAAAGCCTGCATAATAAAATATGGCAGGCATACTAGGGAAGTCAAAAATATAATTACATCCAATTGGAATATATTGACTAGTGATGCGTTAACAAAGGAGAAAATACCTGATAGACCACAGTTTGTTTATAAGACGGGGAATAATTTGAAAAGAATTATTGAAGTTAAAGCTAGTTACCATAAGAGAAATAGGATGCATAAGACGGGTACAAAAAAATGTGGACATTGTAATTTTTGCAAATATATACTTGAGGCACCCTTTATTATTTTAAATAATAGTATAAGAAGTAAGGTCAAATTCTGTCATGGGAATTGTCAGACCAAACATATAATTTATCTAGGCATTTGTGAAACATGTAAGAATTATTATGTTGGAAAGACTGACCGTTGTTTTAAGAACAGGATATATGACCGTTTGTATTGTATTAGGAGATATGATACCAACAATGCCTTGTCCCGACATTTGATTAACAACCCACAATGTATTGGTTTTAAGTTTGCCATTCTGGAGGTAATATTCCCAAATCCAAGATGGGGAAATATAAAGGCAGTTGTGGGTGAAAAGGAGATCAGATGGCAGATCAGACTTGATGCATCTACATCTCCGGGGTTGAATGAAATGATTCCCACCAAACCCCTTATAAGGACCTAACTATATAAGAATGTATTGTATTAAATATATTACTAATACTTTTTACACTAATATGTGGATTATTATTGCATTCAGCACAAGGTACATTCATAGGTATTAATTTTATTTATACCATGCAAACACACTATAATATTTGATACGTAATATATAAGTATACAAATAATGTTCGGATACATATTTTCATATCAGTAGTAGGTTACTATACATATTTATCAGAGGACAACATGAGAAATATATAACAATTGTGAGCCATTCACTTTTACAAGATTTTTTTATATTGTTAAATGTCATTGTTTTTTTATATATATGTGCAGTTAAAATATTTTTATATGCATTTAGTATTAACACAGTTTTATTATGTGACTTCTTATAGTAATTGTAACAAAAGAAATTAATGGTTAGGATGCTATTATGCTGGATATTGTGTTCCTTTAAGATGCTTACATTTAATTGAATAATAGTCTATATGGGCGTTTTTTTATTGAGATGACAAGTATATATGGGAGTGTTTTTTAACATCATGTGTTCTGAAGAAGTCATTTTATCTTGATGAAAGCGCTTAACCTTGTTCATTGTGTTCAAATAAAGAGTACGGTTGTGGCATAGAATCCAGCTTCCTAGCGTTTTTGCTGCCGTTGGGTGGTGACACTTGCTTTACATTTGTTGGATTCCAGGACTTCGTTTTTTTTATCAGTTAACATAAGTAATCATCTTATCCTTTGCCCCTTGTATTCCATTGAATAACTATCCTGAAAACCTTTCTTCATCAAATTCACTTGTTGGGTTCTTTCCAAGTATTAACGATGAAATAAAAACCAAAACCAAAAGTAAGCACAAGAAGCCCCAATAGAAGGAACGTATCCAAAAAATGTGATGATGCCAAGTGGTAGTCGTAGTCAAATTTAATAAATCCACAACACATGTGTTGGTTTTTCTTTCCAAGTATGCCTGCTGTAGCATAGCTGTTTGCACTCTGCATTTTTGATATAGTTCACTTCTCTTTCTTTTTTTTTGTGTGTGTATTTATCCAAGAGACCATTAATTTTTAAAGACGTTATAGAAAGCATCATATTCTTAAGGAATTATTGTCCCCACCTTTTATCTATAACAGCTTTTTTGTTAACTGTCTAGTTTCAGTTTTTGTGTTACATGCATGTACTGTTTGACAGGTTAATCTTTTATACAGTTGTTTCTTGTCGTCTCCATTTGAGCTTATGTCACATATTACAGAACCTTTTGTTTTACTGAAAACCCTCAAACAAAAATACACACACACACATGGTATAAAGGGTGACAACTTGTGAAGTGTAACATTGAGTTCGCATAACTGGGTTTTCTGTAAATATTGCTGTTGAATCCCATGTCATTTTTTGAAATCCCAATATCCAAGTAATTTGTACACTCACGGCTCCAATTATATGTTGTCACCCTTTATACCAAAGAAGGGGACTAGTGAAGGGTCAAATGGTTCGTTTGACAAGATTAATCAGTGACGACACTGAGTTCAAAAAAGAAGTTTACACTCTCATTGGTTTATTTCTGGAAAGGGGGTACCCTTTGAATTTGTTAACCAAAGTTAAACGTGAAGTATACAAAAAGAGGAAGAGTAGGTATGTTCCGATTCTGAAAGTAAAAGCTTTTCAGATTGGTCATGTAAACAAGAATGAGGCTTTGTTGGAGGACAACAATATTAGGTGTAATCCCAAATTTATTTTGAAATACAATGACATTTCCTTGGACATTTGTTCAAATTTGAAGGGTCTATGGGAACATTTTTTGAGTAGAGAGACGAGGAACATATTGGGTGATACTCCTATTATTGTTCATAGTAGGGGTCCTAATTTAAAAGATATTTTGGAGAGGAATTGGAGGGGCACTAGGCGTTCCTTTATGAATAAATGTGGTTGCTGTAAATGGTGTAGGTATATAGCTGTAGGATCTTACCTCACCATTACTAGTTTTGAACGAACTATTGCATGCCCTGGCATGTGTAATTGTCAAACTAAGAATTGTGTGTATGTGGCTACTTGTATGTCATGCGACGCATTTTACGTCGGCATGACAACAAGAAGCTTGAAAGAAAGAATCCGGGAACATTGTGGTTCCATTAAAAGAGGGGATGAATACAATGCACTTTTTTTACATTCTCAAGGGTGTCATGGGTTTAAAAAGTTTTTGTTTTTTATAGTAGACAAGGTTTATTCTGATTACCAAGGTGACATAAACAATTATGTGGCACTCCGTGAAATGGAGTGGCAAATCAGATTGAATGCCACTAGATCACCTGGGATTAATGAGAACATTTCCTTAAAACCCTTGTTAAAATTTAGGGCAAGTTTAATATGAACCAGTAATATGAATTGCGCTGGGGGAACACCTCACAACACATTTTAAAAAATTATTTTAAAAAATATATTTAGTATTTCTACCCTTACATTATATAAACACAATTTTTTTGGATATTTGAAATGTCACACAATACATATTATACATACAGTTTTTACTAATACTTTTGAAAGTAAAATGTTATCAAATGTTCATTGAATGATTTCAAACTGGAATGTTTTTTGGTTATTTTGAAATTGAAGGTTTTAATGTTGTAAGAAGTGTGATTAATTGAATGATTGATTAATTGATGTTATATTGAACAGTATTTATTTGAAGTAAGCTGGGTGTGTTAATTAAGACTCTGATGAAGCCAGTGTATCTGGTGAAAGCGCTTAGTCGATGTGCTTCCTGCTGTTCATTTGGTGGAATAAATCTTTTATTTATTTTACTTGCAACGTGCTTTTGTTCTTGCCCTGATCTGTAACTAATTTCAGGTTTGGTGTCTCATTGCCGTTTACCTTTACATTGTGGTCGACATTCATAATCAAGTTTCCTTAGATGTCCTTCCATATGACTGTTGCATTAGTCATAACCTAAGGGATCTCGTGTCAAGGACAGCCCAACATCCAGCCAGTATACCAAAGCCTTTAGCACTTATATGTGTCGTACATCACACATACACTCCCTGCATAAAGCGTAGGGCATAAAGGTGACGTATGGGTGCACACCCTCAGAACTTCTTAGCCGTCAGTCTGAATGTCATCGATGAACATCAATCTGAATGCCCTTCTGCTGTGTTTGCTACCAAACCATGTTTCAGATAAGTGCCCAGTTGGGGTTACTTCTTATCTTTCTATTTTATTTACTACTTTTGGGTTCATGTCATCCAGAAAGGAAAAGTGTCAGTTTGGGAGGCAAATTCACTATAAAGACCATCTGTTTTCTGTATGGGTGCTTTCCATGACCATATGCGGTGTTTTGTCTGCCAGACTTTTGTCCCTAAGACCCTGCGTAGCTGTCTTTGCTCTTTATCTGTTTACATTGAAAACCAGCATCGTATGCTGTTGGCTCAAGGTGCTATGGCAGAATCTTCCCATCCTGATGGTCAGCCATCTGACAAAAAAAGGCAAAAAAAATTGGGCCTGATGTGGTTGCTGTCTAGCCGTCTCCGGTTGTCTCTCTTGAGACTAGTGAAAGCACAGAGGATCATACAGTAGTAGCCTTCGATTCCTCTGCTGCGACCCTGTCGGAGACTGGCATAGATCTGACTTCCTGCATGTCCTTGAAGGCTTTACAGACATCTGCTCCTGATGTTGAGGGGGAACCTCAGCTGATTATAGCCAAGGGACAGAGGGAGATTCTGCGTATCTTAGGGAGAAGATCCCTACTATGCTTATTGAATTTCACCAGGGGTCTGACCCCCCCTCCCCAAGGATGTTTCATGTGGACATTTTTGTAGAAAAAGAAACAGTAAACCACACACATCCCCTGTAGTTAAGGGTTTCCAATGTGAATGGCAGGATTTTACTCAGGGTTATTTAATGCTTTAATAGCAGGGGTGTGGATGCCTGCTCCTCCGTGGTCTTCCACTCCTATTAAAAGACCCAGGGAACTAGACTCTTCAGATAAGGATCTGGATTCTGCAGAAGAGTCCCTGGCTTACACTTCCCAAATTACTTCCTTCTTGGACTATGGTACAGAGGAAAAGAATTCTGTTAGTGCAGATTCTTCTTTGGAGGAACTCTCCTTTGGGGATACTGTTGCCTGCACGATGGAGATTTTTAAGTGAGATTTTTCTCAAGTCTCTGACACTCAGAAAAGCTATTATAAGCTTCTCCAGATGGAGTCTCCTAAGCCATCTCCTGTTCCCCCTATTCTGGCTACCCTCCTGGATACCTTTTCAGCAGCTTCTGTGGACAATGATTCTCAGCCCCCTGCACCAAAAAAAAATTGATAGATTTTACAAGGTGCTGACAAAAGTAACTTTCTTTACAAATTTCCTTTATTTGATTGTTCTGTAATGTCTTGTCTTCCACCAGTTTTTTACTTCAGATTAGAATAATAGATCTATGGAGAGGCTGGGCAGAAGGTTTACACTGCTGCCACTTTATCCTTTTGGGCCATCAGCTACTAGACTCTTATGACCAAGTATGTTTTGGCCTTCCTTTCTGAGGTTTCCAAAGTTGTTTCTGACCTTCCTTGACTCTGAGGGGAAGGCATCTGCTTTTCCCTGTTGGACTCTACTTCTCAAGTTGCTCTCTACTCTATCAAATGCAGTTAAGATGCAGTTGATTTCTTTAGTTCTGTTGTGAGGCATTATTCTTGGCTTCATCTTCAGGCTTTGCTTGATGACATTAAGGCCAAAGATTTTGGATGTTTCTTTGGATAATACAAATCTTTTTGGTGGTGCTGCTGAACTTTTCAAGTGTCTCTAGGATAAGGATAATGCCTTGCAGGAGGTGAAACATACGTTAGTGTGTCCTATTCCTACTTTTAGGAAGAATTATCCCAGCAAATCCACTTTTGTTCATATGCAGTCTCACCTTCCACGTAAGGGGAAAAAAAGGGTTCTAGATGCATTCCTCCTGCTAAGTCTATTCAGCCCCCCACCTCCCAGAATGGTTCCATTTGGCAATTTGTTCCCCCTTTCCCTTGGCTAGGTTCTCTTATCCATCCATCTTTCCCTGTCTCCTCCAAATTGGTTAAAGATCGCAACAGACTCTTGCGGACTATTATCCATCAGGGATATTTCATGGCTTGGAAATCACTTCCTCTCTTTTTGGGCATCCCTGCTCCATTCTCCTTTGGCTCAGCGCACCATTCAACTCTTTTGGTTCAGCGCACCATTCAAACTGTGCTTTCTGCCCAGGTAGGGAGGGATTTTTATTCCAGAATGTTTTTGGTTCACAGTAAGGAGGGCACTTGGAGGCCAATTATAGAACATTCCCAGTTGAACCCCTTTCTCAAGATTCTTTCCTTTTGAATTTTCTCTCTTCAGACTCTCTTCCAGTTTTACCTCAGGCTTTTTTGGTCTCTCTGGATCTTAGAGATGCCTACCTTCACATCACCATCCATCCCCTTTTCAGTACATTTTTATATTTCTCTGTTTCTTCCTTGCATTTTTAGTTCTTTGCTTTGCCCTTTGGCCTCTCTAATGATCCAAGGATATTCATCAAATTTCTCACTCCTGTCATTGCCATTTACAGGATGAGAGTAGTTCAGATATTTCCCTATCTAGATGCTGTACTCATTCAAGCATCTTCTCCTGATGCTCTGCTTCAGGATCTCCAGTTTAGTATTTCCCTGCTACGGAGTCCAAAAATCAGCTCTGATGCTTTCTCAGAACTGTGTTTTCCTCATTTGCAGGCTTCAGACTGTCCCCATGCTGGCATCTCTGCCTGCCCCAAGGCCCTGTCTCAGTTTGTTCTTCCTGTTGCTTCAGTTGCAGCCAGAGACTTTCTCAGGGTCCTCTGGTTCATGGCTTCCACTATTCCCATGCTGTTTCTGACCAGGCTCCACATAAGAAAACTTCAGTGGTACCTCAAGTCGATGTGGCTCCAGCATCGCCACTCCCAGACTTCCGGTACCTTTTCTTTTCTGTATCAAGGTCAAGCTTTGGTGGTGGATGCATCAACTTTCTCTCAACCCAGAGCTTCCTTTCTAAGTTCCAGTCCCTCATTCAAGCTCTTTACAGATGCCTCAGACAGGGAATGGGGGGGCTCCTTCACCTCTTATGAGGTTCAGGGTCACTGGTCTGTTCGTCAGAGGTCTGAGCACATCAGTATAAAGGAGATGAGAGGTCTGCTTTTAGCTCTTCACGCATTTCCTTTCCTCTTTCATCCTGGGCCGCTCGGGAATTTCACAGACAATAGCACAGTGATATGTGATATGTCGATAAACAAGGAGGTACAAGTTCCTGTCTTCTTCACAGACTAGCTCTTCAGGTCTGGGATCTAGCTGTCCAGTATCAAGTGACTCTTCAGGCAGTTTACATTGCCTAAGAGCACAATCTAGTGGCAGACTGTTTGAGCAGGTCCAGCACACAAGCTCATGAATGGATGCTTCCCAGAGATCTGTCCTGGACATTGTCCATCTGAGGGGTATTCCTTGGGGGTAGATCTTTTTGCCTCCCATTTGAACAGGCAACTTCCTCTATTCTGTTCCAGAGTCCAAGTCCTCTGGCTTGGAAAGTGGATACCCAGTCTTTTCCTTGGAAGGGGATGTTTCTGTATGCCTTTCCTTCCCTTCCTCTGTTACCACAAGTCTTGCAGAAAATCAAGCAGAACTCTCCCAAAATCTTGCTAGTGACTTCCTTTTGACCCCAATAGCATTGGTTTCCCCCTTCTTTCTCACTTGGGCAGGGGCAATCACCACAAGTTACTTCACTGGGTGGATCTTCTCACACAAGACAAGGAGTTTCTTATCCATGCTCACTTATCTGCTCTTCAACTGATGCTATGGGTGATAGGGTTTTGATCCCTTTTAGGCACCTCTTTTCTGATAAAGTGCTTCAGTTTCCTGTAGAAGGCTGTAAAACTCACTATCAGGAAATCATGTATGTCCAAATGGAGAATATTTTCTGTCTTGTGCCTCTCTCACCATCAGGATCCCCTGTCTGTGGAGATTCTTCTGGTTCTGTCTCATTTGTGTGATCTGCTCCATGCTGGGTTAGCAGTGTTCTCAGTTAAATATCACCCGTCTGCAATTTCTGCTTGTCTGCCCTTGACTCCTCTTATAGTCTCCAGATTTGAGGCTACACACTTTCTTAAAGGCGTCCTTCATGTGGGACCTCCCAGGAACCTGGGACCTTAGATTTGTACTTGAAATATTGACTCAGGCTCCTTTTGAGCCTGCTTCCTTACAACATTGTACTTGGAAGGCTGCTGTTCTTTTGGATCTCAGTTTAACCAGGAGAGTGTCTGAATTTTAGGCTCTCATGGCTATTCCACCTTTCTTAGTTTTCCACAGAGACATGTTACTGTTCATACTAACCCTTCTTTTATGTCCAAGGAAGTCAGTGAGTTGTTTCTTAATCAGTCTACTCATCTTCCTTCTTTTTTTCCTTCTCCGCCATCTGTCATTGAGAGGTTTCTTCACACCTTGGATTGCATAGACAACTCAGATATTATTTAGATAAACCTAAAGTTATTTGCCCTTCTGAGCAGCTATTTGTTTCGTTTCATCCCAGGTCTTTAGGTCTGGCTGTTTCTAAGCAAACCATCTCTTTGGATTTCTTAGGCCATTTCGTGTTGTTATTTTTTTCTTGGTAAATGTCTTTCCTCATCAGTAAAGGTTGATTGTACCAGGGCTGTTTCCTTCTTTGGTGCTTATTTAAGCGGCTGGTTACTAATTCCATCCTTGAGGCTGCTACCTGGTCCTCTGTTCATGCTTTCACTAAGCATTAAAAGTTAGATGTTATTTCTAGGGCTAGAGCTGACTTTGCTTGGACTATCCTGCATGGGTGTCTGGAGAGCTCTTCCATGCTGTCCTTGTCACAGGCTTTCTCCTCAGGTTTCTTACTCTTCCTTAGGTTATGAATACTGCAACAGTGGTATGGAAAGACGTAGCACAGTTGTATAAAATGTTACTATAACGGTAGATGTCCTTCTCTTCACTGTTGCAGTATTCACTCCCACCAGCCTGTTCTTCTTGACCTCCTGGCCGAGAGGCTCTTCTCCTTTTTCCTCCTCCTAGATGCACATGTTTTTCCTTGTCTCTAGGAGCATTCTGTTCCTCTTGGGGCTTTTTCAGTTCTGATGGTGTGTGTCTGTCACCTTTATGCCATGCGGATTAGGCATGGAGTGTACATATGACATACCGTGCCTATAAGAACTGAAGGCTGTGGTATACTGGTTGGATGTTGGGCTGTCCTTGGCAGGGGATTCCTTAGGTTATGAATACCGCATCTGTGAAAAGAAGAACATTATCTGTTATGGTAAGATTTTACACAACTGTACTTTCTGGTAATTGTTTTCTCCTGTTGCTTCACAGTTTCCTTGTGTCAATTGATGAGCCTCACCATGGAGGTGAGAGAGGCTGGTAGTTAGTCATCTTTGTCCCTGAGCCATGGAACCCATGATCATTGGGAATTGTCCTCACCATTTCCTCAGCTGAGGGTCTGTGAAGTTTCCAGGTGGCAGGAGGAGGGTGTCCAGCTACCTCCTATGGTAGCTGCCTTCATACAATGTTCAGGTCCTGTATGAAGGTTTTTGGTCACCTACTTTCTGTTGGTTAGGGACAGAAGCATCTATTTAGCCTGGATGCATGGTGGGTTTTTGAGTGCTACTCTGTTGATGGACTTTCTGTTTGGCTGTGATCCCTCTAGCCCTCTCCAGTTTCTGGGGTTTAACCCTGACATACTTTCTGTACCTGTGTGGAGTTTGAGTTTTCTGCAGATACTCTGGTTTACTTCCACTTCTCAAAAACATGCTGTTTGATTAAAATTGACAAGCTTAGAGAGGCTATCACCAATGACAAAGGCTCCTTTTCTGGCCTACTTGTGGGTGAAGCAACATGGGGAGGGAGCTCAGTCCTGTCACCTCAGGGACTATGTTCTGATGGGGAGGGTGTTTAACCCCTCCTGATGTAGGTTTAAAATGGGATGGTCCTGATGATCACCCTTTAGCTGGCAGCCTTTCCAGTGAAGAAGGTTTGGAGCAGTGTCTTGCTGCTTTCTGCTTGGACCTTTGTCATGGGATAGTCTTATTTAATGCAGGGCTGCTCTCTGGTCCTCTCCTCAGGATGACTGGCTTCAGCATTTGTCAACTTGGTTTTGGAGTTGCTCTTCAATGCCGTATAGCTTTTTACCTTTTCCCCATGTATATTCAGATCTATATTAAATCAGCAAACGCTAATTTATCGACCCTTTAAAAGTTGTTGTTGTGTCTTTCAGCTTTTCCCGGTTAGGGGTCACCACAGCAGAACTCCGGTCTGCTAATGATTGGCAGTAGATTTTTACGTGCCGATTTGCCGGCCCTGACACAACCTTCAACGAAGGTACGCCCATTCACGCATGTCTCCACACAGAAGACGCTCTAGCTAAGAATCAAACAGGACAATGTCTTAGCGTGAGGCGACAAGCTTGAAATCTCGAAGACATGGAACAGCGATTTTTTTTTTCCCAGGGAAAGAAATCGCTGTTCCACCAAAAAAAAAAAAAAACCTTCAAAACAGTAAATTGTTAAATTTACATGTAAAAATGGGAAAAAATTGCTGTCCCATGTCTAAGGGATTTCAAGCTTTCGCTTTTAATGGGTCGATAAATCAGTGTTCGTTGATTTAATATAGACCCGTATATTCTTTGTTGTAGCTTTCACACTTGTCCTGGTGTGCTCCTTCAGCTTGTTCTGTCTGTGAGACGTGTAAATATTTAACTTATTTGGAGGCATCCTTCTCACCATAAAACCATGCAGAGTGAGCATCATACACTCACACCCTCACTTCCACTACATTCTCAACAAAATCACTTTAAAATGTTATATGCCAAGGCTTTTCAAAAACCTCTGCCAAAGAATCCTAGAACTAATAAAAATAAAATTCTCCATCTTATCTCCTCTATGCACACCTACAGTTTTTAGTTACTAAGAATCAGATTGGAAGAACATTTTAATATGAGTGAAGTGAAGTTAGAACAGTACTGAATACCACATTTATCTTGAGTTTACATCAAAGAAATACCTTGTGTGTATCTGAACTTATAAAATTTTTTATTTGTTAAATTATGATTTGTAATAAATAACATTTGTTGCAGCTAACTCGGTAGAATTTAATAAGTTAATGTGAGAATTGCTGAAATTATAATACCTTGTGGTTCGTGAACATATTGGATTTTGTGAAAGTGGGTTGTGTTGCAGTGCTTAATATTCTAATATGACTATATGCAATTTCTGTTGAAGTGGAGTAGCATAGTATAGGAAGATGTAAGTGATCTCCTTCATGAACCATCATTGGAGGTAAGCATTCTGATAAGTTGGGCTCTCTCAACTTTTATAGTAAGTTATTTTGCATTTGCTAAGGGTTCCTCTAACGTTATTATTTATGCAGATAATTTTGCATTGTTTGCATGTTTATCAACTCCGGAATCTTACCTTTACGAATTGAAAAATTACTGTGGTCTAGTAGTGTTGTGGGCCTTTGATGACCACCCAAATACAAATTTGTGGTAAACTAAGGCTTTGTTCTTTCTTCGTAGTCCCCTAATACAAATTTATGGTAAACTAAGGCTTTGTTCTTTCTTCCTAGTCCCCCCACCATTGAAAATAATAGGAACAGGATGCAATTTGATAAAACTGTTTTGATTTATTTCTTTGGTCATTTCCAGATGGAGTATCTCACTAAGAATGTTTTCTTTTCCTCGAGTAGCCCTATTGTTGTAGAAGTAAACAACAAGGCTACTCAAACTTTTAAACATTAATTCCCTGTTTGTTAAATAGCTAGTGAAATCTGCTTTATTATGTGTTAGATTATAGTGCAGTTTTTACACCATTTAGTTTATAATTAATTTTGACTTTGAAAGCAGAATAACAGACCATATTAAAATGTTCTTTTGTTGCACCTATGGATCATTGTCTGTCATAGATAAGTAAAGGAAACAAGGTGAGTATTTTATTTTGCAAAACTTGTTAGTTTTTCTTTGTAGGACAGAGGTGTGTCATATTTTACCACATCAAATTGTAAAAGAAGAACATGTTACAGCAAGATGACCCTGAGGTAAAGGGAGTTTGCTGTCCAAAACTATTTGGATAAGAAAAAAATTAAGGCCTTATCCCGTTAGGCCAAAACTTCTTTAGGTGCTCAGGCATCCATCTTTGACATCCCACCCAAGAAAAAGAAATATGTGGAAAAAAAAAACCCTCACAGAAGGAACAATGAAAGATAGTAGCTGTCAGTTCAACCCCTGGAAGTCTGCCTAGATTTGAGGGTGTTAGATCCAGAAATGCTCTTTTGCATCCCCCCTTTGGCATTTGTCCTGCTGGAGGCTTCTAGAAGTACTCCACTGGAGGTCACTATACTATCAGAACCTAGCACGCTGAAACTTATTTCTTGATTGCTAGTCCGGGTATATCACTGTGAGTATCTCTTACCAAAACCATAATTGTGGTAATTGAGGGTGAGTACAGTGATTCCGTAAGCCTTGTGCTTTAGTACATACATAGTCAAAGCCCAAGACATGTATCTGCATGTCCAAGCCTTTGAGGTGGCCCCAATCAACTACTTCTCCAAGCTCCTTGTTACTGCCATCCTTGAATGTAGTTGAGCCTGTTTGTCTAGGTCCTTACTTTGAAAAGGTGGCCACTGCAAAGTACTTGGTATACATTCAGATAGCCTGGACTTTGACTATGTACTCATGCCCAAGACTCATGTCCCCATCCTCCATAGTTATCTTCCCAGGGAATGGTTCAAGTTGGCTTAGGTTATCATGGCTTTATTTAAAGCCTACAACATAGACTGAACCAGCCTTTGGTGTCAAGAATCCCACCTCAGAACAGGAAAATTAAACTTGTCCCTGGGAGGAGTGGAAGTCTTCTAATTCATAGAAAGAACATTTCGTATACATTTCCCTGATGGTTTCCCTTTTAGGTTATAACACTGATACAGTGGATCACCTCCAGAGTTTGCCTTATTTGGTGTGATACATTGCTAAACTGAAAGATCACTTTAAGTGGGAAACCAAGGAGGTATACACCCAAAAAAGATATACTGACCTTCTTGGTTTGTATACTCCTAAACTAGTATTAGTTTTGTCAGTCCTGTAGGCTTTGCAGGATACATTTGTAGCCCCATCCCGGGAACCAGGCTGTTAAACTCCTAGTAAGGCAGGCCGATTCTACATGATCCGATGTTCCTGTAATTATCTGTACAAAAACCTTAATGTAGATTCAGTTGTGGTGCCTCTGAGTAAAGGTCTAAACTGGTTGTAACCCCTTGATACACTTTCCAATGTCTAGTAGAGTAGAATATTGTGCTTCTTTGAGAAGAAAGTCTACATGGCAACAACTCTAGCCCTCGGAGCCCTCAACTGTCAGACCCATAAGATACTCGGTGGAGAGCCTTGGCCAATTTAGAGAAAGCATAGGAAATTTCTGATGGCACTCAGAGGGTGATATGTTTGAAACTAACCCAAATAGTTACTCTGATGAGTATGTATGCCATTAAATATGGACACTGGACTGTAGATGCAGCATCCATGGCTGCTGCTGTAGGGCCGTTTTTTTAGGAAACATGAATGGCCGAATGCAACTTCTGGCTAAAGGTAAAAGTGCAACTTTTTAATGCCCCCCGTTGCATAATGATTTGCTGTTTGGACACGCCCCCATTTGGAAAGTAAAAAAAAAAAATGAAGGAAAAGATGAAGACCATATGGTCTGTTAAACAATTTTGTTATCCCTCATTTCCAATAAATGACAGAAATTGCCCATCCAAGAGTTGACCCTCTTCATTGGCAGAAGTCCTACTGGTTATGACTACTGCAACAGTTATCCCACTTGAAGTACTACTGTTATGAAATGTTTCTTATACAGTTTCAGTTTATAATTTATTGATTTGAACAGCTTTGTGGGTTTTAGCACCACGGTACTATTAGAACACTTGTTAAAGCATGTTACTTTTAATTGTCCTCTGAATGGTTATAAAAATGTGTTCCTTTTGGTTGCTGTATGAATGTTTATATATTGAAAGCATGGTTACTGACCTAATATTATTACATGAGTTATAGAATATTTAATCTTTATGTAATGTTATACGACCATTTTTATGTAAATTGGCTAGGTGTAATTACTATGTACAAATACATGAATAAAATGAAATTGAAATGAAATATTTTTGCAAAGACTATTCCACTGTGGCCGTAGCAGCAGTGTACATCTCTTGTCTCCAATGCATACTGGCTTATTTTGTTTGTAAAGATCTGGGTTAGTCAAGGGCTTTGATGCATTTCAACTTGATTGTGTTTCCTGGCTTCCTGTGCTGCACCTGCCTCATACCCTGCCTCTTCCAGGCTTGAACATGCTTGTGTTATATTTATAAAATTTACTTGAGACATGCTGACCTGGAAGAATGTAAAATTGCTTTTTTCATTACTTTATTCTTATGAATAAAAGTAGCACAGTCAGCTCAGCAATTAAAACTTTCTGCTAATCTTTCAGTGCATTGCCTGCATGTGTGTGCGGGGGTGGGGCGGGGAGATGGGGTTTTAGAAGGTAGGAAGTAGAGGTCTTCTGCACTATACTGTTGCCAGATATACAAGTAGAGATGGATGAAAAGGAAGGAGGGTCTACTCTGGACAGGAATGATATCTTATAATGATAGTTGCTGTCAAAGTGTTGTTTATCCTTGACATGAGCACTGTCTTATAGTTATAAATGTGATGGTAGTTGAGGAATCCACAGTAGACACAGCCATTATCTTGTAATGACAAATGAGATGCATTGAAAACTGGGAAGGTGGTTCTGCTGTTCATATGAGCAGTTAATTGTAGTGACATTTGGTTGGAGATAGACAGGTCAACCCAAGGTGCTAAGCATGGTCTTAAATTGACACTTGAGGGAGAGTGTGGAGTTTATCTTGGGCATGATCACTGTAGTCACATTTTGGAAGAGATGGGTAAAAGGGGCGGTCTGTTTTAGATAGGAGCAGTCTTTTATAATTATAATGATGGGTGGATATATAGGGTCAGACAAAGGTATTTCCTTGATACGACTGCAATCTTATAATGACAGCTAGAGGGATAGGACATAGGTTTACATTTAAAATACTTCTGTTGGGTATTGTCTACTGCTTGTTGTCACATGTCACTGACAAGGCCATGCTACATCTATCTAATGGAGCCCTCTTTAGTTGTTATTGTAGTAAAACTCTATGCACCAGTCAAAGATGTTGTAGTGCTGTGCTGCCTGTACCTTTGTGTGTCTGAGCCATTGAACTCAGACTGTGCAACAGAAAAATGGATTCTTCTCAAGTCCCATCCAATTTGAATTTGGTGGAAGTTTTGTGAAATGTAAAAGTATTCCTCAAATGTGAATTTCATTTGAAATTAAACCCAAGTCATTTGTCTGATGTCTATCCAGGAGGACATAGTGTACATGTTGATACTTGCCAAAAGTCATAAATCAATTTTTGTCACTGTCAAAGTAATCTTAACTTGTCTTAGTTAAAGTAAAACATTAGTAAGACCCTGTATAAGCTTTCCTGCTCCTATATTACAGGTAAACAGTACATAGTTTGCAGCTCAGTATATGTAATTGCTTTTCATTTTGTTGTTGTGTAGGTTTAACATGTTACCATGTGAGTCAAGCAGTTGATGTAAACCAAGTGAAGAAAACAGTCAGTCAGGCTATGTGGTCTGTTTGCCAAGAGTGCCTCAAGGAAAGAAGATCCTTTGATGGTGATTCAGTAACACCTGATGTCTGGCTTTGCCTGAAGTGTGGTTACCAGGTAAGAAATTCCTTTATGTGTTTTGCTTGGCAAACATCCTGATGAAAAATTTGTGTCATGGTACCTACCATCTGCATTGTTTAATCTATTTTTAATCCTGTAAAGAGCTTTGTTGTGGTCACTTGTGAGGCTTGATTTTCTTTGGAGGCAATTAGGCACTTCTTCCATGTTTCTGGCAGAACTGTTACTGCATTGCGAACATCTCACCAGCAGGTATTACTTACATCACCTGCAATATTATTCTGTAGCCACCTCATTCCTGTACAGTTATTTCCCTCATTGGATGGAGTAATAAAAGTTTCTTGATTTGTGTTTTTTTTTGTTAGAGTAGCAGTTTCTTATTTTCTTCATCATTTCAGGTTTCCATGTACTTGACTTAATGCACATTTTTTCACATCTGTGTAACTGAGGAATGAAGCCTGATTCCATTAGTTGGTATTATCACTGTGTTTCCTCTTTAGGGCTAGTCAGTGACACTACTTTCTTAAAGGTCTTCTTTTCAGCCTTCATACCTGCCCTTTAGCTGTTTTGGTCCTGTTGCTGGGCTTAGCCATTGTTTCTACCCAAGAGCTATTAGTGGACTCCCCTTTGCCTTCAGTAAGCCTCTTGGGCCTCATCCTCCTCCACCAGCAGCAGTCTTCAGGAGTTGCGACAGGTCTTATTCTTCTTCTACTACAACAACCCTGCAACTACATAAATCTGATCAAGGTCATAGCACAACTATCTTTCTTGAGATAATACCACAACACCTTATGTTTTGCTGTGATTTTCACTGTACCCCCTTTGGTCTGATTGATTCCTGGGTAGCATTCATTTTTACCTGAATAAGCTAAGATGCCTTTTTTTCAACAGACTGGCTAGCTGATCTCAACTTATTTTTTTTTTCCTTTTTTTAATAGCCCTTCCCTAGTGTGCACTTAACCAACCCACTGATTTCTATACCTTCACCCATTTGGCCCATTCATTCCTTCTGAGGGACTGTGA
Organism: Protopterus annectens; assembly: GCF_019279795.1. Taxonomy (NCBI): domain Eukaryota; kingdom Metazoa; phylum Chordata; order Ceratodontiformes; family Protopteridae; genus Protopterus; species Protopterus annectens. The sequence goes on from NC_056725.1 coordinate 1,139,642,609, forward strand.
GTGGTCCCAGAGGATGAGCTCACCGGTGCCTCCACATAGTCCAAAGACCTGCCCCCCCCATGCAGTTCACAAATAATATGTAAGTAAGTAAAGTAAAACTGGGCACATGGCAGGGTGAGAGTCTAACAACCCTTTTATTCCATGACCTTGAGTTCACTGTCTTCCCTGTTTGGGGGAAGATTGGGACCATCCCTTCTCTGGTACAGAAGCTCTACACGCACATCCATTGCCCAGATCAAAGATCGCCAGCACTGTCCCTCTTGAGATACAAAGGGTGAAGTGTTAGGAGGTGGACCACTCAGACACTTGGGGGTGGTCCAGCATAACCAGATCCAGAACCATAGCAGGGTCATCTGGAGCCATGGGCAGTTTCCTAGGCTGCCGCCCCCTCAATATAAGATCTGCAGATTGAGAGGGAAAAATCAAAGCTATTCTGTGCTCCAGTAACTTGTGGCAAGGTGCTTGTTACATCTCTAACAAGCACCATGCTGCATTTACTAGATGCCCTCTGCTTCAGTCATCCAAGTAACCAAGCCCAACATCGAAAAGTGACATTGCAAGAAGAAAAAATCCTGCTCCAAAGCCACAAAACGGTATTTTAATAAACAAATGTAAGCGCTTTCACTTTCCTGCATTATCTATGGGAAGATTAGGTTTCACATAAACGGTGGCACTGCAGTTACATAGATCCTAATGTTTGCTTTTTAAGTATTACAACTTTTCTAGGGAATACAGAAAAGCATTGTAAGAGAATTAAAAATAATCTGATGATTATATAAAAATTTTAGAACTCTTCTAAAAATAGAAACCTACACAAAATCATATGTCAGCATACATCAGACAAATGAAACTGAAACCTGGTAATCTGTAAAGTGCGCTAAGAATTTATTTCATGTTAATAAATAAACCACAATTTAGCAATTGTACGACCAGGGAGGTCAGTTTATAATAAGTGGTAAGATATTTGTTAGGTAATCTGTCTGTGGCCAATGGACTACCTGATCACTCTTTTTTTTTTTTTTTTAATAAGTCTCCTCCTCCCAAGCTCATGTATTCTAAGGGTAGCACTCATTACAATACTCATTTTTTGCAGATATCCTGTGTGCAGGTAGCCTGAGGTTGGCACCTTCCCACCAAGCACATCACTACACTGGCGGTATAAAAAGTGAGTCTGTTAATGCCATCTTTAGATCATTCTCACAGTGTACTGTGCAGCTCTATGTTACTCATACCACTCAGTTTGTCTGTCAACCTACTTGTAGCAACCATATGTGTACCACATAGGGAATTAATTGTTTCTTTTCTGTATTGGCCAATGGCTGATACTGACTCTTCAAAGGAAATTGTATTGGAAGATAACTCATTCAGTCCTGAGCAGCGGAAGGTTAATTAATCTCCTTGCTTTCTGATTAAGACAAGAAAACCCTTCCTTTCTGAGAGATTTTCTGCCATATTCTGTATTGTGATCATACCTCATATGATTTGTGATGTCCCAGAAACAGTGCAAGTTACAAAAAATGCAAGCTATAAAGTCCATTAGATGATGTGTTATGCACTTATGTTAGTATAGAAAGTCTGTTTGGTGATGCTGAATTTCTGTAGCAAATTTATAGAAGAATAGTGGTATTTCACTTGTCATAAGCTAATAATATTGTGGCCAAACAAACGGCTATCTTTCTTTAAGTGTGTAAGGTAGACCCAGTATGTTAGTGAATGAATTATGATCAAGATGTTACAAGTGATGTATGACAAAAGTGGGTAGCACACTGCTGTTTTGTGATATTGCAAGACTGATAGAAATTATGCATATTATATGTTTACAGTATTTCAGAGAAACAGTTTTCTACAAGACCATGCACTTTAGATGGCAACTATAAGTGGCAGAATTGTATGCCATGATCAGTAACATAGCTAGGGTGGGTCGACAGGGGCAACTTCACTGGGCCCAAAGTGTTGGGGGCACGGCTAGTTGATCATGAGCTTTTGTTAATGCAATACTGTCTTTTAAAAACCAGTATTGCATTTGTGGTCAAATCTGAGCACTGTAGTGTACGCGTGTGGTATAAACGGGAAAACATTTTTTTTTTGTTTTAACTAAAACCTGTATGCTGTACCACTCCATGCAGGTGGGGTATAAACTGTAGCAACTGTTTGTTACAGTGCCTCAATCCTCACCACTAGCACCAGTGAGGGACATACACATTGAGAGGATGACAAATTCACACACAATTCCCTTAAGAGCACACAGAGATCACAGTTGGTTTGGGGCTGGTTTCTCCCTCTTTCTCCAGATCCCCAGTAAGACTTCCCATTGGCACAGCTATAGGGTTAAGATCTCAGCCGGGTGGTCAAGCCAAAACCTCCAGCACCCTCTCTGTCCAACCAATTCTTCGTGTCCCTGCCCAAGGAGCTGACACACACACACACACACACACACACACACACACACACACACACACACACACACACACACACACACTTTGAGATTTAATTTATATACAAACACACAGACACTCCTGGGAAGACTGGCACCGGTGTACTAGCTATGTCCCCTTCTGGCCAAACTATAAGGTAGTAATCACTGCCACCAACCACCCTTAATTATCAGCTACTCTAAGAACCTTACAAAGGGTGACCAATTCTGTTGTGTAATGTTACTATTATCCAAATGGTAAGTGTGTCCAAGACTTTTAAAGCTATTTAGGAGTGGCCTGTACAGTGTTACCAAATACATATGCAAGTACTCTCTAATAGCTTAAATATCTCTAAACAAACCAGCCACAAATAAAGCTTTAGATATGTGTAATAAAAATAATAAAAGAACAAGACAATACTTAGTAACTCAATACAGTGCCAACAGAGTTCAGAATCACAGGAAATCTTTTAAAAAAACATTACAGGACAATCTCACATAAATACAGAAAACATATAAACTAATCTTACTATATTTCTATCTATCTCTAAGAGAGATTACTGTAATCTAGCAAATCAGAAGTGCTGATGAGAGGGTGTTTCCAGGTCCAAAGACAAATAATGCCCAGACTTTCTCTGAGAAATAGTTCTTAAATTAATTAACACATTACTGCTGGGTCAACTGGATGACATCACTCTTTGTCACATCTGCCTTCATTTCCCAGGCTTACTGAAACTTAAAATTTAGCACCTCTGTGTCAAAAATACTTATTTCTCAAATGTTTGCCTAGAACTGGAAATCGTAAAACAGTTACACTTTTACATTTGAAACCTGTAATTATTTCTGTTTCCAGACAATAGAAGGAACTTCTAGCTGTATACATCCTGTCTCCTAGCTGTCTTGAAACTGAAATAAACACAGTCGTAAAACTCTCTGCTTTTCTTGAGGGTTTGCAAGTTAGCTCTGTATGTTTCAGCCTGTACCATCAAAATATACATTTGCATAGGCATATAGTTTATGTACATTTCTGCTCTTTTCCAGCAGGGTACACTGTGGTTACATTCTTGAAGCTCATTACATAACATACAGTTCAACACACACTTCTGCACCAGTAGTTTAATATCCACATAACATATAGTTTTCTTACATTTGTAAGACAAGCATATGACTCGTATTAATATTCACAAATGACATAGAATTATTTCCAAAACTCCAGCTGGCTGGGCTGGCAGCCTCACAGTAGCAAACAGTTTGTTACAGTTTAAAAGAAATTCTGTTGAGGGAGGGTTGGGGGCAGGGCACAGAAACGAGACCTGAGTGGCTGGGACAGGAGGAGGGTGTGTCTGTCGTGTGTCTGGCCACCTGGTTTGTGTGCCAGTAAAAGGAATGCAAGTCTTTTTTTCCTGTCTGTTCAGTGGAAAAGATGGCGGGCATAGAGCTAATTGTATTAAGCTGGGCCCTTACAATGTATCATTTTCAATTACTTAAGATCTGTACATGCCACAGAGATGATTTTACTGTGCACAGTTACCAAATGATCGCAACATCCACATGCCACCTTGCTAACTAATGTCAGCGGTACCATTCATGACATACTGTTATTAACGCACAGATATTGCTAATATTTATAACTATGGAGAAAAAGGCATATAGCTCAGAATATGTGCATGTTAATATCTTCCGTTGTGTATCTTTTTTCACTATGATCCTATGTGTGCATGCTTACACTATTCATGAGATATCCCAATATCTGAACATTACTAATATTAATAACTTGCTTCCAAAACAAGTAGTTGTATCTTTGGATGTGATTTTCTTGCACAACTTTATTTGCCGTCATTTTTTGTCTTTACACTTAATTACTTGCATATCCCCCCCACCTTCCCTGTCATGCTCAATATTTGCATTATCAATTAAAAAATGGAAAATGTTTAATAATTTTCATAATCTGCTAACTTTCCAGTTGCTCAAGACATAGATTTCCCATAGTGATAGTTTCATTGTGTACATATACCAGATCAATCAGATCAATACACCTTCCACTTGCCAGCTTGCTGGCTAATGCTGAGGGTTCCTTTCTTGAGTTATTGCTTTAAATATGCACAGTCTGCTACTATTCATAACTGTGGGAAAAGCAAGGCTGTTTAGCTCAGGATATGCACATTACCTACCTCCTTGTGTCATTATTTTGCTATCATCATCTGCACTCGTGGGTGCTTCTACTCTTTCTGTCAAGTCCAGTAATGCTTTATTAAAGCAAGCATGATCACAGTCTCTAGTACTTCATGGATTGGACATATCACATGCACTGCTTCACCACACACACATCATAATTCATATCAACTTGCAGATGGCCACTTGCTCCCTCATACTTAGGCTACCATTACTGTGCAAATATTGATACCATTGTGTTTGTTCTTGCATTTATTAATGTTAATATTCATCACTATTTATTATTTAATGCCATAGCTGCAATTTCTGACACTAATTTTGCTGATATTCATAACTGTAAAAATCAAACAAAGCTGCATAATTCAGTGTGTATATATCTTACCCACCATTTGTGGGTACCATAACCCTAAAAAGGTGTTGGAAAGAAGTGGATGTTACTTGAGATGTACACTTCATGAGGTATTGATGGTTGCTAGTACATGTTATTGAAATGTAATGGTTATACTGTATGTCAGCATCTTCTTAAGAATTGAGTATCACATCAGTGAAAATAAGCTAGGTCTGTTATCCATCTTTCCCCAGTTACTTGCATCCCTGATGGTAGTACACAAAGTATTGCAAGAGTTAGGGGAACTTGTTTTCTGAGGCAAAAGCAGAAGTTTGCCCATATTATTTTCATTGAACTGAGTGCTTGATTCTTTAGGAGTTCCTGAAGGATAACATAACCCATGGCATTTTCTGTAATTTGCACCAACAGTAAACTCTTGATGTATAACTCGTGCTGTGTTCTTCAATGAACAAATGTGCTAAATTAGTTAAACTTGGAGATGACGCATTGATCTTTACAGCCACAGTTACCATTCTTGAAGTATTAACATTAATATGCAAATATCACTAGCATTTATTACTCGTTGTGCTTTGTACTTCCACTTAGTGCCAGCACTAGCTCAAAGGCATAGTGACCCTCTACAATGAGTGTTAACTGTGGCTGTGACTGACTGGCTAAGGGAAGAAGGAGGCAGCAATAGAAATGCCTTTTAATTTTCTGTTATTGTGTACAATAACAAAAGTTGCAGCTGTCACACTCTACAACAACATCCAGAGATATTTAAGATAAAAGATATACACACAGTGCACACTGATAACAAAGTAGTGATACTGGCCTTGACTGTACCATCTTGACAGACCACTTGTTTCTCTTTTTTTTTCATACTTTGTATTACTCTTCAGATTTTTACCTCCAACCATTCAGTACACCCTAATGGAGTAAGGAAATAGTCACATTATTTGGCACAATGGTAGTTGCATGTAAACTGATACACGCATCATATCTGGGGAAAATGAGCACCCCCCCCCCAAAAAAAAAAAAAAGTCTCATCCTGTATGTTCCTCAGGTGTTAGATTGGGATGAAAGTGAAATAAAAAATAGCCACTCCTATATATTTCAATTTGCATGAATCCTCTTCTCCTTACCCCCCTGCCAAAAGACAGTCGTCTTCTGTGTACCACACTGATGTTAGACTGGGGTAAAACGGAAAGAGCAAATCGTTGTTCATGTCAAGCATTAATATATAGAGAGAGTGCCTCCTTACTGCTACTGCCAAGTAACCATCTGTATGTGTGCTTACATTCACACTCACACACACACATGCACTCTCTCGCTCTGTCTGTCTCTCTCTCTCACTTTATTGGCTGTCAGCACCTCAGACATCTGTGATCAAAGTAATGAATACATATGTAATATCCACAATAATATATTCATCTCTTTAGGGTCAAATGTGTACAGTGCAAACCATTTCATCCCCCCCCCCACACACACACACAGATGTGCCCACCAGTTGTTTCCTCTTTATTGGCTGTGCACACCTCAGATGTTTCATTGTGATCAAATGATGAGCAAATAAATAGCTACAGTGATATCTTCAGTTGTTTGTTGTCAGACTCGTACAGTGCAACTAATTAAATCCCTTATACACAGGTGCACACACACACACACACACACACACACACACACACACACACACACACGCCCATCAATTAAGTTATATAAGGTTGTCAGATGTGGAAAGAGCCTGTCATATTAATGTATTAAGTAATGCAAGTCATGTTTTCAGATAAGTAACATTTGTTGATCATAAGTTTTTCACAATGGCTTTTTCTTTAGTATCTGCTAGGTATAAACCTTTGGCATCCAGTGTCTAAACTGCTGCACTTCAGTTAAAATTGTATTTTATATATGTACACATCTCTTAAGATGCAGATGTCTGTGGTTCAGTGGTTGGACCTTGAAATCGAATGAAGGAACAAATACTTAATTCCCAATATAACATACTTTTGCTCAGTGCCATCAGGAGTATATAGTGCATGTTAGTTGTTTCATTGATTTACAGTATAGAAATGCCATGAGTTGAGAGCTGTGTTCAACCTATTGCAGCACCCCAACTGCAAGCTCATGTAGAAAGGCATGTGTGTACACCAGCTGCAGGTGGTTGTATGACCTGCACACCTGTCAAGTTCAGTTGCCATTCAGTACAACTGTACATGCATCGTACTTGCAGAAATGCGTCTGTCAGTAGCAGCTTCACTACAGTGTTTTTGGAATCCTTATGCATGGTGCCTAACAGTAATCTGTCTTGTAAATTTAATGGTAATGCCCTACTTCATACTGGGGATGGTCAAGGGTATGAGGCTTTTGATGTCTTAACTGATGAGTTTGGACATCGAGGATGCAGTGGCTCTGAGATTCTGCAGGTGCAAGGTGATGTGGTTGCTTGCAGATGGGATGGAGACGGACCATTCTTTGACACCAATGGTGTGGAATCTGACAGTTGTGGAGTTGGCTCTGAGAATGGACTTGGGATGTGTTTGACTTGTTCCAGTGATGTGGATCCAGTGTGTGAAGTGGTTGAGAGGCACTGGGGTGTTCTGGTGTCTGACGGTGGGTGTGGGAATATGCTTGATGCTTGACCGTGTTTTGTGCTCAGGAGTGCCCCTTCGCTTGGGAGATTGCTCTGCTGTAGACCGTTGAATGTGAAGGATGATTTGGGTAATGGAGTGGGTGGGTGGGGGGCTTTTCCCTGTGGGGGTTGCAATGTTTGTGGTTGTGTTGGTGCTGATGGTTTGTTTGTGCATCCAGTTTCCCATGGGGGTTTTGATTGTGGCTTGTTTGCTAATTGTGGCACACAGAATTTGGTATGTCTTGCTATCTGTCAGACCTGTGGTTGTTACCGTGCAGGAAAGGCTAGCAGATGCCTTGGAGACCGAATCAGGAAACACCTTTACAATATTAATAGGAAATATACAGTAGATGCTCCTAGGCCTTAAACAGTTGTCCTATATGGACAGACTCAAAAAACTCCAGCTATTCTCTGTCTCATATTGCCTACTTAGAAGCAATCTCTGCTTGACTTACAAAGCCATGTCTGACCCAGCTCTGTTAGAAATGCTACATCTAAAGAAATCCCAATACCTCCACACCCCACGCTCCAGAGACCTCAACCTCATTACCACAATCAACAGAACATGCTGGAGGGACAGGTTCATAACCCAGAGACTGCCCATGCTATGGAATAGACTTCCCATGCATGTCAAACTGAGCACCTCAGTGGCCCTCTTCAAGAGAAATCTTGATGAGTGGATGGAAAATAGAAAATTCACCCCAGTTATCACTCCAGTGGCTCTACTCAACAGAGGCACTGAGAACTAATGTCAGGTGGCACAATGCCAGGGTAATCCTATGAGCTAGACTTCTAAAGGTTCTAGGGCCATTAGCCTAGTACACACCTTTGAACCTATGACTGTTTGGCTTCTGTAATAAGTAGTCTTCTGGGAGCATTTGTTTTAAATGTAGAACAAACATTCCAGGGAGGCTGCTTATTACCAAAATGAGTGGACCTTGTTGGAGGCAATAAAAGTCACACCTTTGCTGCACTTGTGTGGAGAAATTTGACTGTAGGATTGGAAAACAGAGTTGTCATTGGCTTCCAGCTGTGCAACACTCATTTATAGAGTGGAGAAAATTATCACGTGTCGTGGCTATACAGAATGCCACCAGTGAATTTTATAATGTAGTTTTATTACATCATTTTTTATGTGGACGTAAAAAGTTAATGATTATGATTTACATTGGTGGTATTGCTACCTCTAGATGCAAAAGGCACAGAGGAACAAAATGTGTGTCAAGGTTTATTTAATGATTATGATTTACATTGGTGGTATTGCTACCTCTAGATGCAAAAGGCACAGAGGAACAAAATGTGTGTCGAGGTTTGTTTAATGCCATTTTTTGGTATGTTTTCTCAAAGTAAGATATATTTTATTCAGTACTCGCAGATCCCACCGTAATTAAACATGTAGCTTAATTGGTGATCTGTAAGCGTATTATTTTATGAGACAATAGAAAGTTATTGACAGGTGTACTCATCTTAGGAGCAAACAGAACTTTCCAGTTAAAATGAGTGTACTCTCAGAGGCTACACAGCAAATTGGATTTCCTGACAAGTATGCTCTTGTAGGAAGCAATGAGTTAATTTTGTGAAATATGATAACCAAATCCTCCACAAGTCTTTCCATTCAGTTTAACGAAATGGAGAAGCACTGGAAAACCAAGGATGTTTTGAATGACACACACTGCATAAAGTAAAAAGCTTTCTCAGTTCCTGTTGTTCCTGTTTGCCGAGTCAGTTTCAGCTGAGGCCTCTGGGATGGCTCTTTGCAGGTATTCATGCCATAAGTTTTTCCTTTGTTTTACCAGACCGACATACCCAACACACTTCGTGAGGCCGAAGTCACTTCGGCATCAGAAACTTGCATTGTAATATGACAAAAGGAAGGTGGGATCTCCACTATTCTTGTACATGAGGACGTTCCCAATTGCTTTAACCTAGGCTGGGCAGTCCTTAGCCGAGCTGGCTAAATACTTTGTCTTTCCTTAAGAGTAGGAGGCCTGACTTGAATTGTGTGTGGCCCCCTTCCAAAAAGGGAATGGCGGATCCTCCAGAGTAGGACTCTGATACCCATGGCTCAGAAGCTGTGGACCAGATTCCAGCCACTGAAAACTATAATTCTGACATTGAAGAGAGACTTCTGTGCTTCTTCTTCAGAGAACTTTTCCTTTGGAACAGCATTCATAGAATGAAGGAGGTGTTCCAGTGGGGAATTAAAGAAGTCTGAAGCCCAGCAAAGGTATAGTTTTATGGGCTTGCTTGAAGTTAAACTTTAGCTGTCTGTCCAGTGCTAGATATCCTGGAGGAAGTAATTGACTTTGCATCAATGGAGCCTGACACCCTTCCTTCCACCTGTTCTTAGAAAGCCTGACCAGTCTGTCATAGTCAGGGATTCCAATAAGTACCTTTACAGGAATCCCTTGGTGAATCCAGATGTGGTGTCTTTGGACCCCAGTAAAGGAGGTACCCCAGTTCTTACCAGGAATAATAATCCTAATGATAGAGACTGGAGCGGTCAATAGATTTGAGAAGAAAGGATTAACTTCCTGCTGCCCTTCACTTCAGAGTCTTAAATTGTCAACCTCACGTGCTTAATTACCGGCAGTCCTTGCTGGAAAGGATGAGGATTAAGGCAGAGGACATTGAAGACGAGGATTTGAAGCAAGAAATGCTGGACTTGTGTGACATCCCTTTCCAGGTGACCAAGCACTTGAGACTGTGATGCTGTAGGCACGTCATTGACAGAAGCTACTTGTTCTGTAATACAGAGAGATACCTGACTGAAGGCTTTGTCCCTGTCAGATAATTCTGGCCAATTGGCCTGTTCATTCTCCTTCATTGGGGTGATGGTCAACCAGGAGAGGCATCATTTAGACAGCCTTCAGGGGTGGTTCACATGTTTTCTTATATTCTCCCTCATCCTAACTTGCATACATTCGGCTAGGTGCTAGAAGAAGCATGTGATGGGCCATACATGGAAGGTAACCCCTCACTTCCTTTTTTTCCCCCAAGCGGCCCTGACCCACCTCTGAGTTTGTGAGATTATTTCTCTAGTCTCCACCAGTGAGATTGCACCACCCAGTTTGCCCCTTAGTGCACACAAAATCATGACACCCCCTTTCCTGGAGAGGCAAGTGGGCCACACTCCTTTATCCCTCCCCCCTCATTGCATGTCTCTTCCAATGTCAGAGCCTCTAAGTAAACCTCTGTAATTTGGGTTTTCAGTAAAGTCTCCATCCTTCTGCACCCCAGTGCCAGGCTGCCAGACATTGTTAAAAACATAGAGACCCTTAATGGACCATTGAACAAGCATCTCCTATTTAGACTCCTGATCCGGAAATTTATAAGAAATTGAAAGTGAATGGGAAAACTGCCCAATTTGTTAGGCAGATTTTTCAAACCCAAGCAATTGTCACTACCCCCCCCATTTGACTAAATAGGATTGTCCAACGTTTCTCTCTAAGGACAATCACTCATGTTGCATCACTTGGATAACATCTTATGTTTTCTCTTCTAATGACTTTACACTGGTAACATTGTAGTCTCCCTTCCCCAGGTGAAATCCATATATAATTGCCCAGCATTTATCTGCAAAGTGACTATGCTTTTACAAAGAAGCATACAGAAAATAAATTTCACCTCACCTATACAAAGTCAACTTATTGTCTTGCCAAAGGATTATACAGTAAATAAACTAAATAATTTACCTGTGTCAGCATTTTTTGCACAGATGCAAAGCCGTATTTTGCAGTCAAGCACTTGATTTGATAAGAAGCCAACTTTTGACAATAGTTAGGACTGATGAGTTATGTACAAGGACTGCTTGACATTTAAAACTTTCCAAGAATGCCTAGAACCACTCCTTCTGCCATGTGTCAAGTTGTCATCTTTAAAATGTAAATATAATCAGAAGGAAGCAGCCCCATGCCATTTTCATTTTAAATTTTGTTAGAAATCTATTTTCTCATGTCTTTTCTATCTCTTTATTATCATTAGCACGCCCAGAGTGCTGGTTTTCCTGTGAGAATTTATATTCTGCATCTTTTTACACCACTGGGCGTAGATCTTTCCATCCTTTTGAAGTTGTCACCTCTGTTTATAAAGTGTGTCTATAGTCAAGCCATTCCATCTGCCAGTAGGCACAGTGCATGTCTTTAGTGTCTTTTATAAACCTGTTACATTTCCTGCTGAGCCATTTGTTTGGGGTTTAACTACACTACTCAACATAGATATTGGAAGGTGTTTTATGCCTTTTTCCTTTTTAAAGTACTGTCTACCATGCAAGCAGGATGTCATATTATAGCAATAACCCACGCCTGGGTGTGGGTAATGCGGGATTTACCCACGGTTGGCGTGGTTTGGTCCTGAGGGACCAAACAAAGACAACCGTGGGTAAAATCCGCATTACCCACACCCAGAAGTGGGTTATTGCTATTATACTATGACATTATTTAAGAAAAGAAATAATTACTTTTCTTAAATAATGGCATTGTATAATGCCTCTTTGCTGCCCTTCCGCAGCTGTCTGGTATCCACGGCAGTTCTGATGTACTGCGCATGCCTCACGCAGTACATCAGAGTTGTGGCCAAAAGCAACGGAGAAAGCAAGATCTCCGTTGCTTTTGCTGTTCGCTATGTTAAATGGGTTTAACATGAGACAGCTTTAAAATAAGCAACGGAGATGTCCGCTGCTTATTTTAAAGCTGTCTCGCCATGTTAAGCCCATTTAACATAGCGAACAGTAAAAGCAATGGAGATCTTGCTTTCTCCGTTTTTAAACCTGTCTCGCTATGTTAAATGGGTTTAACATAGCGAGACAGCTTTAAAATAAGCAACGGAGAAAGCAAGATTTCCGTTGCTTTTTACACACTGAGTCACTATGTTAAAGGAGTTTAACATAGCGAGACAGCTTTAAAAAAAACAACGGAGATCTCTGTTGCTTTTTCTAAACCTGTCTCGCTATGTTAAACTCTTAACATAGCGAGACAGTGATTTAAAAGAGACTTATACTAATGGAAAAAGTCCGGGCGACCGGACCTTTTTCCATTAGTACAAGTCGATTTACAACGTGCACGCTGGCCAATCAGTGTGCACGTTTTGGAATATTAATGGGGGGTCATGGTATAATGATCAGTATTCATGCTATTTTGCTGTAACACTAGAAGGTCCTGAGATATCTTCCTAATCAGAAGTAAACAAACAAAAAATTCTGTCATAATTCACCTTTTGTCGTTATAATGATTATATCCAAATCTGTTTTTCAGTGTCAGTTGTTTGCCCAACTTGTTATCAAATGGTTCTGTGACTGTCTTCAGGAGGTACTTTAAAAGTTGCAACTGTAATAATCAGAAGTAAACAAACAAAAAATTCTGTCATATTCACCTTCTGTCGTTATAACGATTATATCCAAATCTGTTTTTCAGTGTCAGTTGTTTGCCCAACTTGTTATCAAAGGGTTCTGTGACTGTCTTCAGGAGGTACTTTAAAAGTTGCAACTGTAAATTACAGTTATGATTGTCAGTAACTGTTTGCAACTCTTTCATTTTTTGGCATCTCCTTTGTGATAAAGGCTCGAAATACTTTGATCTTTCCATCTTTCTGTAGTTTACCCAAGTATAGATTATGACCAACTGGTCAGCCAGTTTAATGTGTCATCTTCTGTCACCTCAGGAGTTCTTGATTTTCTTCTGTTAACATCCTGTTAGTATCCTATTCTCCTGCTTAGGTGTGTCTTGTGATAGTGGCTTCGTTGTTGGGTCATCTAGCTGGACTATCAGCTTCCGTACCATGTCTGGTAATGTTGACTCCTCTGACGTTATTTCCCACAGTTGTCATTATTTTCAGTGCTGTATTTCCCAGTGCTAGCAATCTGGGTGTTGCTGGCCCTAGAGTCTGCCTCCTGCATCAGGACTGACTTTAGAAATTCTGGCACTGGGCCCCTTGTGTCTCACCAGATATTCATTTTCTTGCTACTGGTTGTTCTTTCGTCTGTTTAGCTAGCATCAATAATGCTTGGCACAATCATTGATGCAGTCTTCATTCCAGGTACTGTATTGCAGTATATTTAATCCATGTGGCAGTCCATCTATGTATATTTCCTCCCAGTGACAAGCTCATCAACCTTGCCTTGCCACAGTACCCAAGTCTTCCTTCAGATCTTCCATTTCTCTGTTAGGAAGGATGCCTCTTATAATCCTCTTTATACTGAATCAGCAATTTAAAAGGCATAGGAAAGCTTAAAAAAATCACACTGGACCACTTTTAGACCCTCTGATGAAGAACCTTGTTAGAGAATAGGGGAACCATCTTCTCCTTTCTTTTGCAGAAGACCCAATGTTTGGTGAATATCTGGAGATGACTGGGGGGGGGGGTTGGCTCTCAGATGCCATCCTATCTTCCTATAGCAGGGGGTCTGTCACCCCACCCCTTATCTCTATTGGGTTTTCCCCACAGAGTAGAGATTTTGAAGGATAAGTTGAGAAAGCCTGTTCAGAGTATCACCTGTGCCAAAAAAAAGTCTGACTGGGTTTTTTTGGCATCTGAAAAGGGTATTCAGTTTGGGCATGGACTTTTAAACAACATGCACCATGTTTACTGCAACCCACAATAACGTTCCTGTACTTTGGAGTTTTGCTGTGTATCTACCAAACAAGGTGTCCAGAGTAACAGACCAGTTTATCTTTGTGGGTGTTGAACTGTTTGTTCAATATGGTATATTTCCAAAGATACATTGCAGGCAAAGTACAGCTTACACCAGAGGAGCTGCCTGAGAGCCCTTTGAAAGAAGAGAACAGGACCTAAGCCACTGACTCTCCTATGTTAGACAGCCTTATGGTCTAAGTCTTACAATACAGCAAAAATGCTGCAAGAACAGCAGGGACCTTCATCTCCCCATGCCTGCGCTCCTGGCTGTGACTGACCGCTTTCAGTGAAGATGCCAAAATGACTTTTTTATTTCATCTTTAAGTATCTCTCCTGTTTGGGCCAGGAGTTTCCAGTTTCTTTAAAAGCATGAAGGAAAAGGGCCAGACTGGTGTAAAATTCTGTACTCTGCAACATACTTTTAATGTGAGTCTAAGGAAGCATTAATGTGTATAGTTAGTGTGCACACAGAAGCAGGAAAACAAAAATGGTAGAAAAAAACATTTCTGCATGCCTGACTTCCAGCAAGTTCATGGACTGAGGGGTTAGTTTTTCAATGATTGCTAGTAGGCTTTAGTTAGTCCCATGACAGACCACAACACTCCTTTGACCTTGCTGGAATGTCACAGTCTGGAGGTGGTCTTTCAGTTCTTTCATCTAGACTCTTGGAAGATAATTCTCCAGGATAGATGGATAATAAAGTTACTATCCAGTGGTTATAGGGTTCAGTATGGTTTGTCAAGTAACTTCCCAACTAAGCTACGTTTTAGCCTTTTAAATGGAGATCGTCGTACAGAGCAGAATGGTATATATTTATCATTTTCCTTGCTGTAGTGTGATCTCAGAATTGGTATATTTAATTATCAGGGGGGCAAAAATGTAAAAAAAAAATGTTTTTGTGTTTAATTTTTTTATTTAAATTTCAAACTTTCACAAGTTTGATCTTATAGTCTCGGCCATAAGAAATTTGAACTTGTGAAAATTCTAAATTTAGACGTAGACCCATACATAGATTTGGGTGTGTGTGTGTGTGTGTGTGTGTGTGTGTGTGTGTGTGTGTGTGTGTGTGTAGATGTATTATACAGAAAAAGGAAAAGTTGGGAAAGAAGAGTAAATCTTTGCTGGTTGTTCGGTAAAAACAGCACCTGATATGATTGCTTGTAACAAACTCCTCTTACTGTATTGCAATTTGTTCATTGGTGAGCAGTGAATTGTAACATAAACCAGTGGTTACTTGACTACTTGTAGAACAACTGGTTTAACAATACAATTGTTCACTCCTCCCCATATTCTCTGTTGTCATTTGCTAGTCACCAGTCATCCCACCCTTTTAAAAATAAGCAGCAAAGAAGGATATCGAGAAGCTCCATAGAAAAGAGCAATTCCAGGGGAGATATTGTAGTATTTCTTGAAGAATGGCATCTTACCTAGTCTGCCCATGTCTGACATTAATAAATTGATAATTAAAAGTACAGCATTTTTTGTAGAGTGAAATTAAAGCATATTATAATGAAATAAGTAATTTTGATCGGTTATATTACTGAAACTGTATTGTTTGGAATGTAGTAGGGAATATAGTAATGTGCAACATATTCATTTGACTTCCATCACATTACAGGGCTATAGAGACCATGGATAAAAGAATGATTCACTACTAATGCTTTTGCAGCAGTAGTGGAAATAACGGTTGTTCTTCTGAAGTTGTAAAATTTGAATGCTAAACTGACAAGATTTTTGACTAAAAAGTGTCCCATCGAGGAGATTTTGCTTTTTTAACCAAGGAGATAAAATATTCTCCCAGCAGCAAAACAATTAACAGTTTTCTAGTTAAGTTAATTATGTTTGCTTGTGAGATGTTGGATGTGGAAGTTAAAGCAAGAAGAACGAATTTACGCCTGACTGGAGTCTCAGCAGGAAAGAGAGGACTTCATTGTGTAACTTGTACAAAGTACAGGGCTAGTGTAGTGATTTTAGTTACTTGGTGAACTGTTGTAATCTGGAGAGAGTTTAGGGTGTACTTTAATGATGTTG
This sequence comes from Protopterus annectens, assembly GCF_019279795.1. NCBI lineage: Eukaryota > Metazoa > Chordata > Ceratodontiformes > Protopteridae > Protopterus > Protopterus annectens. The sequence goes on from NC_056725.1 coordinate 1,139,658,812, forward strand.
ATAATAGTAACTGGACATCCTTGGAACATTTTGGTGGTATGTGAAAGAAGCAGGTTTTATTTCAGAGAGAAGCAGAATGTTAGAAAATACCACTGTTGGTGGGTCTAGATGAACAGAAAGTATTTGACAGAGTAAGATGGGATTTTATTAGTGAGGCAATTGCGGACACATTTGCATTCCCTGATATAATAATAAGATTAACTGGGATTATAGATGAAGGACTGAAGACAAGAATTAAAGTGGGAGCGTTCCTCTATGATAAGTTGTATTATATAGCAAAGGATCCAGATAGGGGTGTCCTATTTCCCCTTTTTATTGGCTGTATATTTAGAATCATTGATAAAGAAAATAAGGGACTCAGAAATGCAAGGATATAATTGGTTTGGTAATCAGGAAAAGTTGGCTTTATTTGCAGGTGATATTATTTTCTACCTGATAAATTCAGAAAAGGACATTTCTTTGTTTTAGAACATTTGAGACCATTTCAAGTCTTCTTGGGATATTAAATTAATGAAGATAAAACAAAGGCTATAGCCATAAATTATGAATTGGTTCAGCAGTACTCATACTTTTGGGGACACGATAAAATGAAGTATTTAGTAGTATGGATTAAAAAGGCTTCTGTTATGGCAGCTAACGGTATGTGGAAAGAAACCAAATAAATGATAATGCAAAATCTGAAAAACTAGAAGCTGAGGTTTATGGGTAGTAAGTTACAAGCTGTAAAAATGTTTTTAGACCCTTTAATTTTATACCATTGACAATAAACTGCGATTTGACATGCACATTAACCAGACCATCAAAACCATTAACAATAAACTAGGGTCTTTATACAAAATAAAATTCTTTCCTAACTCCAAAAGCCAAAGTAGCCATTGCCTGCTCACATCTCCTCTCAACCCTACTATATGCCTCCCCCATACTGACTAACCTTAATAAAGTTGATCTGAACAAACTTACAAGCTGCTATAATAACATTGCCAGATTTGCAACTGGCATGCCTTACAGGACCCACCACTGCCATAACCTAAAAAACCTGGGCTGGATTGAACTGCCAAAACTTCTCCATTTGAACCAACTCCTTGAGGCTTTTAAAATTCTCAAACAACCTGGCAACTCTCCAGCACTGAAAAACCTTATTATACCGTACACTAATCTCAGCTGCCTACGCTCATCAAATAGGCTACTTGTCCAAACAGTCAAATCCCATTACTCAGGGGGAGATACTCTGTTTGCCAACACTATTGGTAAAATATGGAACTCCCTCCCCTCTAACCTCACTCTGTCAAGCTCCCTGGTTCAATTCAAAAAGGATCTAAAACTCCATTTCAAGTCACACTGGCTATGTCAGTGCTCTGTCCCAGACTAACTCTTCTTTATGAAGCCAAAGTCCACGCTGCAACTAATGAATATCCCTAGGACTTAAACTCTTTCATTTATGATCTAACACTGTAGTATTCAAAAGTAATCCAAGCAAGGCAGGCAGTCTATTTCCAGTCGAAAATTGTCTGTGTACTTAATAAAGGATTTTCGACTGGAAAGTCTGTGTACTTAAAGTATTTTCGACTGGAAACAGACTGCCTGCCTTGCTTGGATTACTTTTGAATATTTAGTAATGCTGTACAATTATATATTTTCTATTATTACTTTTTGTTTTGTTTTGTTTTGACTTAAGACAAGTTTACGTTTGCTACTTATACTACTATTGTCTGATCTGATTAATATACAGTGATTAACTAAAAATATATGGACTGAAAATCTTCCACACAGAGAAGTTTCTTGCACTGTTTTGTTTTTGGACCCACTACACTTTCGTGGGTTGTTTTGAGACTTAGGGGATCCCACAGAGATTACTTGTTTTTTAAGATTAAGATGCTTCATACTGGAAGTTTGAAATGCTTGGTTGCATAGCATGTGGAGCAGAGGCATTCTTCATTTTCTGTTTTGCATTTTCACTGACAATGGATAACAGCCTCCCAGTCCTGTTAGAAATGTGCAGCTGGATCCTTTGGAATAAATTATTTTACTAAGTCCCCTTATGTTGATATTTTTTAATTGTGTCTCTACTCAAAGCTTTTTTGATAAGGTGCTATTTAAAATGTTATATTTTGTAAGGACATTCTGTGACTAAGTTTAGTGGTTGGGGTGTGATACGGTCCTTAACAAAATGTGAAGTGCAGTTCATAACAAGGGATGCCATCATGACTACATCATATGGAATTTACTTATAGAATGTTTAATTTTCCCTCCATCCCACGTTGATTGTATTTTTTTGGGGTGGGGGTGTTATTGGACTAAAGCAAATTACTTACTAGGATAATAGAGCTGTAGAGCACTTATCTATCAGTCGGTGCAGCCTCTGGCCTGGTTAAGATGTTCAGATTTGACCCTCAATGGACAGTAAATGTGTAAATTTACAGCATGCAGTGGCTTGATGGCAATATAATGGGACTTCTGAATGAACATGGTTTATTTGGCTTCCCTAATCATGATGTTAGGGTCCCCTTTTGGACTTTGGACTTGTGGTTGAACACCAGGATTGATTGTTATTATGAAGATGATTGTTATTATGAAGACTGAGTTGAAGCTTCTAGAGTAGTTTTAAATATGTAGTGGCTCTGAGGCTATAGGAGTGTAAGTTAGGGTTTTGTGTGAATCGATCTTAATGTGTGTATATAGCCTTGAGAGGTTTTTATTTCTCCATGCCACAGGTCTGAGAATGCTGATTTATTTGAGTGGTGAAGTAGATTTTGAGTAGAAAGGTTACCTAATTCTGCTGTGTATCTGTCTTGTATTTTTAATACTTTTAAATGTTTCTCAGTATTTATCTTACAGTTGATCTGATGTTGCAATTTTCTTCATTTTATCCTCAAGAAATGGGTTTGGCTGTGAGCCTCAGAACAGACTCGGCCGTTACTACAGCTCACGAAAGCCAAAAACTCTTCTGCTTAACCCTTACCCACAATGCTCCTCTCCTAGTTACCTCAGATCTCGTTTGCCTCTTTTCATGACAGATGCATTTGCCATTGCCCTCCAGTTAACTGCAACTTTTTTGATATATTTCAAATTTTGAAAGAGTTTATACTTATTTTCTTATCTTTTACTTGTTAATCCACCCACTTCTTTGTAACACTTTTATATGTATCCTCTCCTGTCTTTCCATACACCTTGTTGTATTCTGAACTATCTGAACTATCATTGTTAATAGTTTTCTTTCATTCTGCTGTACACCTCTGTGTATTCTTGGCTATCGTTGTTGATAGTTTTTCTTCCTGCTGCTCTCCTCAAAAAACAAAACAAAAAAAGCCCACCCATTTCTTTCTTCAGTGTCATTATTTCTGAAGCTTTTCCACGTGTGCGTGTGTGTGTGTGGTTTGTATAGCTGGCTTGTAGTCGCCAATTATTTACAAACTTTTTCATTATGGCAGATAAACCTAAAGTTTCTGGGTTTAAAAGGTGCCAGAAATGCGGGCAGAAAATTCCTATGTCAGACATGCATTTGCTATGTGTTTATTGCCTAGGCCCTGTTCATTTTCAATAAGACCACTCAATACCTCACAGTTTCAGTCACAGGGTACTAGTGGAAAGACATAATAAACTTATTTTGAAGGGTATGCTTCCATCAGCCTTCAGTGAGGCCTTATCCGGTGCTGATAAAGCCAAGAGTAAGATTGATGCGTCTTCTCCTTCCTCCTCATTTTCATCTTCCAGAGTTGTGGGGAAAACAAAACAGAGAAGCCTCTTGGTGCCTTCCACTCTGTTGGTACCATTCTTGAAAAGAGCTAAGTCTTCAGTTCATTTAGAACCCTTGGAACCAACCAACTCCTGTACTAAAACTTCGGTCCTGAAGGGACTTATGGAATCGTGTTTATTGGAGCAGACAAATTCTTTGGTGCAGGAGCATCTGGATTTTTCAACACCAGAATCTTTGGTGCAGACATTTCTTCCATTACCAACTATTTCGACATTGAGTAAGCAAACTGATGAGCCAACCGTTATAGATCTTCTGAGAACGCCATATTCACCTTCTGTCAACTCCTTTGCTGGAAGCCTGCCTTTGCCTTTTCTGGAAAGGCCAAAATCGCCCTTGATCCTTTCTATCTGTTCAACCAAGAGCTTACCTGAAGATGATGTGGAGAAGGCTGGTGAATAAGATATTCTGGGCGAGATGGTTGTCAGGTACCTCTTTGGCCACAGCCCCCTCTGGTACGAAGCCAGTTCTTCCCTTGCCCCTTTGGGTTTTCCTCCTTTGACATCATCTGAAGCATTAGAGTTCTTGGCTCCGAGCCACCCTGCGCTAACTCCATTTGTTCCTAAGATATCCCTATCTTTGGAACTGATTCTTGCTCTGAGGCCTTTGGTCCTTTTGGATTCAGAACCCTCTTGGGGAGGAGTCTGTTCTGCCAGATCCAGGTGACGTGAGTCAAAATCCTATTTTTTTTCGGAGCCATCTCTGCACCTTGAGGCTTTGGCACGGATCACCTTGGCTCCAGCTTTGGTGTCCGGAGCTGTCTCTTTGGAGCAGGGAGTGACCACTGTTCCAAGGCAGTCTTTTTTGGTTCTGGGCTCCCTTCCCTCTTCGGGCAATTCAGCTTTTGAGGCCATGGAGAGAGAACTGACTGCCACATTCAGACAGTTAACCCTTTCCACTTTGGAGCAAGTGCCCCTTTCCTCCTTACACCCAGATATTCAACCTGTACTCCCACTGAGTCAGCAAGTGTCAAGACTGCATAAGTCTCAGATAACAGTTCTCTCCTCTTCTGATACCTCCCCATATCACCCCACTGAGGAGGTCTCTAAGAAGAAAAATTGCAAGAGGAAGCACTTGGGTTCCCCAGAGGAATCGATCAATGAAGACATTGACTTCAATGAAGTTGAGGGATCCCCAAGGTCACCCCTGATAATGTCTTCTTTGGAGACATCCTTGAAATATTAAAACAGAGGGGTGGCTGGAAGTCCCAAAGTCCTTCTCAGCAGTCCATGTACCTGCAGGTCTTTGGCACTTGACCCTATACCTCTTGGGTGACTCCTCCCACTGATGAGCTCACTCAATCTTTCCCTCAGTGTGTGTGGAAGGCCCTTGATGTTATTGAGCCTATCTCTAGGAGACCTGACAAAATTCTGTCTGCCCCTGAAGACAAACGGTTCTGTGCCAAAGGGTTAGCAGTTGATGCCATGGTCATGGCGGCATCCACAAAGAAGGATCTGGCCAAAGAGAGTTCCTTTATCCATCCACCCAACAGAGAGTTTCGGGTGATGGATAGGTTTGGGAAGTGAGTCTGTGCATCACTGACCTTGGCAGGAAGTTCCCTGAATTTCTTGGCACACTTCACCAGACTTCAGGGGGATCAGGTCAAGGAGTTATTGGATACCCTTGCAGGAACCATTTCTGAGGGCGTCCTAGAAAAGTTGGCTACCCTGGAGTCTGTGTCCAATTCGTCCATGAGGCTCATTACTCATGCAGCTGAAGGGACCACCAGAGCACTGGGTTCAGGCATTGCCATTAGGAGAGACACCTAGATGCGCCTACGTGACTTTGCAGAGTCATTTAAGTCTTTGTCAATGCATCCTTTTGACAAATCATCCCTGTTTTGACCAGAAAGTTAGAGAATCTTTATCCAGGTGTGAGGAAGATTGGAAGACCCTTTCTGTGGTGGGCTATGTTTTTCCACTCCTCAAAGACTTTTCTTTAGAAATCAGAGAAGCAGTGGAAGAATGTGTTTCAAAATGTCCTAAGGCCCTTTTCAGGACATGTGTGGAGGTAGTTACCCCAGGGGCAGAGGGGAGACTTTAATGGAAGATGCCACCTGTGTGGCAGAGGTGGCCTGCAAAATCAGGGTTTCAGGGATTCTTTCTCTGGTAAATCCAACCAGTGATTGTCTTCCTCTGTAGGCAGTGTAGGCCATCAGGGGACGCTTATCCCTGCACTGAAATGCTTGGCTGCAAATAACATTGGATGCTTGAGTGGAGGATTATATCCAGAGGATAAACAATTCCATTTTCCCTTCCTCTTCCCATATGCTAGAAAATCCCTGACGTTCCACCCAGTCAGAGGGAACAAGCAGTTCTAGAAATCCAAAAACTGCTAGAAAAGAGTCATCCAAGGAGTCTCACCAGACCAGAGAGAGTCTGGAATTTACTCAAGGTTCTTTTTAGTGCCAGAAAATACATGGGACTGGAGACCGATTTTGGATCTAATTGTACTGAACAAATCAGTTCGTCAAACCAAATTCCAGATGGTCACAGTACAGTCCATTCTTCCATTTTTGGAAAAGACAATTGGATGTGCTCAGTAGATCTTCAGGATGTGTATTACCATATAAAGATGGACATATGATCCAGAAGATTCTTCGGCTTCCGGCTGGGAGACAATCACTTTGAATTCAGAGTTCTGCCCTTTGGTCTCACTACAGCCCCCAGGGTGTTCACCAGGTGTATGGCAGTAGTAGCAGCTCACTTGAGACTGCAGGGATTCTGAGTGTTTCTGTATCTAGAGGATAGCCTCATTGCTGCTTCGGCCAGGCATGAATTGATAGAAGCAAAATACCATGTACTCCACATTTGCTGTTATCTGGGAATAACTATAAATTACGAAAAATCAAAATTGACACCAACTCAGAATTTAGAGTTCATAGGAGCGCTTCTAAATACTCAAACATTCCATAGCTTCTCTTCCCCTTGTGAGATTACAGAAAATCAGAGTTCAGATACAGAAGCTAATCAAGAACAAAAAAGTAACCACTCGTCTAGTCTTTCAAGCACTGGGCTTCATTGCTGCAGCTATAACTCTAGTTCCCTTAGCAAAATACAATATGTGAATGCTACAATGGTTGCTAGTGTCTCAGTGGTCAGTGTCACACCAGACCTGATTTTGATCACCAGTTTTTGCAGAAAATATTTAGCTTGGTGGATGCATTCCAAAGACATTCTTCTAGGCCGTCCTTTTGTTCCATCACAACCCCAAGCCATATTGGCCATGGACACCTCCCAGATGAGGTAGGAGGGGCATTATCTGGGCAAGACTGTCCAAGGCACTTGGTTCCCTCAGAGGCCAACTTGCATATCAATGTACTGGAGCTAAGGGCAGTGCTTTTAGTGTTGCAAGACACTGCTCTTTCTTCAGGAACAGTTGCGATTCAAATGGAGAATATGTCATTGGTTTGGCACATCAGCAAACAGGGAGGAACCAGATCCTATCCCCTCTATTGAGAAGCTGTCAAAGTGTGATCTCTTCCAACTGCTTTCTGATAGCAGTGCACATTCCGGGGAGTTCCATTGTGATAGCTGACAAACTAAGCAGGTGTATTCTCCTACCTCACGAGTGGTCTGTTAGTCCAAGAGTGGAGGAAAGGATTTTCTACCAGTGGGGCCAGCCTTGCTGCAACGTATTTGCCTCTCTCTTAAACAAGTGCAGCTACTACTATGTTCTGATCCGCCCTTCTGGGGAGTCATCGAGAGATGCTCTTCTCCACATTTGGCCCTCTGGACTGCTGTATGCCTTTCCCCCAATTTCTCTAATCCAGAAATTCCTGCAGAAAGCAATCAGGTTGAAGAGCAAAGTAATCCTCATTGCACCTTATTGGGCTCGACAAATATGGTTTCCTTTTCTTTGGCCTTATCTGATTCAACAGTTTTAGATTCTGGACCCAGCTCAAGACCTTCTATCTCATCCAGAGGGATTAATCCATCAGAACATTATAAACCTCAAGCTGACAGCTTGGTTTCTTCAGTTCTGTTAATAGCTAGGCATCCCTCTCTCTCTTAACTGATACGTCAAATACTCAGCGTCTCATAAGCCAGCTACCCGTAAACTCTATGGCAGTAAATGGAAGAGGTTTATCTTTTGTGGTTGTGATGCCAATATTGACCCATTTTCAGCTCCCATTAATAAAGTCCTAGAATTTTCAGCTTCACTTTTTAAAGCAGGCGCTTCCCAGTCTAGTATAAAAATTCAATTAGCTGCTATTTCTGATTTCCATAATGGTTTTAAAGAATCCTCTTTGGCTTCTCATAAACTTTGCAAGTTATTCTTAAAAGGAATACTTTTGCTAAAACCCCTTACAAAGATCATACTTCACCTTGGGATCTCAACTTAGTGCTGCAAGTCATTGTTCAGCCTCCTTTTGAGCTGTCAGCTGAATGTTATCTGAAATTTTTATCCTGGAAAACTATATTTTTAGTGGCAATAACTTCTGCTAGAAGGATTTCAAATATACAAACCTTGTCACGTAGACCTCCTTACCTGATTTTCCATAAAGATCGATCCTTCCTTTTTGCCTAAAGTGGTGTCAGAAACCAATATCAGTCAGATTGTTAATCTGCCATTATTTTTTCCCAATTTTACTAACAAAGGAAAATACTGCTTACATTCATTTATTAGACCTTCAAAGACAACTATGCTTCTGTCTATACAGAACTAAGAATTTAAGAAAATCCAACCGTTTGTGTCATTTTCATCTACAAGAAATGGCCAACCAGTGAGCAAAGTGACACTAGCTAGATTGCTCAAAGAATGTATTTCTTTTATTTATAATAAAAAGAAAATGAAATTGCCTATGCCTTTAAAGGAACATTTTGCAAGAGCTGTAGCTACTTCAGCAGTTTTTCAATCTAGAGCTTTTATGGATGATAGAAGCAGCAACTTGGGCAGCTTCTCATATCTTTATTACTCATTGCAAATTGGATCTGGTCTCCAGGGGAAGAGTGTCATTTGGTTCTGTTGTGCTTAGGAATATCCTTCCTTGAGTCCTCCCAAGGTCAAAGGTAGCTGGGAACTGTGTCCCATTTGTCGAGGATAAAATGAAAATTGATAACTTCAGATAAAGAAGTTATGTACTCACCATAATCTTCCATCTGTTTTGGCCATTTTTATTTATGCTCGACTCCCCTTCCCCCTGCCCTTGAAGTTTTTGGTAGAATGGATAATAGCCACATATCACTTATTGTTATATGGTCTCTATGAAGGCTTTTGGGATTTTTCATACTCTGTCTGTCTTTCAGCAAACTCAGTCTGAGGTAACTAGGAGAGGAGCGTTGTGGGTAAGGGTTAAGGTCGAGAGTTTTTGGCTTTCGCGAGGTGTAGTAACAGCCGAGTTAATTCGGAGGCTTGAAACCAAACCCCTTTATCAAGAATAAATTAAAACAGACAACACAGATGGAACATTATGGTGAGTACTTAACTTCTTTTTCTGTAACTACACATTACAACCATGTGTGTTTCCTTTCTGTGAAGGATAGGCAGGTATGTAGAATATCTAAAGTTTCATCACATATTATGGCTCTACTGCAAGATATCAAGCTGTAAGGTATTGCCCACTGTCTGCAGGAACTGATTTTTCCACTAGCGGTATATTAAAGTGATTTATACCCTAGTACAGTTTTCAGTTTTTTGTTTTTGCAAGAAAACTGTGTCATTCTGCTCCCCCTACTTCTGATCTCTACATGTGCTGTCTTTGAGGTCACATTGACTTGGAGGAAAGGGAAAAATGTATTCCCCTTTCTTCTGAGTTGTTATGGTCTCAGAGTTAGTGTATGGACATTGGGAGTGTGAGGGCAGAGCCCTAACATTGGAAGTGAGGTGCATTCCCTGCAAAAACACCTATAAGCAGGAATTTTCCATGGGATATCAGGATGTTGTCAAAGTGCCAGCTTTAGTTAAGTTCAGCACCTGTCATGTCAAGTAGACCCCATTTTATCCAAACAGACTGGGCATGCATTAAGCTTACTGCTGAGAAAGAGATTGTTAATGAGCATAATTCTTTGTGTAATTTGAAATAACTGTGTATTTTTATCTTTGTCATAACTATTGATGTTCATTGTGTTTCACTGTTGCAGTCATCACCTGTGGGTTATCCCTGCTGTAGTAGCCCTCGGCCGGCCCGAATACTAGAGTCAATGTTTTTCTGCGTTGGCTGCTGTCATCTGTAGTCTGATGTCAGGTCGTCAGTGCTGTAAAGCAAGGCAGCCAACGCCATTACACCAGTCTTTCTTGCTGTGGAGCCCATAGCAGAAGCAGTTTGCAGGTGTGCCGTTAGGTCGCTACAAGAGTTTGAATTTCAGCTGAAAACGTCTAAGTTAAGTACCCCGTTGGGGATCCTTTTTTCTTGCAGTAACCGATGTCCAAAAAAGTTAACAATTATCTTGCCTGAGGAAAGCAGATCCCACACCGTGACTTCCATTCATACTGCGTCACTTATTTAGGCCCAGACCACAACGTCCCCCATTGCCAGTTCTGTGCCCTTTTCAACGCGAGAACCATTCACCATCGAGCTCTTATTGTAGACAGGTATTTTCATCTTCCATCTTCGCATTCCGAAATGGCATCTGTCAGCGAACAATCCGTGGACATTCCGAAAAAACGCAGAGATAAAGACAGAGACAGACCACACAAGGCTAGGCCTTCCAATGACTACCGCTAAGCAGGTCATCAGTTCTCCAAAATTCACTGAGGTGCTTTCGCATCCCCTGATGCCCAATTCAATATCTCTGCAGGCCTCTACCGAGACCCTTTTGGAGTCCGGTATGCCGCAGAAATCTTCTTCGTCTTCCGAGCCTTTGGCTGTCTCTGCCTCGGTTGGGTCCAGAGCCACGACGCAGGCATCAGCTTCCGAGGAGGCCTCTCGCACTACCGAATCTAGACAAAAAAAAAATGTGTTTTCTCATCCGACTACCATTTCTCAGACTGACAGATACTCTTAGGCCTAGAAGCCAGGTCACTCCTAGAAAATCTGCCTCTAGCCACCATCTTGCTCCTGCTCCATCACCCCAAGCACAAATGCTTAAAATGGGGGAGGATCTCACTTCCCTTATCAGGGGTAGTCAGACCACAACTTCTAAAAGGAAAAGACACCCTTCTCCAGAAATTATGACAGAACAGGATTCTGAGGAATCTGACTATTCAGATTTTGAAGAGGAACCACAACCTCTGACTGCTTATGAGGATTGTGATGCAGTGGAATCCATTCCTTCTGTCTTCCCACCAGAAGACCTTTCCATTGAGGAAACCATTCACACCCTCAAGGAACATTTCCAATGGGAATCTCAGGATTCCCCCAGTCTAAGAAAGGTAGGTAATTAATGGACCTGCCCCAGCACAGACCCCTGGCCATCCTTCCTATTTTATAAGTGGTGGATGATGTTTTCCAATCCAGCTTAGCCCCTGACTCCCTCCCACCTGCTCCCAGTAAACCTGACTGGTATTACAGAATACCGGCTTCTCAAAAATACCTGTACAGAAATCCTGCTGTAGACCCAGAGGTCATTACACAGGGACCTAAGGGAGCTAAGACTAGTTCTGCCAAGAATTCTGTTCCTATGACAAGGATTCCAGAGCTCTGTACAGATGGGGTAAAAAAGTATACACCTCTGCAACCTTAACTATCAGAGCACTCAACTTTCAGTTCCATATATTAAAATATCAACACACTTTGGAACTCTTAAAACAAAAGATTTCAACCTTTCCTGACTGTAACAGTCCGAAAGAGTTAGCAGATTTTACTGTACTCTACTTGTCAAGTGCCCAAACACTCATTACACTGTGGATGTGCCACCCTAGAAGCCTCAAGCAGGGCAGCAGTGTCAGGATCTGTCATTAGGAGACATGAATGGTTGAAGGAACAACCTCTCCCTGATCATGTCAAGTCTAAACTAATTGATGCATCCCTGGATAAGGACCGCTTGTTTGGAGTAAAAGCAGAAGAGGTGCTTAAAAAGATGGAAGACAAAGCAAAATCTTTGCAAACAGTAAAAGATTTATTTCAGGTTCAACCTCCCAGGTTCATCAGGAACTTTCCCTCTAAGCACTGGTCCTTTCCTGTACCTAGCCGACAGAGCCAAGGTAAGCCTCACAGAGACAGACCACCCAAGCCCCTATCCCAGGGGCAACAGAGAACCAAGCAGTGGACCACTTCTGTCCCAAAGGCAGGGAGTTCTAAGCCACCCTTCTATGGCAAAAACTCTCAATGACTCCCTCTCCCCCCTCTGCCCACCTTTCACTCAACAAAAGCTAGGAGGAATGCTCTCCCTCTGCAAATAAAATTGGCTTTCTGTAACAGAGGACCAATGGGTCTTAAAGATAATTTTTCAGGGATACAAATTCTCTTTCAATGAACTCCCATTTCCAAGAGGGTACCTGGACTTACCTCCAAATCAGTGGGCAGAGGCATTGAAACAGGTACAAACTCTCATATCCCAGGGGGCAGTAGAACATGTCCCCTCAGATCAAACGGACAAAGGCTTTTATTCCAGACTATTCCTTGTTCCCAGAAAAGAGGGCAATTGGTGCCCCATCCTGGATCTATCCATTCTGAACACCTCCCTGGTGGTCCCCACATTCAAAATGCTAACTTTGCAGCAGCTGCTGCCTATGCTGACAAAACTGCCTGGCTTGTGACCCTAGACCAAAAAGATGCCTACCTCCACATCTTCATAAGCGAATCCTGCAGGAAATTCCTGCGCATCAGAGCAGGCACACAACACTTTCAGTTCTCTGCACTACCCTTGGCTTATCTACTGCACCCAGAGTATTCACCAAATGCTTAGCCCCAGCCATAGCATTTTGCAGACAGAGTACCTGGATGACTGCCTCATTCAGGCAGAGTGCAAAGAAAGGCTGCTCCAGGACCTTCTCTTTGTCAAAACCCTCCTAACCGCCCTAGGATTCACTATCAATGAGAAGAAATCAAAGCAAACACCCTCCAGGAAGATCATTTTCTTGGGAGCACTGCTGGACACAGCATCCCAAATGGCATTCCTATCCCCAGAAAAGCAGAGCTTCTTTTCTCTCTTCTTTACCCAGCTGGCTTCCAGAAGTTACCTCACTGCAAGGAAGTTCTTGCAAGCCCTGGGGTACATGGCATCTTGCATCCCTCTAATTCCTCTGGCCAGGCTTCACATGAGGAAATGTCAGTGGTATCTAAAGAACCTCTGGTGTCAGCACTCGGAGCCTCTAGAGATCTCTCTCCCTCTGATTCCCTGTATAAGGGCCGAGCTTCTCTGGTGGGCAGGTGCTTGTGCCAAGAATGAGGGTCTTCCCTTCATCCCCCGCCGTACCGGCCAGACCATCACCATCGATGCCTCAGACATTGCTTGGGGTGCTCACCTAGCAGGCAGGTGCACCCAAGGTTTTTGGGATGCCCAGCACCTTCCCTTACACATCAGTCAGAAGGAAGTGATGGCAATACAAAAGGCTCTGATATCCTTCAAACCCCATCTCAGGCCAGGGGTTCTCCTTATCAAAACAGACAACACCACAGTAATGTGGTACATCAACAAACAGGGAGCGACCCAATCTTGCCCTCTGTGCAGGCTAGCCATGAACCTCTGGCTGACAGCCGCCTCAATGGGTTTACACCTAATTGCCCAATACCTTACAGGGGTCAACAGCACCCTGGCAGACCACCTAAGCAGAAAGTTACTGGACCCCCACGAATGACAGCTCCACAAGAAAATCTTTTTGCAAGTCATTCAGGAGTGGGGAACTCTGGAAGTGGATCTCTTTGCTTTGCACCTCAACCACCAGCTGGAAAAATTCTGTACCAAGGAGTATCCCCACCTAGCATAGAAAGTGGATGCCTTGACCTTCCCCTGGAACTCCCTCTTTGTGTACGCATTCTCTCCTCTGCCTCTTATTCCCAAGGTACTGATCAAGATAAGGGAGGAGAGAACAAAGGCCATCCTCATTGCTCCAGACTGGCCCAGACAGTATTGGTTCCCCTTACTGTGCAGCCTGACATTACAGCCTCCCAGGCAGCTTCCCCTGATCTCAAACCTCTTGACCCAGGTGGGGAGGGAGGGAATGCTGCACCCAGACTTGGAGACTCTCAAACTGTCAGCATGGCTAACACTTTAAAAGCAAACAAGGGGTCCCTGTTAAGCAAACAGGTCGTAGATATTATCACAGAGGCAAGTAGGCCCAGCACCAAAAATTCTTACGCAGGGAAGTGGAAAAGATTCTGCTCTTGGAGCCAGTCCAGACGGAGCAGTTCCTCACAACTTTCCATCCCTCTTATCTTGCACTACCTAGTCGAGTTACTCAATAGTGGCCTCTCCTTCTCTTCTATTAAAATACATGTCTCAGCCATTTCAGCACATTTTGAATCAGACCAGCCCCTCTTCTGTCATCCTTTGATTAAACAATTCCTCAGAGGGGCTTCTAATATCAGACCTCCCAGAAGGCCACCCATGCCAGCCTGGGACCTAAATTATGTTTTAGAAAAACTAACCTTACGTCTATTCGAACCTGCTGCTTTAGCAGAATTGAGATACCTCTCCTGGAAGACTGCTTTCCTACTAGCTATCACATCAGCCAGGAGGGTTTCAGAACTTCGGGCACTCATGGCCGTTGACCCTTTCATCATTTTCCATGCAGACAGGGTCTCCCTGAGGAATAACCCCTCCTTTATGCCCAAGGTGGTATCTGATGTGACCCTCAACCAGACCATACATCTACCCACCTTCTTTCCTAACCTTCAAAACAAGGGGGAAAGAATTCTGCACTCACTAGACGTGCACAGACAACTCAGATACTACCTGGACCATACTATACCCTTCAGAAAAACAGACCAGCTTCTTGTCAGCTTTGCCCCAGGGGCAGAGGGGAAGCCCATTTCCAAGCAAACCATTTCCAAATGGATATGACACTGTATCCATTTCTGCTACAGACTACATGGGAAATCACTCCCTAAGTCTATTCATACCCATTCCACTAGTGCAGCCTCCACTTCCACAGCATTCATCAGAGGAGTTCCCACCAGGGACATCTTGGAAGCTGCCACCTGAACCTCTGTCCATACCTTTACAAAGCATTACCACCTACCTCGTTTCTTTAAGTCTAGGGCAGGGTTTGCCTCTGCAGTTCTGCAGAGCTTGCTAACCCATGCCTAAGGCTCTAACTAATCCTTCTATTCCTCTCCTCAGCTTTGGGAATCCTCCCACAGGTGATGACTGCAACAGTGAAACACGAAGAACAAAGTACAGTTGTGTACACTTACCATAAATGTAGATGTTCGAGTGTATTCACTGTTGCAGTCCTGGTTTCCCTCCCTCCTTCCCTCTTATATCCTCTTTCCCTAGGGGGACATAAGCTTCCCATGGTGACTTATAGCCACCAGGACCGCTTTACCAAATTTCCTTGTGCTTCTGATGGGTTAGGGCAAGAAAAACTGATGTAATGGCATCGGCTGCCTTGCTTTATAGCACTGATGACCTGACATCAGACTACAGGTGACAGCAGCCAATGCAGAAAAACATTGACTCTGGTATTCAGGCCGGCCGAGGGCTACCACAGCAGGGATAACCCACAGGTGATGACTGCAACAGTGAATACACTTGAGCTTCTATATTTATGGTAAGTGTACACAACTGTACTTTCTGCCTTTTTTGCATATTGCTGTATCTTACTTTCAAATTTATACCATAATTTCATTGGATGTATATTATCTTTCCCTGGTCTGACACTGACATTGTCCATTTGGATCATTGCTGTACCCTGGTTTACAAGTACATAATAAATATTGAAGTTACTTCACCATTTAAGTTTAACCCCTAAGGGAAGAAAAAAATGGGGACTCCTCATCAGATCTGGTGGGTTAGAGATTGCAGTGAGATCAAAGTAGATTTTTTGTGAGTAGAAGAGAGTGTCATATTCCAGTTGTTCATGGTACATAACATAAAGATGTGAAAACAAGTCTATGTGAAACGTGTAGTTGTTTGAATTAATGTTATCTTTCACTGTAAATGTATTTGGTATGACGTGGCTGGGTAAAGGAGATGTGAATTCAACATTTTGGTTATCTTACAATAACAAAACAAGCATGATATTCCTGTATTTTGTGGGGTGTTGGTGTTATGATATTAGATTATTATGTTTTTATTTAAATTTATTTACTAGAGTAGAGCACTGATCTTATGTGGACCTATTTAAGTTTAGCTGTAGTAACACCGAATAATTGCAAAGAGGAATACATATCATAAGTGATTTAGGCAAACATGCTATGATATTGTATGCATACAGTCGAAAAACAGATATTTACAGTGGTTTACCATGAAAATGTAGAATGAAGGTTCAGTGAACACAGAAATGTTGAAAGTCATGAGGCTGCTTTCCATATTGCCGACCTTCACTACTGCGAGTATTCATTACAGTGAATGCCACTGTACATTCGAACATATGTGGTCGACGTTTAGACTAGAGATCTCGGTACAGTGTGGATCAGGAAATTACTCTTTTCCCCACTGTAGTGCGATCTCGGAGTTGGAATATATAATTTGTAGGGGGTTTGGTGGGCCAAGCCCCCCACATGGGGGGTGGAGGGCAGCTTGCCACCCTGCAAGAATGTTAGGTTACGTGATTTGCAGTACTGAACTGCAAAACTAAATGTCAAAAGTGCAAATGCAATTCTGTCGCTAAATGCACTTCGACATTCTGCCCTACTAGTATGCAGGAAGTGGTTTTGCGAAAGCAATATTTTGAACGGATTACGTTGTGCTGTTCGAACATTTGATGGTAAACCTTTACAGCAAACAAATACAGCAATGAATGATAAACATACAGTGTTTTTATTTATAGTGGTTTAAAAATGCAAGTTTGGAATGTTATGTTCATAGCTTTGAAATTAGAAATGGAGTAATAAAATAAATGTTTGCATTATTGTGAAGGTATGCCACTGAAATGTCTTTGTTTAAACTGGAAATTTAATCTTTTTTATTGATTTTATTTATTTATCTTTTGTTGATTAGGTAAGTCTCACTAGGCTAGTGAACTCTTTTCATGGGAGACCTGAGGTGGTATTTATATAGCTACAAGCAGTTTGGCCAGGGCATTGGGGAACTTCATTAGTTGGAGTTCAAGGAAAATTTGAAGAGAATTTATGTAGTTTTTTCATATCTGCCCAGATACCTGTTGTGTGTAGGACAAAGTTGCAGCAATTTCTTGATGGATATACACTGTTATGATCATGGAATCATGAGCTGTCAAAAGTTAAAAAAAAATGTTTTATGCAAGGAGGGAGGGGTGAAAACATCCCAACACCTTACCTATCTCTTAGATTGCATCCCCAACCCCCATACTAAACTATTTACATTGAAAATGGAAGTAGTAGTTTCTTGATAAAATGTATGTACTACCCTTCTTCTTTTGAAGTTTGGAAAGCTTACCTTTTCAAAACATAGCGTGTCCAGCAAGTTATGATTTGAGCTATGGAAAACACGCTGTATCCCACCTCTCTTTCTAGGGGCAGGAGTAGCAAGCTTCCATTTTACAGAAATAATTTTACTTAGTTGCCATCCATAGAGGTTGTTCACCTAAAGCAAGACCTTATTATGACAGGGATTGTGCCACTACATTAAGTGAGGGAGGCATCCCAGTGATAAAAAATTATTTCAGGATGCACTCTTTCCTTCAAGAAAAATAAAAATTTCTCCTTGTATACTAAAAATGATTGTTGGCCCTGTCATTGCGCACACAGAGGCTGAAATGAAGGCTGAAGTTCCTGGAATGTCAATGTAGATGGGTTAGACTCTACTGAAGTTCTTTACTGCAAGAAGTTTTTTAACCTGTTTATAAATAATCACATTTTAAATAGTAAGATGGGTTTTCATTTTCTTAGGAAAAAAAAACATATCCCCAGTGTTGTTGAAGAGTATAAATCCTTTTAACAATTTCCATTCACTCAAACATAAGAGAAATTGCTCAGTTCCTACCTTCCTTTAAACCCCATTCCTGCTGAGCATTATATTGCATGCCTTATTCTCACAAAGTCCATTGATGTGTGTGAAATTTGCTCCCTCCTTTTGTTTTTTTTTTTAAATTTCCCCTCTGTTTTTTAATCTCCCTTAAAATATTTTGTACTTCAATTGCCATACGTTTATATTTTGATTTCCATTTTGTAGTAATTGCTGTTTTGGTAGCTGAAAACATTAAACTTAGTAAGGCCTTACTATATCTATAGGTAGTTCAGAAACTATATGCAAGCTCAAAAGGATTGTTTTCTTAGTTATAGCCATTTGTTCCCTCAGTGTTTACATCAGAGTACTCTGTAGGGAATTTTCAAAATCTGCCAGTTTGTTATATTCCCAAAAACATGCTCCCAGTTACCTCTATTTTCCTTGTAAAACTCTAGGATTTGCTGTCAGCCTGAGGAAAAAAATAATCCAAAGTCCTCTTGCTGTATAAAAATACATTTGTATACACTTCATTGTAAAAATACTAAACTTTCTGTACTTGCATAGTTGGGAGTCTTGCATATTCCTTTCTGTTGTTCCTTTATAAATTGAGTTTTTATTCTTTCCCCAATCTTTTGTTAGCAGTTGTCGTGCAGTAGTTTATTTGCCCTACTCATTATCCCTTTTTAGTAGCAGCTAGGGGTTTCATTTACAACTCCCCCATTCTCTTTGCCTATTTCCTGATTTATTTTCTGACCGTGAAGGCAGTCTCCAACCTTCAGTCCAAACTTCTTCCTAGTCTCTTCCCGCTCTGTTGCCTTTACCTCCCAAGTTGTTTGCTCTCCATACCTTAGTTCCTCTCCTAATGTCCTCCAGTAAATTCCACCTGTCTCCCCCTGCCTATTTCTATACTCTTAGTTGCAGTCATCCCTATTGGTAAAATATAGTACTCTATATGGGTATTGTTCTTAAGGGCCTGCATACAAAATCCTAGTCTCTCAAAACACACCCCCACACCTGTTTCATCATCATTTCTTTCCACTTTGATTTATAACCTTCTTATTGAGTTATATATATGAGCCTTAAATTGCCCCATTCATATCAAGCAACTCTAAACCCCTTTAATTCTTGCCCCCTTCCCTTTTCAAATAATTTCATCCAACTCTTCATTAGTTATCCTCCACAACTATTTCTGTGGTTGGTAAAAATATGCTTGCATTTTACTTGCCATTTATATCAATCAAGAGCTTCCAGCTTCTCAAATTTTGTATAATATTTTGTTTAGTCTCTTCCCACATATCATTAGCTGCTATACCATAATCCTTTGTAATTTATACACCTAAATGTTTTATCTTACATCCCCAGA